>NC_135265.1:131036448-131340615 GCF_051311805.1 Agelaius phoeniceus | reverse complement strand
GGGAAGGAAGCTCTAGTCTTTGCTTGCTTAAACATTTGTTTGCTGAAATAGGCGTTTAAGGAATATTTTAGTTCTGTGAACAACTGCTGAGACTTCAATTTTATAATGGTACCACGATGAAAGAAATAAGGGAGACTATTCGGGAGGAACTAAAGTTACAGGGATGCGATCTACAAATAGAGGCATATGAAGGAAACAAGGCTTCTTTCTTCTCTGTAGAGCAGCTTGCCAGTTTGACAAGTTTATGAGAGATGGCTCATAATTTCCAAAAATTTTCAGACTGAAGAAAATGGCCTCCTATTTTAAACCAGTTCATTAGAAATGGTTCACTAAAAGTCTCTAAACTTTCTGTGCCTTGAAAACGATTTGTGACTTGGCCAGGGCAATCACCTTAAGTTTAGGTGATTTTTGTCTTTGTGATGAAAGTCTAGTTAGACATTCTGAGTTTCTTACTGTGCTCTCTATATAGGATTTCAGTAATTAATAAATAGGGTTTTTGAGTATCCATCAGTCCAGAGCTGGAATTTTTTTCTGGCAACTTCTCCTTGGTTACTGTGCTGTGCTGTAGTTATCAGGTGTTGAAGCTGAAAGCAGGTTGGCATTTGACATCAAAACAACATAGAAAAGGAAGGCATGAGATACTCTGTATTTTCCCAATTCTTCCCTATTTTCTGTCAAATAGTTGAAAACAATGGACAAAGTTTTTATGCTAATCCTGTAACAGAAAAAAAGCCCAAAAAACCTTATTACTGCTACCAGTGACTTCTTCATATGCATTAAAATATGATGGTTAATTCTATGACCATGTATTAGGGGTTTGTGGGTTTCTTTAAAGCCAAGCCATGAAGCTTTCCTGGCTTCCCATCGTGGTCCTTAACTGCTGGCTGGGTGAAAAGCAGTTCCTTGGCTCATTTGAGCAATGCTTTGCTGACTGTCATAAATTTGATAACTGGTCAATTGAAGAGGGCAAATAGACTCATGTTTTCATGAAGGTTGTAGAAAATAAATGTCTTGGATAATGCTGTCATATCTTGCTGAAATTCAGTAAGTCCAGAAGTTACTTGGTGAGAGACTAGGAGTAAACAGAAACAAAGAGTGAGCATAGTCACACTTAACTTGGTTCCTTTTTCTCAGATAGGATACTAAAGTAAAATTTAAGTTATGCCTGTAAGTAACATGGACAGTTTTAGTATCAATGTAAAGAAGTTGTCCAGGATAATGCATCTAAAAGTGAACTCCATTATGGAAATTATTTAGTTTTAAAAGTACTTCGTCTTCCATAGTGAAGTGAGAGAAGTGTATTGCACATCACACCTTTAATTTTGATTCTTAAAAGAATTACTGAAAAATGAAAACAGCAAGAAACTACCAGTTTTAAGAGGGCTTAAAAGACAGGGATCAAATTGTGACCTCAGTTTGATTTGCTTTAACTGTAATATTGGCTGCCTACAAACTGTTTAATAATCTTTGTTTTGGAATTGGCAGAAGATGGATATTCCCCCCCCCCCCCCCCCCCTTTTTTTTATTTTATTTGAATGTAATGGCCTGTATTTTGCACAAATTTTTAGGAACTATGAGGAGGCAGAAATACCTGCAGATATCCTAGTTTCTTTTGATAAATTCATGTATTGTGTCAGATACCGTGCCTTAGATCAAAGGGGATTTTCAGCTTTAAAAGAGGCTTACCCTGGACAAAAATGGGAGTGAGGGTCTGTTTACAAGACAAACTGGTAGTTGGTCTTTCAGTCTGAGAACTGATGGGGTGTTGTAAGGGAAGGCACGCAAATTAGTTTCAGTGAGTATTCTTTGAGCCTGAAGCCTTCCTGAGTCACAAATTAGGAAACGTCTGGACATACCCCAAAGACAGAAGACAGGGTAAATTTTGATAAGAAATAATACCTTGAGTGTGGAACCTACTTTCAGATGGCAGTCTGCTTTATCACGTTCTGCGTGTCCCTTCGTGTGTTTCTTCTTTCTTTCTGTCTTGGAAAGTACTTTTTACTCAAAGTTTATTTTAATGTTTTACCAGAAAAAAACTTGAATATATGTCAAGACTGCTTGCTAAATGATTTTGTATGCAGCACAAAATATTCTTCGATCTTTAGGAACTGGAATAGGCACAGTGAACTAAGCATAATTACCAAGTTTAATCTGAAATCTTCTGTTCCCTATAATTTTTTTAGGATTCTTTTCCTTACTAGTTAATATATATTAGAGGTTGTTCTTTGAGTTAAGTCTTGGAGAGATTTTGAAAAAAACCTAAATAATTAATTCTGTAGATGATTACACTTTAATGTGTTTAATAATCTTGAAATATGTATAAAATTGCTTTTTTACCTGATATTCCACAATACTTTCCTTGCATAATTATGGATTTTGGAACAAATTCTATGTTACATACATGAGGAAATGGTTCCATAATTATACTAATGTTTGCATAATTAACAAGCTGCTTGCCAATTTTAACTGACAAATTCCAAGTTGCTTCTGCACGAAGGGAAAAAGAAACCATAAAAAAGGCAACTTCTGTTAGTTTTTCCTTTCATACTTCTTACAGGTGTTGAAACTATTTATTTCTAATTTGCAAGTGAATTTATGTGTTTTTTTTCTGATAGGCAGTGCTGTACAGATTTGGAGGGCTGGCTTCCTCCACCTATGCTCTGGGGCTGTTTTGGGGGGCTGCCCTCAAGCTCTGCCAACAAATCTCAGTCCTGGCTTGTACAATCCCCTGCTGCTTCTGCCTCAGTTCTGGGCAGCTCTTCAGAAGTGACTGCCAATAGCACTGACTTCTTCCAAGTGGTGCAGTAGTTTTCTGGTGCTCACAAATGGGGGCTGAGGAAAGACCACCAAAACTTATTTCCACTTGTGACCCAAGGCAAGGTTTGAACTCCAGTTTCCGCTGAAAAATGGCAAGTGTGCCATTGGCCTTCTGTACTGCTCAGCTGCATGGATCTAATGCTTTACGTAGCTACTGAGTAAAATGTTGATGTCTAAATAAAAGCTGAAAACACTTAGTCATTTTAAGATCCTGAAATTAAATGGTCGTAATAAAAACATGAAGGATAATAGTTGACGTGGCACTTACAAAGTGAGAATGAAAGTATCTATGTGTATATATGCATATTTGTTATTTCAGTTTCTAAGTGGTCTTGTGTGTTTTCCTCACAGTATTTATATATATTTTGTGCATAACTGTTTGTATTAAAAAACCCATATGCAGCATTCTTTCACTTTCATTTAAAACCTGTGAATCACAACAAAAATGCTGTAAGAACATCTAAGGTAGATAATTAAAATATAATTAAGTTTAAATGCCTTGGTGAAGGAATATAAAAATATTTAAATTCAACAGGCTAGTACATTTGCAGTTTTCTTTTATTAGGTGTGAAATCTAAGAATCCCCTGCCAACTCTTGAGGGCTCAATCCAGAATGTTGAATTGAAGTACTGCGGCACATCATTGGTCAAATGTGCCTCTGGGACCGTGGGATCAATAAAAATTTGTGCCAAAGCCCCAGGTATGTGCAGCTGGACCATGTAAAACTTTATTGCCTGTATAGGAGAATTGGCCTTGTTTTTTACAAGGGGAGTTACTGAAACAAGAATTTACTCATTGTTCCTATGAATCAGAGAAGGGTTTTTGTATTCTGTTTTGGGGGTTTGTTGTTTTTATTAAGTATGTCATGATGATCCAGTCTTGCCTAGTATAGTCAAATTTTACACTGAATAAGAAATTTATTTTTTTTTCTGCTGAGACAAATACTAATCAGGAAGCATTCAAGAAATAGGAAAAATACAGAATATTTCCACCTAGCTTTATCCTTAGCATTATTTTGGTGTATTTTCTTGACTGTTTAATGCCTCATTTTCCATTAATGCTATAGGTATGTATTTTGCTTGTAAAGTTTTTGCAGACTCTGTGATTTTTATTTATTTTTTTTTACTTCTTTAATACAGTTTTTCCTGAGGAGCATGTGGGAACTTATCAATGTGTATGATGTCTTTATGGATAAGCAGCTAAGGTCAAGAACATTAAAAATTAAAGAAAATTAATGAAAATTAAAAATTGAGTGTCTTTAAATTGAGTTCATGGTGATGTTTAAGTAGATTATTTTATAAAATTTTATAAAATAATTTATAAAACAGTATAAAATACTGTTTTAAAGATAATCAATTACTTTATTTGAAATCCTCCTGGAAGTCAAGGCATTTATAAGATAAACATTAAGTAGATTGCCAAATAGTTTATGTGATGCTGCTCTTTCTATTTGCTCTTTTAATTCTGTATTCACAACGTAAATTAATAGATGTTTTCTTTGGACTAGTAAATGTTTGTCTTGAAAATTTATCTTGTTACACTAAAAGCAGTAAGGAATCTAATTTTTATCTTAGGTGATGGTGGAAAAGAGAAGCTGATTCCTTTAATTCAAGGCCCTTCTGACACCAGAGACTTACACAGCAGTAAATGGCTCAATGAGAGTAGAAAGCCAGAATCTCTCTTAGCTCCAGATTTGGTAGCCTTTACAATCCAAATTCCCCAGTATATTGACTACTGCCATAATTCTGGTAAGTACAAAACTCTTGTTAAACTGGTATCACATTACATTTTTCCTATCCAATGTGATTTTCAAAAGAGGGGCTTGATATAAAATGTGCCAAATGTCAAAGTATCTTCTAAACACTCTGCACACAGCTGTAACTTTAGCTCACTGTGAGACAAAAGAACTGAAAGCTGTATTTTGATTTATGTCTTCTTCAATAAGGAGTGCTTCATTAACTTTGGTTGCTTTTTAAAATAATTATATGAAACTTTTGTAAACTTCAGGAGGGGGAGGGAGGAGAGGCAGGATCCATGTTGAAAATATTAGTTCCAGTCTCTCTTCCTGGTACTGGGTTGGCCTTCTTATACAGAAGTTGACATACTGGATTCTAAATGGTTCATATAAATTTATTATTAAGAATTTGTTTATCATAAAATTTGCTAACAATAAAAAATAATCTAAAAAATACTGCAGGGCACACGTCCGACCTCATCAAATTTAATGTTGTGGTGGCCTTAAATAAGAAGTTAATAATTTGTGAGAGTTGTTTGGCTAAATTTAAGGGTGTTGTTGACTTTGTGGGCATAAATACTTTTACCTGACATTCTTATGGTTTCTGTGGTCTTTAAACAAAACATTGGTCTGTTTTAAGCAACACTGAAAATTTTTAAATATGTCGAGTTTAAAATAACTCATGTAGTTTGTGAAATACACATGGAACTGGGTTTTGCTGTCAGTGTGGTGCTTCTTAAAAAACCATGTTTTCATGTTTTTCAAAGCTTATTCTGTGGCCATGCTAGGCACGGAATGAAAAGTGGGGAAAAAACAATCCAAAAAAGTATCTACGTTAAGGAAAGTAAAAGAATTACCTGATCCCAATATTATGAAACACAGAAGTAACTTGAACACTTCAAGTGTGCATTTTTTCTGTATTTTTTTCCTGTGAAATGATTCTTGAATGTCATTAGTCTGAAAAGTAACAGTGAATTTATTACTGTCATTGGAATTTTTATGTGCATATGTAAGCAACATTTGATTCTTACAGAGTAAATATTTGTAAGCACTGTGCACTCCAGCAGTTGTTAGGTTATTTTTTCAGTAATTGTACTTCTGTGTTTTTTGGATAGCATCATGTTGGAAATGTTTACAGCAGTGTTATTGTAACAATTATCTTCAGGTCCTGATCCTAAAGCATTGCCAAAAAGCAGTTCAGGATTCAATGATATCTGAATTAGTCAGATGAAGCTAAAATCTGTTGCACCTGTTGATTCACTTAAATACCTTTTAAATGTTCATAACACCAATATTTATTACTATGACTAATTGTTGTATTTATTGCCTTTTTTGAGGATCTTTTTGTTTAATTTTCAAATTTTGGTCTTAGTCTATGAATTCTAATTTAAAGGCTCTGTGGATACATATACTGTACGCTTACTGCTTTTGTTACAGGTCATAAGGATCACATACATTTTTGCTCATCAGTATTATAGATGTTCCAGTTAGATGGTTGGGAGTCCTTGATGGGTTGTGACAGGAGGTGCTTAATGAGAATTAAGGCACCAACAAGTGAAGTGCTGGCCAGACTCTCATTCAGGGATTTTGAGATACAAAACATTTTTTTGCAATAGACAATTGTCTGTGGTACCTGTTTTTTAGATGAATGGACATGCATTAAAAATGTGAAGATTTTAGAGTTGAAAATGTTCTGGACACTTCACTTGCTCCTTTAGCATCTCAGGGAAGTTGTATTGATTCTGTGTACACAATGGCTGTCACTAACCTGCTCTAGCTCTGCTCCTGTCAGGTGCACCTGCAAGGAGTGACAAATGAGAGGAGAAATCTGACTGATTTGCTCAAGCTTCAGTCTCGTTCAACAGGAAGAATGGCATACTGCAAATTACTTATTTCTTTTTTTTTAACATAAATTAAACCAGGAGTAATTAATGTTTCATTTGTCTCAGGTTCTGTACAAAGAATCACCAAAGCAAAAGCCTTTGCTTTCCAATGCATGCTGAAGAAACTGGGGCAATTTTAATACAGGAGATATGGCTATCATTTTCATTATTACTGTGAAAATTACATGTAGGGAAAACATGAAGTGCTTTGAGAGCATAAAAATGCATTTGCCATCAGTTGCAGTCACTTCTGGGAGTTTAAAAAGCTATACTGGATAATTTCACAGAAAAAAACCTCATCCCTTGAGAGTAAAAGGTTTTTTTAAGCTGTGTTACTGGAGGTGATTGTTCAGTACTGAAGTTGTTTGTGAAATTTTTCCTGATAATGTTGCATAGAGTATTCTGTAGTAGGAATTTGGACTAATCAATTCATTAAATTGAATGGAAAACAACTTGATCAAAAATTAAAGCAGTCGTTTGGATATAAAATGCTAAGGAGGAGGTTGTGCAAATGGCATGAGATACTTGAATAAATCAGGGCATATTTACCTGGTGAACAGGGAGGGGACTGTTCCTCCTCCTCGTTGCATCAGCAAGTGTCTACTGTCTTGTATCACTTGAACCATATGATCCAGGGTGATCAGGATGGTTGTGCAACTTCCTTTTACTGCTTGTCTGTATGTGGCCCTGCAAAGTTACAGGATGTATTTACAATCTGAGGGATAGAACATTTGATGAGATATCTTCCTTTTTGCTACTTCACTTGTGCTGTTGAGAGGAAGAGAAAAAAAGAATATAGTTCTAGCAGTACCATACTGCATTGAGTACAACCATTCAAAGGAAAAAGCTCTTTGAAGGGTTTTCAAAAAGGGCAGCATTTAGAGCATGTGATGTGTAGCATGTACAGTGTACGTCAAGTATAAAATGCAATATAAGTGCATACACTTATGATTACTGGTCAGGAGTGTTTTACTGTTTGATGCATAAAGTGTCATTAGCACGTGGAAAACTGATCCACCTATAGCAAAGGAAGTATTTAGGGACAAAGAACATAAATATCATTTTGTTTAGTCCTTATGCTGTAATTTTAATATTGGATACTTTGGTTGTATGAAAACTGCCCCAGGTATCTCTATGCATAGTTGTAAAAATCAGTGAATATGCTTCTCTTTAAACTGCAGCATGTAAATAAGTACAAGAGAGGAGATTATTCCATTACCCCGGGGCTTGGGAAAGTCTTCTTACTCTTTCTCTGAAATAAGCCTGGCTTTATTAACCCTGGGAGCAAGCTGCAGACCTTGTTTGTTTCACCTGGCCTTTGAGAGAAGAGAGAGATTTCAAAATGAATGCTGGTGTTAGTGGTTAATTACGAACAGCTGTTGAATAGATGAGGTGAGCTGATTAAGCTCTATTTGGTTTGCCATATTGAATAATTGGGAGTGCGTGCACAGCCAGTGTATGGACAGCTTTATTACAAATAAATCAAGAGGAACAAAAATAAAAAATACAATTAATAAAGTTTTCTCTGAAATCGGCTTAAATAGGCAATAATGCAGCAGTGAAATAAGGGAGTAAACAAAAGTACTTGTATTAATATCATGCTCATATGTGTCAAATTTCTACACTTAGTGGAGCAAAGCAAGAGTGGGAAGGCTTCTCTAATTTGTCAAAGCTGCATAAAGGCTGAAGAGCAAACATTTTACCTTATAAAAGTTGGTATTTCTTGTTTAAGTGATATGTTTCTCAGACTTCCAAAACCTCTAGAATTTTTTTTCTTCTATCAGTGTTTTGATTTGGATAAGATCACTCCATTCACCCCCTTCCCATGCCAAAAGGACAAAATAACTGAAGAAATGATATCTTCAGGTATGAAAAAATTGCCATAGAAGTTGTACCAGCAGGAACATAAACTTTTTTATTATTGTAAATGATCTGATTTTTATCTGTTAAAACTTAATAAAAAGGAGGTGAGAGATTAGAGATAAGTTTGGTTTTATGCTTATACACCTACCTATGCCCCACAAATTCCCCCTTTTTGCAGTTAAAAAAGCATGTTATTGATATATTTTTAAATTTAATTTTGACTGCTTGCACTAGGGATATTAGCTTGAATTTTGAAGCTGAAACAATTATATTTTTAAGTTCTCATCTAATTTAAATGAGTTCTTGTGGTAGCAAGTAAATAAGTAAAAAATCCTAGTAAAAGAGAATTCATAGTCTAATTTGAAGTATTTTGAAAAGATTTAACACAATGAATGAATAAAAATGGTTAGTGTATTGGAGTAATTAAAGACAATTCACATTTGTGGTTTGGACATAAATGTGTAAAAATTATACCCATCTATCTTATTACATTTCCTTTTCTCTCCCTGAGGATTTCACTATGTACTTTATCTGTAATTGTTGCCAGTTTTCTATCAAGTTCCCACTGGGCTTCTGGTGCAAAAAATCTTATCCTCTCGATGACAGAGCTTGCCTGAATGATTTCATGCTCTTAGCATTTTTGTTCACGGGAATTAGGGGGAGAATGTAACTGCAGCTGAACATAGCATCTATTTTTGTAATTTTGAAGTTTCGACTCTGTTATTGGAACTAAATGAAGAGATGCAGGTGTTCTCCAGTTCAAGTCCTCTGGGATTTTTTGATGGTAGATGCTTGAAAAGAAAATGCATGTGTTTCCAGAGTCAAACAGCAGCTGTGGACAAGGATTTATGTTTTTCTCAGAACTTTGGGATTTCAAAATGTTACATTTAATCACATGCACAGAAAGGAGAGCAAATGTTAAAGATGTTACATATAAAACTAGGAGACTGATCTTTTTACCATACCAACTAGTTGTGGGAATAGAGGAACAAAGTGATCTTTAATCTTAATATGCACAATTTCAAAAGGATTATGATAGTTGCCAGGACTCTGGTCTTAGGAGAACTGTGCTCAGGCAGTGTGCAGCATTTATATCTTCTTAATTGCTTTTAAAACCTGGTTTATTCTTATATTTTTCCTTGGAAAAATATGAATGTTAATAGTATGAGTTACTGAAAACATAGTATTCATGTAGGCTTACTTTGGAGGGTGGATTTAAATTCGGTAAGTATACATTTTTAGAAAAAAATTTCTGGCAATGTCCTCTAGTTTTCAAAATTTGATTTAAAATAGCAGTTCAACTGCCTGAACTGCAAGGCTATATTTGGAAGTTTTCTTTCTCACAGAATTTGTGGGCAGAAGTATTTTGTGGTAATGCAATTTCTCCCTCCCTTTCTCTCTGGTGATTTTGCAATTATTTGATTGTAGCAAACAAAATGTCTGACATCTTAAGTTTAGCTGAAATTGAGGCAAGGGCAGCAGATGGTGGTACTGCTGAGCAATTCAGGAAGGGAGAATAGTGTGGGCAGGATCAGGTTGGTAACAGTGGTAAATGTCAAGTTAATTAATACCAAGGAAGAGAAAGTAAAGCCTCTTTTAACAATCACCAGTTTGTGTGTGCGCCATCCTCTGCCATTATCCTCACAACCTCAGTACGCTGTGCACTACAACAATGTTAAATATCAAATATTCTTCCAGGCTTGGATCACCACTGCATCTACTGTCTTACAAAGATCCAGCACTTAGTACTTTCTCTAAGAAAGAAGTAAACTTGTCCTCAAGTGCAGTCTGTTCCTCTGCTGGCTGCAGTTGGAGATTTCATGTCCATGGGAGTAGCAGCAAGGAGGGACATACTAAAGTATGTTAACTAGATTGACTACTTCCAGTGAGTTGCATAAATCTGGCAACTGCCAGTAAGTTCTGGTTATAGAAAGGTAATTGCACAATGCAGGAATAAGACAGCTTGTTCAACTTTCCCTCAAGTAATTCTGCAAATCCTCTTGGGGAAGAGGTGTTTTCATCTCTCTGCTTAGGTTGCAGTCAGTTCCTCTCAATATGCCCTAAATCCTTCAGCAATACATGTGTTCTAAAATTCTGAGATTGTGACTACAATTGATTAGTTTGTAAAATCTTACTTTAAAAATTGATTTTTTAAAAAAATAAAAAATGGAAAAAACCTACACTGTCATGCAAGTTTTTAGCAAGTTAGCCTCTGTAGTTGAGTTCCCTGAACTCTTTCAGTCCTGTCTGACTTTGAGATGTTCTATTCAGCTGCACTGTGGAAGTTGGGCAATATCTTTAGTCAAAGAAGCACTTTTGCCTTTTTTCCAATTATTTTTTTCTTAATAGAATCACTTAAGATTAAGAGTTTGGGCAAAACAAGAACAAAGCACTGTGAAGATGGGGACTCAACTCCAAATGGCAGGAGCCTTAGACGTTGCACTGGGAAATATGTTACTGGGGGAACTGGAAAGCCTGCATCTCATCTGGATTTATAACTTATTTGTAAAAACTCATTGTCTGCTGTTTCTTTTCTTTTAACTCAGGATAGCAGTGTAGATAATGTAGTTGATCTTGTAGTTCTTGGGATAGGACTTTGAGCTTCAGTACTGGCAATTAAAGAGTTGAGCTCTTCACTGGTGGGGGTAGTAAGAGTTATGAAGGCTTTAAAGTACATAAAAGAAGTCTCTCCACCTTCTCTTTAAACAGCTCATAACCTAGAAAATTCTGTAAAAGTAATTAAAAAGAAGTTGTTGAAAAGCCTTTACTTTTTTAAATGTTTAACTCATTAAATGTGTAGAAGTTAGGGAATGGCAGATATGAGATTTTTTTCTGCTACCTTTATTTTGTGTGTGTGCATGTGTGTTCCATTGGATTTCTGTTCACTTTAAAATCTGCTAGTATCAAAGTGTTCCATATGGCCAACAAAGTCATATTTAACACTTCTGTTATTGGAAAAAAAAAATCTACATGTGGGTTCAAATGATAATTTCTATTTTCATAATGGTAGAGGCTGATGTATCTGTGCTTCCTTTATTTATGAAAATGCATTTACCTTTCCCACTTATGGCATCTGGAAAAGCATTATTCAGCAAGGTGACTAGATACCTATTGTTGGTGTTTTGAAAACATGACCAGTATAGGCTCTCAGCAATTGCTGACACATAGCTTTGGACATTGAAATCTGTTTTTAATTGAGAAAATATATGTTGGCCAGCATATTGGGATAGTTCCCTCCCATTTTGAAAAAACGCCATGGGATCTTTAACTTGCATTTGGACACTTCCCAGACATGGCCATAAGGGACTGGAGCTGTTTATTTTCAAATAGTGTTTAAACTATTTCCAGGTTTTATAATTGAATTGTAGTGCTCTCACTGCCTCTTTAGTGATGTAAATGATTCATATAAGATGGCTACTTTTTCTGTAATGAAATGCTAAATAGATATGACTGAAAATCAGTAGACTCTTGGTGGTAGTAAATGCATTTTGACTAGGTCAACTTCAGGTTTCTTTAAATTTTAGTAACAAGGAACTAAATAATATCATAGCGCATTTGATAAAAACAATGATAAATGAAGCATCTTATTTTTAATGCAGAAATTATTATATATATAAATATATTTGTTCCAGATCTGAATTTTTTTCAGTGATTTTCATGGTTCAGCTCTGTAGCAGTTTAAAAAACTACAGGTCACTCCCGGGATTCCAGTGTTCTGGTTCTAATACAAATGTACTAATAATCTCACTTTTCTGATTCAGTATGCAGTCAGAGTAAATATTCAACCACATTGTCCCTTTCTACCCAAACATTACTGTTCAGAAGCTCCCACAGAAATTCCTTCCTATGATGTTATGAATAGCCAGTTGTGGTCAGCCAGTTGTTGGGCCATTACCAAGTGACTGAAGAGCTGGTTTTATGTAGAAAGCAACAGTTCACAGTCAGGATTAGGCAAAGCAGGTTAGAATTTTAATGGTATTTTATTTTTTAAACTCAACTAGATAACCTTTGTGATGACTTGCAATCTAGTACAGACTCCTATAGCTGACCAACCTGAATTAATTTTGAACAGACAGATTATCTTTAAGGTGTACAACTTTGGAAACATTTACATTAGTTCTATTTTTCTCATGTGCTGTGAAGCTTTTCAGGGGCAGGCTCTATTGTTACCAGAAATCTGCAGACTGTATAAAAATTAGTATTGGAGGAACTATGACTCACTTGTAATCTTTAGACCATTTGATCACTCCTGTGTTGTATGAGCCGATTTAATTTTACCTGTGCACTCAAATAGAACTAATATGTTCAAAATACATAATATATACTTGTGTAAGGCAGCAGAATTACTTAAAATTGGTGTCAGGAAAACAGTGCATTGTGTAACTTTTCAGTTCTATTTAACAGCTAAAATTAGCTCACCTATATTAGGTGAGCCATTAATGTTGAGTATCTCTAAATAACAGGCTTTAAGTACAGCAAATTCAAACTCAAATGTGGTCTGTTTGAGGTTATCCTGACATTCTCAGTATCACATGGAATGCTAAATCTATTTGAGAAATGCAGTGATAGGATTAGTGTGGCTATATAGTTTAATTAAATAGCTAAATATTTTTAATTCTTCATTTTAATATGATTTATACTCTTCAGTTGAATACAAGGCATTTTAAAAGTTAAAAAGAAAAACATTTGTTTTCCAGAAGTCATGTCTGAAAGAGAAGATTCTAAGTATTGCCTTGGTCTTGCAGCCAGTTCACTTAAGACAAACATATGCCAGAGCAAAGTAATTTGCTGACCTGACTTCTGAGTTTCCATCCAAACTCATTTGTGCTGCAAATTGTTGATACCACTTTCAGCACAGCATATTAGTGCATGCTCTGGCTTTCCTAAGTGTTTTCCTAGTTTCTTATGTATTTTCAAGATGAAGTCGACAGGTCTGGAAAAAAAAAGGTTTTTTTTCTCCAGGAGATTTAGAAACTGTGTATTTGCAGAGTAACAAATAATTTTGGGGTTCTACTTTCTGAACCTTTGAGAACATTTCATGGTTATGCAACGAATGGGTACTCTGACAATGTGAATGGAAGGGATGGGGAGTTCCAAACATTTCAGCTCTTAGAGTGAGAGTTTGCCTGTATCTACCAACTCTTACACATTTAGCCTGGGTTCCCCATCTGTCACTGTAGAGCTTCTGGGGCTGCTTGTCTGGGGTTTGTGCCAAGCTGAAGAAATATCTTTGGCTATGCTGCCTCATATCCAGGAATCTTGGAAAAATAGACCACTGCCTTTGGGAAGGTTGACATGAAAGGAGTCAGACTGACCAGAGTTTGAGCCATGTCTCTTTGAATTTCAGTGTTTATAACTGTCATACCAGGGGAAAAAAGACCATGTTCTAATAATATGATGCAGAAAATAAATTAAAATAAAGTTTATTCAGCTAAATAATTAATAATAAGTACTAAATCTTCAAATGAATAGTCTGAACAAACAAACAAGTGGCTGACTGCCTCTTCTTATCTCCTGCTGCCCTCAAAAGTACCTAAGCTTGTTTTACTTTTGGAATAAAAATAATTAAACCCTAAACAAATATTGTGTAAATACAATATAAAGTATTATATAGTATTAGAACTTCCCCATTAAAGTGGGGAAAATAATGGAAATTTTGTAAATAGAAACAATACTTTGAAAATTAAGAGAAGATATGATTAAATATAAGAATTATTGAATACAGTATCTGGCTCAACGTTAGTGAGCAGGGTTATGGAGCACATATGGTGATGGATCATCACTTTTAGATAATATTCTCCTCTCTTCTGTATGTCCATAGATGTAATCTGTCAGATATCCAGTTTATGTAAAAGATGATAAAGCACATTTTTTATGCTTTGGGCTTTGCATGAATTATATGTACAGCATATTTCTTATTGTTAGTGTAACTATTTTAATGTAACTAGTGTAACTGTGCAACTTGGTCATGTATTCAATAGAAATAAATTAACGAAATGAGAATATGAATTCTCTTCTGTACTTTTGAGCTCTCTTATATCCCTGCTGTCATTAGAGAAGAGTTCAGTGTTGAGCAAGCCTTTCAGGTTGTTACGTGAAGATTTGTACAAGAAAATGAAATATGTTCAAACTATCTTTATAGTATTTGCAAGATGTATTAGCCCAAGGCCTGGATTAATATTTTTCAGATAGTTAAATTATTGCAAAACACTTCTTTCATACATATTTCATAATAAATTCATTATTCAGTGATAAGTTTAACATTAACCTATTATGTTAAAAGTGTGTTTTAAAACCAACTTTTGGAAAATCTTACAGATAGAATGTAATTTTCTGAAACCAGATGTGTAAGGAACATATCAGTCCTTTAAGCACTTGTGTGTCTAAGCACTTTAAGCACTTGTGTGCAACTTGTGATTGCAAGTTGCAATCAGTTGATTAAATTCTTTTTAATTACAAAATAAAATAGTTAAGGTATATTTATATTTTTCAACGCAGGAATAATATAATAATCATAATACTAATATGTTTAGTGTGAAAACTTTTATGATAATTTGAAGCCAATAATACTTGGTTTTTTTCTTCACTGGTAACATAAGCTAAGTATAAGCCTGTGAAAGGGATGACTTAACACAACTGTTGATGCACTTCAACTGAAACATCTTTATCAAGTTAATACAAGAAGCAGTCATGCCCTACTTGAATTACTCATTTATAATGGCTGAGCAGCAGCCTGGATGTGGACTTTGAAATCCTGGGAAAATAAGATGCATGCATGCATCCAAATGTCTTTAAAGCAGCTGTAAAATGTTGAAGTGAGATGTCAGCTACTAGCTGTTGTCTACAGTTTTAGTCTGAAGGAAGGGGTGATCATTTAATTGCTAACCAGATTTAATATTATTATAGTCATTATATCCTCAATTCGAAACTTTTTATTTTCTAGAGCCATTTGAACTGAAGAATCAGAATATTTGTTTGCTTTTTTGCACACTTTTATTGTACAGATTATTCCAACTTTTTTTGAAGATTTTACTTGCTTTGGTAAAATACATACATTTTTCACTAACTTTTATTGTACTTGTAATGAGGAAATAATAATCCCAAAAATGTGTAAAATATCAAAATAAAGTACATGTGTGGGTAGCAATTCCAAAAATGCTACCTTTGTGGTCAATAAGGACCTAAGATTATAAGAGCTGGTAAAAGCCATATATTAAAAGGATTTTTGTCTCTTTGCACTGGTGAGATGTTGCTGTTTGCACAGTCTTTTGCAGATGATGGCATTGCTAGGTTCTTTGTCTTCACAGCTTGATTTCATGTTTTCTTTGAAAAGACAGACATATAGGAAATTAACTGTTTAATTTTTCTTCAAATTCTTGCACAATTCCAAAGGCTGTGCATCCCGTTATACTTGAAACAGAGATTTTTCATTAGAAGTGCCAGATGTTTCTTTAGTATATTCACACTTCCCAAGTAAACCAGTATGAAAGTAAACACTCTTCATTTACTGCAGGAATTGTAGAAGTTCCTATGACAAGAAGTCAGTGAGAGCATGAACATCCAGTTTTGCATGTTGGAACATCTGTAAGGCAGTGTGAACTTCATCTTGCACTTTGGAGACAGACAATAAAGTCCATGTTGTATTTATCCAGGGATATTCATAATAAACTCATAGCAAGGGTGCTTAATTAAGGATCATTCAGGAATTGGTGAAGTAGTTTTTTCCTTCTTTCTGTTACAAGTAGTATTGAGATGACTTGTACTTTGTCTGTTTCCTGAAAAGTCACTGTCTCAAAATCATGGTGGAAGGAGAACTGTTTTCTACACAATGGCAGCAAATTAGGCTCCCAGCTCAATGATCGTGCCTTCCTTCCTGGTACTGGGAAAAAGGAGAGGTGAGAATAATCCACCTTAAAGGTAGAAATAGGATGGGTAAAAGTCTTCATTCATAGTTTTTCCAAGGCAGCCCTAGTAGAGTTATTTGGTATAGCTCTTATCAAAGAGCCAATAAAACCAGGCTTACTACAGATAATCCTGGGGGCACTATGCCACTTTCTGAGGGATGCTTTGGTAGCAAGGTCTTTGGTCTGCCTCCTCAGTGGAGGTCGGGGGAGCAAATCCATGTGTCAGCAAAGATATAAGGGTTATTGAATTTTTAGAAACCAAGGAAGCACCTGAGAATGGTTACATAGGAATTAGGGCTTGTCATCCCCAAAAGGCAGTAATGAATATTCCAACTGAAGTGCATTTGCACCAATGCTCTCAGCATGGGCATCAAGCAGGAGGAGCTGGAAGCCTTTATGCAGCAGTAAAATGATGACATATTTGCTATCATGGGAACATGGTGGAATGACTTGCACAACTGGGTGCTGCAGTGGATTGCCATAAACCTTTCACAAAGGATAGTCAAGGAAGGAAAAATGTTGGAGTAGCTCTGGATGTTAGGGAGTGTTTTGATTGTCTGGAGCTTAATGATGGTGGCAGCAGGTTGAGTGTTTATTTTGGAGTCAGAGAGAAGGACAACAAGGCTTTGGTGGGAGTTTGCTAAACGCCTCCCAGGCAGAATAAAGCGGCAAATGAAATATTCTGTTAGTGGCTGGGGCAAATCTCACAGTTGCTGGCCCTTGTTCTCATGGGGGACTTAAACTTATCAGATGTCTTCTGGAAATGCAATACATTGGAGAGGAAACAGCCTAGGAGGTTCCTGGAGTGTGGAAGTGAACTTCTTGACACAGCTGGTGAGCAAGTGAACTATGAAAGGCACAGGCTGGACCTGTTTGTGAGCAGGGATGTGCTCTTGGATGATGTGGTGGTTGAAGGCATCTTGGACCCAGTAATCATGAAATGACAGAATTTTTGGTTCTTGAAGAAGTAAGGGGTGTGGGAGAGCTGCTGCATTGGACTTCCAACAAGAGCATACTTTGGCTTGCTTAGGAGACTGACTGAAAGAGTTCCTTGGGAGGCAATCATGAGGCACAAAGGAATTCAGGAAGGCTGAACATAATTTAAAAAGGCAGTCTTAAAGGTATAGCAGGCTGTACCCATGAGCTGAGAAAGATGAGCTGACGGAGAAGTGTCTGACATGGATGAACAGAAAGCTTTGGCTGGAAATCAGGGAAAAAAGAGGAGCTCCTGACCTTTGGAAGAATGGTTGGAAAACTCACAAGCACTGGAAGGATGTTGTGAGGTAATAAAGGGAGAGAATTAGAAGGGCCAAAGCCCAATTAGAACTTAATATGGCTACTGCTGGCTACTAATGAAAAATGTTTTTGTAATTACACCAGCAACAAAATCCATTATTGGATGCAGGGGCAAACATGATGGCAAAAGATGAGGAAAAAGCTGGGGTACTTAATGCCTTAATGCCTCAGTCTTTAATGACAAGATCAGTTGTTCTTTGGGTACCCAGCCCCCTGATCTGGAAGACATGGTTGGGAGGAGAATGAAGGCCCCATCATCTAAGGGGAAATGGTCGGTGACCTCCCATACAATTTACATATACACAGGTCTGTGGAGCGAGATGGGCTCCGGCCAAGGGTGCTGGGGGAGCTGGCAGAAGAGCTCACTGGGGCATCTTCAGTCATTTACCAGTGGTCCTGGCTAACTGGGGAGGTCCCAAGTGACTGGGAATTGGGAGTAGTGACCCCCATCTATAAAAAGGGCCAGAAGGAAGATTTGGGAAACTACAGGCCTGTCAGCCTGACCTTGGTGCTGGGGAATGTTACGCAGCAGATCATCTTGAGTATCATCATATGGCACATGCAGGACAGCAGAGGGATCAGGTCCAGCCAGTGTGAGATCAGGAGAGGCAGGTCCTGCTTGTCCAACCTGGTCTCCTCCAATGGCAGGGTGACCTGCCTAATGGGTGAGAGAAAGGCTGTGAGTGTTGTCTACTTGTGTGTTAGTAAAGCCTTTGAAACAATTTTTCATAGCACGCTTTTGGAGAAACTGGTTTTTCATGGTGTGGATGGGTGTATTCTTTACTAGGTAGGAAACTGGCTGGTTTGGCCAGGCCCTGAGAGTGGTAGTGAATAAAACTAAATCCATTTGGTAACCAGCCAATAATGGGGTTCCCTAGGGCTTAGTGTTGGGGCAAGTCCTGCTTCATATCTTTATCCATGATATGGACAAGGGGAATGCACCTTCAGTCAGTTTGCAGAGGACATCAAGTTAGGTGGAAGTGTTGATCTGCTAGAAAGTGGGAAGATCTGCAGAGGCATCTGGACAGGCTGGATTGGTGGGCTGGGACCAACAGTATGAGGTTAGACAAGGCAAAATGGTGGGTCCTGCACTTGTGTCACAACACCACCATGCAGTGCTACCCACTTGGGCAGAGTGGCTGGAAAACAGCGCTGTGAAAAAAGACCTGGGTGTGCTTGTCAGCAGTGGCTGAATGTCAGCCCGTGCATGCCCAGGTTGCCAGGAAGGCCAGTGGCATCCTGACCTGTGTTGGGAATAGTGTGGCCAGCAGGACCAGGGTGGTGATTGTCCCCCCATGCTGGACACTGGTGAGGCCACATCTCAAGTGCTGCGTCCAGTTCTGAGCCCCTTAATTCAGGAAGGACATTGAGGTGCTGGAGCAGGTCCAGAGAACAGCAGTGGAGCTGGTGAAGGGTCTAGAGGTAAATCATAGTAGGAGCAGATGAAGCAGCTGGGGTTGTTAGGCCTGGAGAAGAGGAGGCTCAGGAGAGACCTTAATTTTCTCCCCACCAGCTGCAAACTGCCTGAAAGGAGTTTGTAGCTGGGTGGGGACTGATCTCTTCTCACAAGTGACAAGCAATAGGACAAGAGGAAATGGCTTCAAGTCATGCTAGAGGACATTTCAAATGGTTATTAGGAAAAATTTATTCACTGAAAAGGTGTTCAGGCATTAGAATAGGCTGCCCAGGGAAGTGGTTGTGTCTCTGTCCCTAACAGCATTAAAAAAACATCTAGAGGTGGTATTTAGGGTCATGGTTTCGTGGTGGATTTGGCAGTGCCATGTTGATGGTTGAACTCTGACCTTTAAGCCTTTTCCAGCCTTAACAATTCTGTGATTCTATATAACCAGGGGGAGCACTATCTTATCTTACACACTTGTGTAAAGTGGAGCATTTTGGATGGGTTTGCATTGCTGTTTTCCACTGAGGTTCTCTGTTGGGCTGCTGCAAGAGTATGATGGAGGGATGTTTGCAGTAAGAATGCACCAACCCTTGTACCCTTTACTGTGGCTTGGCTCTGTTTGGATTTAGCTACCACGGTTTTTTACCCCTTCTCAAATGGGAGCTGCTCAGCTCGCTCCTGTGAAAGGTTTCTCTATTTTGAGATGTGAAGTAAGTTACTCCAGAACACTTGTCCGTAAGAGCAAAGAAATTGGTAATTAAGAAGCATAGTTGTACAAAAATAGCATGAGGTAATGCTAAGGGAACAAGATGTTTTTCATTCATTTTCTGTGAGGTCTCCCCACAGTGAAACACTTGTAAATGAATGCTGCTATATTGGAAGCCAGTACAACTCAGACTCAGTAACAGCAGCATTTTGGACCTGGCTTTGAGGAAACAAAGCAACATCTGAGTTTCTGCCATGCTTATCAATGTGGGGCTAAGTTCTTCCTCTTCTGTTTAGTAGAGGTAACTCTGCATGTTCCTTTTCATTAATTCTTTGCTAAGGGTGGTTGTCAGCTCATACATAGCAGCCAGCATGGAGGACGGCTGTTTGTGTGTTCCACAAGTCTCTGTGTGTGACCCAGTCTCTGTGGATGGTTGGTTGGGCTTCACACCTCACAGGGCTGTGACTCTCACCAGCATTGGAACATTAGAAGCCCATGATTGCTGCTTCAGAGGAATAGAAACAGTGTAGTAAATAATAATAGTAACAATTAACTAATAAAAGCATGAAACTAACCCAGCTTGCAGTCCTACTTATTTCCATTTTTCAGAGGATTTTATTTGCTTTCTTAAGAGACAAAGCCCTCTTCTTACCCTTCATTTCCTAAACTGGAATTCCCCAATAAGAATTTGGAAGGGCCAGGGTCAATTTCTTAATTAGGGTGGGGAAAAGTAGGAATATATACTTACCAGACAGCTGGTATAATTTTCTTAAATATTTTCATGTTTAGCTATACATGTATATAAGAAGAGAACAAAATATTTATTCTCATTGTGTCTGTGAATAAGATAATCTTGAGTATTGTTGAGATTTGGGAGGATGCTTAGAAAACTGATGGTGTAGTCCATGGTGCATTGTGTGACATAGCCCTATAAATATCTTGTAGAGCTGCAACTTAAGAGAAAATATAAATCTTTTTAGCTCTAGATGCTCTTGTTTCTCAGAGGATTACTAGTGGAACAGGAGAACAATTTCTTTAATTCCTTTATCCATAAGTCAGTCCCTTTGGAAAATCTGCAGTTGGCTCTTCATACCCCAGGAAGAATGCTAGCCAAACACTTGTTGTTTTTTGACAAATTCTACCTATTTGCTGCCAGTACCAGGACAACATGATTGACATTTTTTTAGGGAAATGCAGACAAACTCTCCTTAATATATGTGGGATAGAAAATATAGTGTGTGTGTATATATATGTGTGTATGTGTATAAATATCTATATATCTATGTGTGTGTATATATTTTAGTATAAATGTGTAGTGAATTTTTCCTGTTACTTTCCAGTAATTTTCCTGCATTAGATAGGATAATAATAAAAATATCTTACAATCTCATCACTTTTTCTTACTTCTTTTAGGAACTCCACCTGGTCTTGTCCTGTCATGACTATTTGACATGGGCAGCACTTGTAAATGAACTTTGCCTTTCAAATTATCATCTTTTAGTTTCTATTAACCAGCATCAATGCTATCAACACAACTTTAGAGAAAATCAGTATTTTTAACATTATATGGCTTTTTTACTAAATTCTTCCTGTGTTTTTATAAATTAAATTATCTTCTAAACAGATAGGCTACAGCCTAATAAAGTGCATGTTATCCCACTAGAAATTCTAAACAAAAGCTATTGTATGGCAACTTGAAATATGTCCAAGGCAGCTAGCATTGCTGCTTTTAGTAGTTTCAAAATAATATTACACCTACTTAGAATAGCAGAATGTGTCTTGCATGTTAGTGTGCCAATGCAAATAATATTCAGGCTTTCTACTATGTTTCTTCTGTGAAGTGCAGTTTAATATTTAGTTGCTGATAGTGCCCATTATTATTGTTATGCTTTGGATCAAGGAAAAGATAAAATAGTCTGAATTACAAAGCATCCAATGCCTTGAATTTTCTGCCCAAGGAATAACAAAAAGTAGCACACTGAAGTTCAAATTTATATGGTGAATAAGTTTGAGTAGTTTTCTGTGCCATTAGTGGAACAAATTAAACTTTTGCTGCTTGAGTGCATATACCTAAACAGTGTAGTGTGGGAGGATTATCAGCCAGTAAGTCTTATTGGTTTATTGGCAGTAGAGCAGATTTAAACGAAATTTTCCCATGGCAGAGGTACTGTATCAGTGATCCCAGAAGTTTTCCTAAGAAATTTATGAAGTGGTATGAAAGTAAATTACTGAAGAGCCATCAAAGCAAGTATGTTATTAATTGACAATTTATTGACTTCATCCTTACTGCTAGTAAAAAGAAAAAAAAAAAGGATTAGGATTCCCAGTACACTTTGAAAGCTGCGTGAGGTCTTTTGTATGACATTTCAGTTAACCTGTAATTAATTAACTTAATTAAACAAATATTAGTAAAAGAGTAAAAGCACACTTATTCTGATGGATCTATAAAAATAGTCATAAGATCAATGTAAATAAGTAATGGAAAGTGTGAATCTGGGTCTGGTTAGGGCAGAGTGTAACACCGATTATCTTTGATCTTTTGAGAAACTTAGTCCTTGCTCAAGGAAATCTCTCATAAACATCACTGACTAATTGCTAAAGTACTGCTGGGTCTTTACCCTTCAGCTTATGGTCAAAAATATATTGCTGTTTATTATACTGGAACATTTTTCTGTGCCTAGCTTCAATACACTTAATTCACACAGACTGCAAATTGTTTTTGTTTTTTATTATTTTACCTATATTAAAAGAGTAGGATAGTGATTTCAATAGAAAGAAGTTATCTTCTGTTAATTCCAATTTCTTCTATTCACTTGCTGCTTTTGGCTAATTATTTAACTTCTCTGTGCATCATTTCATCTGCAAAAATATGTGTTACCATCTGTGTGAAATGCTATGGGAGATGCTGTAAGGATATTTTCAGACTTTTAGCTGGAAGGTATTATGGTAAGACTGGAATGTTGTAGTGATAGTAGTTAGGTATTAGTGAGTATGCTGAAGGTCTTATAAACATCTAATATTTGAAATAGGAATTTAAGTCCTACTAATATTGTGTGGAAGTGGAGGTCTCCTTAAACTTAAAATAAAAATCTAAAGCTGTTCTTGCCAGGTCATTCATGCACATTTTAAATTTATAGCTTTTTTAATGTCACTCTTAATTAAGACATGCAGATTTAATGACAAGTATATTTTTCTTATTACTAATAATTCATAAAGCCTACTGCACATAAAATAAATGCAGTATTGAATTCTCTCATTTTCTGCCTCTTTCTGATACCTGTGAACTTTTTCTGTTGCATTCAATGGCTGATAAATTGTTTGCCAAGTAGGAGGGAGAATGCTTGACTTTGACTCACAGTTAAATTTCTTGAGAAAATACCATTCTGTGCAGTGTGTCCACAATAGAAGCTATTACAGAATATTTTTCTTTGCTGTCAGGTTTTTGGCCAATTTGCCCGTGAAAGCAGTCTCCTGGAAATCTGCTTAATCAGTAATACTGTTTTGAAAACAAACATTTTGTAAAGATCTGTCCTTTTTCATTAACAGCTGCAAACATTATAAATAAATCTAAGTCTTTTTTTTTTTTTCACTCACACATGATATGCTTCCCTTCTTTGATATTGTCAGTTTTACCTACTTTGTTCATGGTACTTCAACTTTGATCTGGGCTAATTGCCATTAAATTCACACCGCTCACTGACTTGGCAAGCCAGAGCAAGTTAATGCTATTCATCATCAGGAGAGCAGTTACTTTCTTCTGTCCCCTCTGGGCATGTGCTTGTTTGTTTAACTGCAGAATGATTTGAGCAGTTTTACATATGCTGCTCATACATTTTCCATATGAAAGTCAATAGCACAGGAGAATTCTACAACTGAAGGTTTTTAAATATGTTTATTCCTTAAGACATGGGTATATTTCAAGTCTTTTTGGTTTTATTTTCCTTGCTGCTTCAGATGCTGTTTCTGTCCTGCAGCGAGATTTCACAGGAGGTGTTTGGAGCTTGTCCTTGGGTCAAGGAAGGATTTTTGCTGGTTTGGTGCTTCTTTGCTTTTCAGAATACAGATTGCTTTTGCCTGCTGAAACTATTTAAATACATTTAAATTAGACAAATACAGGCTTTTTTTCTAGGGCTGTTTTCCCCTCTTCAGTTGTAACAGACTGTGTGATCTTGGGAGAGGAAAAGACAGAATCTCCCAAGCCAATATCTGTCTTGGACTTGCTCATTGTCTTTGCTGGGCTGATGTGGTAACTTCTGGATACTGCATAATTTACCAGTGTTAATGCTGATAGGAAGGAATTAGTTTATTAAATAAGCATATTTATTAATTTTAAGCATTTAAATATTAAAATTATATTTTAAATATAAAATACTTCTGATGAAGCAAATATATTGTATAAATTTCAAATCTGTGAACTTGGATTTTTGGTCCAGTACTATCCTCAAGAATCATCTATTGACCAATAATAGTTCCTCTTCCCAGAGAATGTAATTAATTGAGGCAAGGTGTAGCATCTAGCACATCAATAATAAGAATAAATAAAATGCATGAAGAAAGTTTTTATAATATGAGGTGTTAAATGGACTCAATTTGAAACTGATGAAAAACTTGTTCAGCAGCATTATTGCTAAATCCTCCTGAAGGCAGCTTGGGAGATAATAATAGTAGTTCAAGCCTTTGCTGGTGTGTCTCTTGAATCTTTCATAACTTTTTGACCTTCATTAATAATAAGTTTTCTGCACTGTGTAAATAATCCTTTTGATAAATTAAAAAAAAGAGGGGGAAGTACATTTGAAAATTCAGATCATATTTTTGATGCAGAAAAAATTTAACAATGTTGCTTACTGCTCCCCTCCCATTGAAATTTATGATTTGATCAAAATTATTTGAGGTTTTGTTTTTGTTTTGTTTTGTTTTTTAAATTAGCATCTGTTCTTTGACTTATTTTGATTTTGTTTTGGTTACTTATTATTCATTATTTTCAGTTACTGGATTTCTAGTGTTTTTCAGTGTCTGCCTTAAGTCTGCAAAATTAATGTTATTCTTTCTGGAATATTCTTTCAATCTGCTTAGACTGCAATGAATGCTTACATCATTGTGTGGAACAATTGAAATGTCTACTGAAAAGTTTTATGAATTTTTATAATGAAGATAATTAAATGATCTTTATTTCTTCAGGTCAAATAAATAACAAATAAAATTGAAAGAGAAGAAATGTGATCGCTGGTGTGACAGGAAAAATGAAGGATAAAACTGAATTTACAATAGGGCCAAGCAAAAGTAATTGGGCAGCAATTCTCAATTGGGAAGTACTGAAAAGCACCAGTGTTGTTGGGAGCTGCATCCAGCTCAGTGCTGTCATTCTCTGTTTGTGGGATAAATGTGGGGGTTTGGTACCTGGTCCACTTCTGTTTTCTGGATAGCAGCAATCTTAAGAATCAGTTTTAACAGAAATGCTTTGTGGTGCCCTCATTGTTCAAACAAGTCCACACTGGAGCAGATTGTCTGTCAAGTGCAGGGTGACAATCAAAGCTGAGCTCAGCCAGGTGCCAGAAGCAATGTAGGCAACTGTGGAAGTCTCAACCTCACTTGCACTGACTCGTTCTCTTCCTTCTTACATCCCACACTTAAAAGAAAAAAACGATGCTCACAACAGTTCTCTCAGATGGATATGTTGGAAATTGTGGTGTGAGAGCATGAATAGTAGCCTTAATGTTTAAAGATTTCAAACTACTGTGCAGATGTTGTGTTCAGGATTGTTTTGAGTCCTTAGGGTCCTTCATCTCATTTTGGAATGATGTAGTATAAAAGCTTGTTGTTTGTTTGGTTTGGTTTTCTGATACAGTTTTCCCATAAGACTCATATTAATGTTCAGGAAGCAAGATTTAAATAAGAGACTGTTTCTTGTTTTAGTAAAGTTTGAGTTCTTTCTCTAGAAGAATAAAATGTGATGTGAGACAGTTAAATACAATAAAAACTGAAATAAGCTGTCCAAGCTGAACTCACTGGACCACCCAGGTCTTGGACCACCCAAGGGACCAACAACAAGCAGTTGCCTGAAAGAGATGGCCTTTTACTGGAGGTCGAACAAGTTGTATCGCAGACCTTGGATATATTTGGGAGTGATTTCTTAATGCAGTTGGCTGCCTACTGGAGATGGTCCTTAATCTAAGTTCCCACTGTAACAGTAATGTCCCTATAAAAATGGCATTTCTTATTTACTTCTGACCATAACAATTTTTTTGTCATTTTAGGACAAAAGTAAAATTAGCAGCTTAGTAATGTGTTGCTACTAAGTAGAGATTTTGAGTTACTATAGAGTTGTGTAGTGCCACGTAAAAATAAGATTTTTGAAGGGGGGATATTTGGTGTCACCGGTAGGATTTGCAATGAGAATTAAATTGGAAGCACTCAGGTAAATAATTCTTGCTTGAACCACGTTCACTATGCTTCTGTTCATGAGAAATGGTACAATATGAAAGTAGCTAATTCAGCATTAGAATTGCTGTGTCCCTAAGCTTAAATGGCCTTTGGAAAGTGTAGAAAATCTTAGTTGGAAGTCATTCCAAGTGGCAGGTTTTGTCCTTAAATCCACAGTAAAATGATGTATATGAGTGTGCAAATATTTTCTGTTAATAAAAACAGACATTGAATTAAAATTTTCTATGGCAGCCATAATTTCAAGATGGTTTCCTGTTGTGTTATTTTTAAAATTTGTTGGATAAACTGTAAGTCAACTTAACCACCCCAAATCAACATTTTTATGTACATGCTTTTGCAGCAATAGTTCATTCTAGTGATGGTAACTTAGGGTTTGCTGAGATGTAATTAACTGTTATGTGAGTTAAAATCCCTCCATCATGTACCAGTAAAATCTTATATTCCTATAATCTTGTTTTAGTAGATAGAGAAAATATTTAAAAGTAAACAGCTGTATCTTGTGCAAACTTTCTTTTAAGGATATGGCTTTATTTCTTTAGCATTCTTTTCCATTGTAAGTTTTATTCAACATCTAATTTTCTGATTTTTTTCCATCCTTTCTTAAAACCAAAATAAAGGTAGCATCTAATTTTTCACTTTTTGCAAGCTGGGTAAAGCATTGGCTAATTAATTTAACTCCTATTAGAGGAGTGAAATTTATTTGATGGCTATAAATCTGTATATTTTTGTCACATTTTTTCCATCTAAAATGGATACAAACATTGTTATGGTCCTGTTGAAAGACACAAAGAACTCCTGTATCTTTGCAAGACAGGAAGAAACTTTTGAATAAAGAGGACTTCAATGAAAGCCCTATAGGCAGGGCTTGTGTGTTATTGTGGGTATATATACGTGTTTTCACTAATTTTAATCTGTGTATTAATAATAGTTTATTAATCAAATTAATATTATTCATAAATGAGTTTGACAACTACTACATTGTAGTTTCATAGAATGGTTTGAGTTGGAAGGGACATTGGAGATCATGAAGTTCCACCTTCCACTAAACCAGTTTCTGAAAGCCCCTCCAGTCTGCCCCTTCATGTGTGTGGAGTATGAGAGTATACATAGACTTGGGCCATCCACATCGTGAAATGTAACAGGTGCCAATGTAATAATAATTTTAAGTCAAAACAGTTGACAAAACATCAGTTCATGTGTCCTACAAGCTGTAAAGCCTTTTCCTTTTACCGCCTTATAGCCAACTGAGTAGAACAAACAAGTTCTGAGATCAAATAGTATTTTAATTGTTTTGAATTTCATTTAATAAGCAATATGATGAAATAATGATGAAGAAAGCAGTCAGTATTATTTATAGGTATAGAGCTAAATCTTGTATTCTTATTACCAGCCTTTCTAAGTTCTCTAGCACCAGTTCTCTAGTGCTAATAAGTCATTGCAAATCCATGTCAGCAGAGTCCTGATGAACAGTTTTCAGTTTTACTGAGGAGAATGTTCTCGACAGGGCTTTGTTAACCTGATGTTCTGTGGTTTCGCCTCGTAAAACTAGCAAAGGGCTCTCTGCATGGAATGTTAATGGGGTGAGGTAATGAATGCAGGATGGGATGTAAGACTGAAACATGCATAAAGTTGGGGGTTTGGAGGAGATCCTTGCAGACAGTAGCAAAGATAAAAGCATTGAAATTTTTTTTTGTTTGTTTTAAGCCAACAGTTGGATCTCTGCTGGAAATCTGGCTTTGAAGTAAGAACGTAAGAAAGGAATTAGAAGTTAAGCTACATAAATTTATTTTAATTTGCTCTTGGTGAAAGAAACAAAGTTGAAGGTCATCCCCGTGGTTTTAATACTGTTTTAAAAATGATTCCTATTTCAAAACATTCATATAAATTATGTACTTTTTAGTTCTGCATCAAGAAATTTTCTGTTAAAAGGAAGGTTGCTTGTGCCATACCTTTGCTTTCTTTTCAAATGTATACTTTGAGAAACATGCAACTGAGCTAAATTCAGTTCCTGGAATTTGTAATCCCTTTTATGGAGAAAATGTGTTCAATACTTTGTACTTCCTGAGGAATCAAGCAGTTGAAATTTTTATACAAGTGTAATGCTAATTAGTTACATTTTTCAGGCATAATCTGATCTTGAATTTGTTGTCCAGGGAATGGATACATCTATGGATGAGGTGTTTCTTGCTCTGTGTGAGTTAATGAATTTGTTGGTTGAGGGCCCAGATCAGGTCTGATGAGGCAGGTCTATTTATTTTTGTCACAGTAAAGCCCACCTATAATTTTCAATCTGAGGGTGTTGATCAGATCACCTCTCCTTAATGACTTGGTCGCTTCATGCTCGCGCTGCCCAGTGTGGCATTTGCGCTGCATCAGAATGGCTAACGTGCAGGGCTTTAACCTTTCCCTGTAAATTTATTAGAAACATAATAGCAAGAAAAGATGTGTAACTGTGATTTGAAACAGATAATCCTTTTTTGTTTAGGAAGGGAGTATGTACCTTTTTTTCCATAAGACAATTTTTGTATTTCTTACTTTAATACAGAGGCCAGTTGCATAAGATTTCAGAAGACAGAATAACAAGTAGTGATGCTTCAGAGAATAGATGCAGGTTGTTTCAGGAACAACTACTGCTCCAGCTTGAGGGAATATAAATGTCTGCTAAACATTGACAGTGGGGGGATATGATAAACTAAGCACTGTGAAATCTGCTTACTAGGTAATTTTAAAGGTAGATAATCTTAGCTGTTGGATAGCAGACAAGACCTGGTCAAACTCAAATTTGCTTATTTGCTGGCATTTGCGTTCACACATTTACATCTAAGCTAAATGAAAGAATGGGAGTGGATCAAGCTGGATTGTTGCTCTCAATTTTTACCAAGTTTTGAGAAAACACTTTTGTAGCACTGGAAAAAGTACAAGTGTTGGGTTTTTCTGGACATAGGGGCTAAAGAAGAAGAAGGATTGAAAGAGAAACAGTATAGTCTTTGTAGTACTAGCATTTCTGATTGGTACCAGTTATAGATAAACTATGGAATATATGTCCGGAATACAGTAAAAATGGTCATGAGGGAAAGTGGAATGTGAAATGCTTACCTCTATCACTCAAATGTTGTTAGAATGAACAGTACCACAATAAATATGTTGTAATGATTTCTATGGGCCTGTGTAATTTACCTGTTTTAAATAAAGTGTCTTAGCTTATTCTTAAAAAGGTAATTAAGAGATAGCTTTATAAACTGTGTATATTGATAAAGGAAGAGGCTTTTGGAGCTTTTCAGAATCAAATGAGATTGAACGGCAATTATAGAACAATTCAAACTCAAGAGATGTGTATTGTAATTATCAGATGATTTATAAAGGGTGATCAATATATTCTCCAGTGCTGGTAATGATAAAACCAAATGGGGGCTTTTTCAGAAGTTACGTTCAATGCAGCCATGTTTGCAGTCTAATTCAGGGAAGTTCTGCCACCTGCTTTTCAGTAGAATTAATTAATTAATTAATTAAGTGGATGAATCTTGACTCATTGCTGTCTCTCACTTAGTATATGTTACTAAAAGATTTCTATGGTAGAAATCCTATCTGTTAACTTAGCCAATATTGAGCCATTACTACTGTCCCTCAGAGTTTTTTCCTAACTTCTTGATCTGTAGAATTCTGTAGGACTTGCTCTGAAGAAAAAAAACTTTAGAAGAGTAATATGCAATTTAATGCTGATGATTGTCTTGGATATTGTTTGGCATATTAAATAGAATCAAGACATGTAGTGAGGACTGAAATTGCAACTGGTCCTGCTCTTGTAGGCATTCAGTTGTGCTGTCAGTAGGATGCACAATGCTTGTCTCTGGTCATTCAAGTTACTTCAAAAGGATGGGGCTTTGTTCTCCTCTTTGACAGCAAAAGTTAGAAGAGGTTTTTTAAATGGAGGCTTGAAATACTTAAATTTTAACCATCTGTTGAATATGTTGTGTATTGGTTCATGGACTGCTGACTGCATTGCAGTGATGGCACCCAGCTGCATGTGTCTCCTTTGATAAGTGTCTTTGTCAGTGCCTAATGGAAATACAGAATTTGGATAAGAAGTTGGCTGAAAGCCAGACAAGATAAGTTGGTGGCATTGGCTTGAGAAAAAAAGCCTGGAGAATCCCTCTGAGACTGTGTTATTCTTTGATGGAATGCACCCAATATTGGTTCTTGGAGCACAGAAAGTGCTTGTTGACTAGGTGCTCATCAGGCCAAAGTAGTTTAGTTTTTGTTATTTCCTCCACCAAAAAAGAGAAAGCCAGTTTAATGGGACAATTTTTGCTGACAGTTATGTAAGAACATTATAGTTTTGGAAATTAAGAGTGTGTAGTGGCAACTCCAAGTATTGTACAGCCAGGTCTTAAAATCACAAGCTAAAAATCAGAGTATTCTTAGGTTATTCAGTTTTACTTCTTTTTTTTTTCATACTTATATATTTTAAATATAAATGAATTCTCAGTCATTGAAATGTGGAATGAGTGTTTAATCACTTTACTTTGTGATTATAAAATGCAGGGCACTGAACCTCTTTTTCACTTCCAACATGGTGGTGCATCAAGTGTCTGATGGAGGTCTTAGTTTACAAGATCGCTTAATTAGAATATTTATCTGTATAATTGTCTTTTAAGGTAATTTTTGGAGTAAAACTTTAGTTACTCCTAAATGACAATTAGGAATGGAATAAGCAGATATGGATCATGCATTTTGCTGTCTCTTTTGAAGAATTACTCCATGTGCTGCTTGAAGAGAAGCAAAGAATAATGATGACAGGTGAAACTTTTGAGAGGTTGTGCTTCACCTTTTTTAGAAGGGTTTATTTATTGTTTGAATTATGCCAAAACATAAGAAAAATATAAATTGCATGACATAAATCTTGTATGAGAGGGTCAATGATATTTCAGATTTTCAAAAAAGAACCGTAGAATGTAAGTTGCTGCATGAATAAGACACAAACAAACAATATTTACTTAATATATTTACTTCTACCTCCCTGGAATGAAAGGAGTTGCTATTTTGTAAAACATATAAACCTTCAGTTAATACGACATTTTAATGTCTGTCCAGGATTGAAAGTTGTGTAGTCTGGTTTAAAACTGCATGATAAAGCCTTTTGTGAGAATGGAAGCAGAAGTCAGCCAAAAGTTGATTTATGGCCAATAGTGACATTTAGTTCAGTTCTAAGAGTAGTATTTACTAATAAATCCACTTTGGTAAATCTTCAGTGATTTGAGGTGAAAGTTTCACTCACATGAAATTTAATAGGTGACTTGCATAATTTGTGAAAAGAGCATAGGTTGCATCATTTGTGAAATAGAAGTCTGTTCCATTTGAAAAAAAAAATTAAAAATAAATACATATAACTTGCTTCCTAAGCAGTGTTACAATGCCCCCACTCTGCCAAGTTTAGGGTTCCTGATTCACAATCTCCATTGGCATCAGCACACGTGTTTGACCCTCAACAAAGTCATGGGAAGCTTTTAGAAGTCTTAGAGCTCACACACTCTCCTGAGCACTAGGACTTGGAGAAGACCCAGAGAGCCCCTACATATACACTCTAAGACTCAGGAATTAATTATTTTCCTAGAAACTAAACATTGGCTCTTCAGCTGTTCATAGCAAGCACTCTTCTTTAATATTTTTAAACTTTTCAACAGGATTATTTTATGCCAATACTAGTAAAACTTATATTTGTTTGCTAAAAAGGTCATGAACCCAGTAGGATTTGGAGTTAGAACAGAGCATAGGAAGTCTAACGATAGTAGGGGTTGGATGGTTAGCCCCACAAAAGTCAGATTTTTCTGCATGTGATGCCAGAAACCTCATAAAAGGAATGTTTTCAGTATTTTATGTTTTTTTACTGTGTTGTCTCCTTCTGCTCCTTTAAGCCCAATGATCATGATATTTTTACCTGATGGGTACACCTTTTAAAAAGAAAATAAATGCATTAGAAGGCTTTAGAAAGAGTTTGGGCTAGCTAGAAACTTGCAGAAACTGTCAAATTATATTAGCTCTGAAATGTAGGAAGCAAACACTGAAAATTAATCATCTGGATCTTCTTTATTTTAACTTGGGGAGTTAGAATAAAGTTGTGACAAATATCTCATGTTGTGACTGACATTCAAAGAACTTAATGTAGTTAGATTATTTATACAGATCTGCTCCAATGTATTGTTTAAAAGTGCATGAGTCTAGAAGGCATTTGTTGTTTAATCACATGAACTGTGACTGTGGTATCATAGGAGCAAAATTATCATTCTTCCATAAATATTTAATCTTAAAATGTGGATTAAAAAAATTGCTCAGCTGCTTTTCTTTATCCTTTTAGTGAAGTGGGGATTCCATGAAATGTCTTTCAAAACTTCAGTTTACTTTTGCTTAGTTTTTTTTAGGTAACTGCAAAGGAAAAGATGCAGGAAACTAGAACTGAAACAATTCCATTTTAGATTGTTAGAATTCAGGGACTCTTCTCACATACTTGATGTTTGACAGAGAATTTAAATTAAAGCTTAGACCTAATGCACTGATTTTTAGGTTCATTTTCCTATTTATTTATTGGAAAAATCCTTAATGTTTCTTAAGATAGAGTGTACTTCTCTACGACAGTCCCATAATTGAAGTATTAAGTAAGTAGGACTACTTGGGTTCTGTGAAGCTGTTATCACTATTAATACTATGTGGCTGCTGCTGAAAAGGTCAGCTAGCTGCTGGTTGGTTTGCTCTTTCTGGCTTCTTCATTTGATAACCCAAATCAGACTAATTCTACTTCCTTAAAATGTCAAAGACTTAGATCTGTCTTCACCTGATAAAGAGCAGGCATTAGGGCTTTAGAACTGTCACTACAGTCTCATTGGGTGTGCTGCTAATTTATAGATTTGTCTGTGTCACAGCTCCTTGACAGCTATGCCTTTCTTAACACCTTTCTTATCAACCTTTGCTTTCTCTGCTCTTTATTTATTTGTTTCTTCTTCTGTGAGGTCTGGCAAGGAGAAAGTACTTGTTTTTTGTTGCAGTGTGGAGGAGTGCAATCAGTAGCAGCAGTGATAGCAATAGCAGGGTTGGGGTAGTGCTTTAAGTTGGTGACAGGTGAGCAAGTTTTGGATAGAGTGAGAAGTTTGTCATAATTTGGCAAAATTAAGAAGTGATTGCATCCTCCTGAGCCCAACATTAGACATTATTGTCTTGAGAGGTCTCCTCAGGAGTTGTTTAGTTGGTTAATTTGAACAGTTTTTACTTTAGACTGCTTGGGCTCTTGCAGGACTGTGATGGAGAGAATCCTAAGTACATGGTAAAGAAGTATGGGGAAAAGGAAATTATTTAAAAATAAATGAACTTCTCTGAAGTCTCACTGTCATAAGGAGAAATGTGTTATGAATTGAAATACTCTATTTTTGGAAAAGGGGAGAAAAAGGATGTTGTATTTAGCTGGTTGGGAATCCACTGGTGAAATTACTAAATGTACTGGAAATGTAGACTGTAGGGCAGGCTCCTTTGAATGTTTTTCCAGTACTGGAAAATGACAATCATACAATGGTTTGAGTTAGAAGGACCTTAGTGATCATCTCATTCCAAGCCCCCTGCCATGCACAGGGACACCTTCCACTAGACCAAGTTGCTCAGAGCCCCATCCAGCCTGGCCTTGAATGCTTGCAGGGATAGGCCATGCACAACTTCTCTGAGTAACCTGTTCCAGTGCCTCACCAAACTCAGAGCAAAACATTCCCATCTTATACCTGATCTGAACCTACTCTTTTTTATTTCAATCCATTCCCCCATATCCTGTTGCAACACGCTCTTGTAAAAAGTGCTACTACATCTTTCTTGTAGGCTTCCTTCAGGAAATGGAAGGCTACAATTAGGTCACCTCAAAACCTTCTCTTCCAGAGGCTGAACAAACCCAATTCTCTCAGCATTTCCTTATATGAGAAATGCTCCATCCCTCTAATCAACTTGGTGTCCCTCCTCTGGACTCTCTCCAACAGGTCCATGTCCATGCTGTGCTGGGGATCCCAGAGCTGGGTGCAGTGTTACAGGTGGGGTCTCATTAGAGCAGACCAGAGGGGCAGAATCCCCTCCCTCACCCTGCTGCCCAGAGGACTCTGGATGCAGCCTAGGACAGTTTTGGCTTTCTGGGCTGCAAGTGCACATTGCTGGCTCATGTCCAGCCTCTCACCCAGCAGCACCCTCAAGTCCTTCTGGGCAGGGCTGTTCTTGATCTGTGCATCCCCAGCCTGTTGGTATTGGGGTTTGCCCTGACCCAGCTGCAGCACCAGGCCTTATTAAACCTCATGGACCCTTTGTCACAAGCTTGTCCAGGTTTCCCTCTGGATGGATCCTGTTCTTCAGGTGTGTCAACAGCACCACTCAGCTTGGTGTCATCTGCAAATTTGCTGGGGGTGCACTCAATCCCTTCATCTTCATCATTAATGAAGATATTGAATAACACTGGTGCCATGCAACTTATCACTGATATCGACTGGGACTTGGAGCCATTGACCACTACCCTCTTGATGCAACTGTCAGTCCATCTTCTTATCCATCTAACAGTTCACTTATCAACTCTTTCTCTGTCTAGTTTAGAGAGCAGGATGTCAGAAGTCCAGGTAAATGACACACGTAGCCCTTCCCGTGTCCATTGATGTGTTTACTCTGTTGTAGAAGACCCCTAAGTTGGCCAGACAGAACTTGCCCTTGGTGCACCCATGCTGGGTGTCCTGAATCACCTCCCTGTTCTCTGTGTGCCTTAGCACAGCTTCTAGGAGGATCTGTCTGTCCCATTATCTTCCCAGACACAGAGGCGAGTTTGACAGGTCTGTAGTTCCCGGGAGTCCTTCTTTCTACCCCTCCTAAAGATGGGTACAATGTTTCCCTTTTTGTGGTCAACTGGGACTTCACCTGACTGCCATGACTTGAATATGATGAGAGTGGCTTGGCAGCTACATCAGCCAATTCCCTCAAGACTCTGGGATGCATCTCATCACATCCCATAGACTTATGTACATTCAGATTATAATTACTTAAATGATTTTGTTTATTGGATTTATAGTAAAATATGCAAGACCTATGCAGCAGGCTACTTTCCCTGACCACAGCTTTTATTAGAGAAGAATGGAGATGCTGAACATAACTTCTGTAAAATTTTAATTTGCTGGAAGCATAAACCCTCACCCTGCTTTCTCTTTAGTAGCAATGAAAACAGATTCTTAATTATAATAGTATTCTTGGAAAGCACTGTTACTACCTGCAATGGGATTTTAAATTTCCCATCTATTATTTTGCTGAATTGCTCTGAAAGTTTATTCATTGTGATAATGGAAAACTCAAGAATTATTAACTCTCTATATGTATAAACCTATACATGTTTTTCAGTCAACAAGTATTTAATGAGATTGCAGCTAGTGAATGTCTTTTTGATAGTAATAATATTAAAAAATATAATTTGGTTTATCTGCTGCCAAGAAGATGTTCAAATGGCAAAAAGAGAGTTTTCCTTGAAGTGGCAAAATCTGGCCAATCTCCCAGGTGTCTTTTGTTTTCAATAATTTCTTTATTCTTCTTATTTCATTTTCTCATCTCCATTGAAACTGCTCCTCAAAGACTCTTCTTTTGCAAGCCTATCACAGAAGTAAAAATTGGAGAAGGGTTTGATACATCACCCAGTCAGGCTTGCTGCTGCTGTAGTGAGGAGAGGTCAGCAAACAGGGCTGGTTTCTTCTCCTCTGATATGTTTTCAGGTAACTCCTGGCACATTCAGAGTAAAGCTTAGCAGTCACCTGTGTTTTCTGCTAAGGACTAATGGACTTTGTCCATGTAACCATGGTGTTTCAAACATCACATTATGAAAAAGTGTTGGTTTTTGTTACTGAACTGAGATCTTGGAAAGAAATTACATGTTGATACTAAGAAGCCTGTATCTGTGTGTGAAGGTGTAGATAATGTATATACGGAGTGTATGCGTATGTTCCTCTTGCTAAGGTAGGAAAGCTTCTTGTCCACATGTGGTATTTGGAGTAGGAATAGTGTCTTACAGCTGTTTGATATCTAAGATGATAGCCACCCTGACTGCAAAAAAATTAAATAAATAAAGCAATCTGGAGTGCCCAGAAAGAAAATCAAGCCTAAATAAATAAATTATATGATACATAATTATTTGACATAATGGATTTCATCTGTCCAACTGAAGCCTGTAAAGGCTGTGCTCTACAGAGCTCTGCTGTACAGATAAAAGGTAATGCAATGTGAACTGGTAGTTTGATGCAAGTGAGATGTTTTCACGTCTTTTGGGATATGTGTAATTGTTCATATAATAAAAAGCAGGTGGATACTAGACTTGTTTAATGGGCGATGATGAAGAAGTAGAGGAGACAAAAAGTTTGACCAAATACATATATGCCCATATGTATGCATGTGTATAAGTATGTATATACAGATACTATTTTCTTTCTGTCTTGAACTTTATATTGGATATTTCATTTGAAGAGACTAGTCAGGTCAGTATCTAATACCATAGCTTTGTTGTTGGACTTAGCTGATATAATTAGTTGTCAGTGAGAAGGTCATGCTCTTATTACTCTGAGTATTATAAGTGCTGTGGTTATGAGCACACAGGTTGGTTACATCCACTGTCAATGTCAGACCAGTCTTAAACTGACTTAAATGCATATGTGACCTGATGAGATAATTAGCAAATTAAAGACTTTGATCCTATCCATTTGAGAAAGTGGAAACCCATCATGTCTTCTAAAATAAATAGGAAAGTCTGACAAGGATCAGAGGCAAAAAAATCTCACTATGTTCCACTCAGTTTAGGCTGTAAATTTTATAATAGCCTGATTTACAGCCTGTGGAGTTCAGGATTGATTTATTTCCTGCAGTGCTTACAATTGTTGTTAAACTCTGATTATGCTGTCATTTAGGTAACAGCAAGCTTTTCAACCCAGTAGGGAAAAATGGATAATGTGTTTTAGTTTCTTGTAGTCAGGGAACTAGATTCAGTGGCTTAAAAAGTAAATGCGCCAAAGTATTTTATTTTTACCTTTCTTTTTTCTCTCCATTTTTCCTTTTTCTTTTTCTTTCTTAGTCCTGGCAACAGCTTCTAACAGAAACACAAGAAGAGTACGTGGAAACTGTTTTTACTTTGTTTTGTTACTTAAGGAGAACACAATATCTTCTTGGTTTAGGTGGAGAACTTAGTGTCCCTGAGGTTTTACCATGAACCTCATATGCATGCAAGGATTAATATATATTGAGATTTTTCTTTCAGGATGAACTTGCGCACCAGGGATGTTTTATGTTTGCTTTTCAAAACCAAAATCTTTCAGCATGTCTTTTCATATGTAGAATTAGAATTGCTGAATCCTGAATGTTTATCTGAGAAATCCTGATTGAATAGGACAAAAGAATGTCTGGGGAAAGATTTTGTCTGATACAGTAGCTCTGTAGTCTAGATCTCTGTGGGTATTCTGGTCAGAAGTGCAATTAAGACAGTTGTTAGCGTTCTCTCTTTGTAAAGGTTCTTAGCATTAACAACCAAGATCTTTCTCAAATGGTCAGAAAAATCCATCTGCCTTAAGAGGAAACTCCCTGTTAGTTCCAAATTATGAAGAAAGCTGATATCTTTGCAGCCATAAAGTCAGCTTCATGTGTAATGCACCCCACAATTCCCCCAGCTGTCAGCTGGCATGATAGCTATCAACATAATCGCTAGACATGCTCTGTGGCTCTGACCCTTTCCTGCCCTTTATATAGCAAAGTGTCTGTTCCATGAGCTAATGATCAGACACAGATAATAAGGCTTTCCTTACCCCAGAAAACCACTTCAAGGCTGTCATTCTCTCCTAAGTAAGGGTCTGTTTACTCCTAATACAGGCCCTGCTTCCCTCAAAACTAACAGAGCTTTGAAGCTTTGCTGCTGCTTTAAAAACCACAAGTTGAGCTTCGTTTGACCAGTTACTCCAGAAGTGTCACCAGGCTATTGAATCTTCAAAATGACTAGCTGGCAGCAGTATACTTACAGTAATGGTCAAAACTTTCTCTCATCCTATTAGCCATTTCCATTCCTTCTAACTTTTGAAAGGGTTATACGTTACAGTCATTGGATAACATGGCCAGTTGTAGTTATTTCTGAAGTACAGTAAGAAACTATGTAATGGTCTGCTCATTTTCTTTTTAATTTATTACAGAAGATCACAGACATTCTGATAGAGCCTTAAAAAAAAAAGCAAATGTAAGCTATCACTATCATCAAATATGAATTCACTTTCTATGGGGTTTGAATTACCATGTAAGAAGTCATGGTACTGCATGTCATTTGCCAGACCTCATTAGAATTCTTCAAATCTGGGTTTCAAACTTTGGCTTCTGAATTCTATTATAGGGGAGTAAATTATTCTCATTTTCAAAGTTGCTGGGAGCTCAACAAGCATGTCTTGTTGATACCAAAATGTTTTCTGCGATTGCTTCAGATTTGTATCAACCACTGTATTGCTTTGTAGAATATGTCTGCATGTTTCCCAGAGAAGTGGGACTTCAGTGGTGTTTGGGATTTTCATAAAAATATGAAATTAATATTTTTAAATAACTGTGATTTGCTTTCACAGAATCATCCTGTAAGTCAAACTTTTATTTTTTATTTTACAGTTCAAAGTGTTCTTATTTTCAGTTACATTCCTGTTTCCTTCTTCTCTATTGATTTTGTGAGAATCAACAGAAGTAAAATCTGTTTGTGAGATGTTTATGAGTAGTGGCTGCATGAGCTGCTGGAGCAGATGGAGTAAATTGTGAAGAGATGAGAAATGGCCTTGGGAAATACAGAGTGAGAGAGAAATAGGGTTGCCTTCATTGAGGGGGCACGAGAATGGCTGTTTTCATCCTGAGATCTCTGTGCACAGTTGGAGACAAAGAGGCTTCCAGTCAGTTTTGCAGAATTAGATGCAAATGCCATAACCTTTGCACCTTAAATGATGGTGTTTAGATATGCTGGGGTTTGTGGTAATCATATGATTCTTGTTGAATAGATTCAAAATGTTACACACCTTGGATGATGGCATTTATTGCTATCATTTTATAGCCTGGTTATGTAATCTCCATCTCCAAGTAGCTGAGCTGTAACAGTGGTTTGAAATTCTGTTGACATGATTAACTTAATTTCTGATTTTTTTCTCTGTTACTAAGTAGTTGCTGTTGAATCTTCAACACAAAAGAAACTTTGTGTTTATTTCTTTTGATTTCTCTGTGACATTACAATGCATTGCAACTTGTGTTGACTTCTGGATTTTCAAATTTGTGAGTGGCATGAAGCCTGCTGCATTGGAGAGAGCCTGTTCTCACACAGGTGCATCCCCAACCCTTTTTCCATGAAAGATTGAAAGCTGTTGTGTTGGGAAAGTCAGAAGGCTCTTTGGGGGACTGTAATGGGAGGTTTTATTGAGGGGAACAGGGTGATGATCACTGTGTGTTTGGCATACTTTCTGGGTTTTGATTTTTGTTTGGCAGTTTTCCATGGAACATTGTAAATATCTATGCTTCCATAGCTCATTCCTGCTCCCTCTCTTCTAATAAATTATGGAGCTGTTTGCTGTGTTCCTACAGCCTTTCACCTAACACTAAATGACTTCTTCCATGTAAATTACCAGTATATTCAGGAAGCCACTGAATAATTGGTGGTGATTTAATCTAGTTTTGTGGGAAGGTTGGGAAAGAACTGGCATTTGGCAGAGGCGCTGGTGATGGTGGGGTTTTGTAGCTAGTTTAGGAAAGTCTTCCTGAGGGATACAGAATGGAAGTAGAAAGGACATTTATCTGTGAGTCTGACATGGCTCCTGATTCAGGCCAACTTCAATTCATGGCAGGAGCTCCTGCTCTGAATGTCCATGCAGAGGTCATCCCACCAAGATTCCAACTGCATCATGGAGGCTCCATGGAAGCTGTCCTGATAAAATAATTTACATTGAGGTAAAAGTCTAATCCAGGAAGTGTTACTCTGGTGAGAATCCATAATAACTGTTGAAGCATTTTGTGTCTTCAGTCATCATGGGCAAATGAGTTCCCATCTGCTGCTTATCTTGGGCCAGTGCTGTGCTGTGGGTATCACTTTGGATTGAGTAACTACAGTGCAAAAATAGTAGCAGACTATTGATAATATGGGTGGTTTAAAACACCAACAAGAAGATTATGGGTCTGGATGAGATTTTAGGATTGTATTGAGAATGTAATTTTTAAGGAATTTTCTGTGAACAAATTAATTAAGGTGACTGCTATAAGGTGTTTTATTTTCTTTAACATTACTGCCCCCATATGGACTTACTCAGAACACACAGTGGACATAGAGAAGGCATTTTGTATAATTAAGCAATTTTCCTTTTTTTTTTTTGGTCAACTCCAAGCTCTTAGAGTTTAACTTGCTTTTCCTTGCTTCGTACTCAAACAAAACAATTCATGGCAAGGTAGGTGCTGGTGCCCTTAAACAGACAATTTGAAAAGAAATGGGCTTTTAAAGTAATTATAACACATAATTTTGCAAATGCACCTGTAGTCAGCATGTTTTCTGGAAATTCATTTTACTGCCAAATAGAGATTCAACACTTACACTTTATTTGTAAGTGAATTCTTATGTAAGTGAGCTGCAAACTTTAAAAATCCATTTGAATATTGTAAAAATAAAGGTCAATGTTTTACCTCTAATACCTTTTTGAATAAAGTAATGTAGCTGGTACATGCAAGTGAATTAAAGGTGATTTTTGTTAAAACTCAGCATGGTAATCTTGAAGAAATACATGTTCTCATTTAGATTATGTAACTGTCATTTAAGTTAACTTTATTGCTAGAGTTCTCTGGTTTCTGTGAGTGAGTACTTAAAAAAAAAAAAACCCTCATATTTTTTTCCATAATTTTGTGTGCTTCACTGTAAAGTACTAAATTTTCAGTCCTGAACTGGTTGAAAGTTTATTTTTAAAAAGCCCCACACAGTAAAATCCAAAAATAAGGAATTAATAAAGGTTTGCTATTGCCACCGCAGCATTTTTTTAAATGGCCATTTCCAGGCAACTAGGGGAACAGTTAAAACTTTTTTTAATCAGCTAAAGTGTTACAGTGTTGAGTGTTCTTTATTTATTCCAAGTAGCTCATTCAGTAAATTCTTTGAATGTCCCGGAGGGCCCTGTGTGGAAAGGATGTTTACAAGTACAAAGTCAGTGTTATAGTTATACTATATGCTTGCTTAATGCCTGTTTGTTTTAAACAAACTGATGCAGGTTAGCATTTGCAATATTAACTTTGTTAAGCACAGTGACAACACTTTGTAGTCTTTAAAATATAGCCAGTAGTGGTTTGATTTCTTTTGTTTTGATGAAAAAATGTTTTCTGATTTCTTCTGCATTTTGAGACCATTAAAATGGTACTGAATAACAATTTTTGCTGCATACAGTATTATCTTCCCCACTTGACATAAAGAAAATCCTTTCATTCTCTTCAGCTGTATGTGTGTAATCTGATAAAACTCATTTTTCAAATGAAGAAACTTGATCTTGCTCTAAAGTGTGAATTTGTTTTGGATAATGTTTGTTCATTGTCTGTAGGAGAAGAATTGGGGAAATGTAGGCATTTACATACTTTTATATCTAAAGTAGACCTTTGTAAATACTACTGAATTATCACTTCAGTAACTCGTTAATTTTACAGATCTATCGTTAGACTGAGGCTTTCATTTGCAATATTGGAATTAAACTAACCCAAAGTAAATAAAAAAACAAATGAAAAAGGAATTGCAGGTATCCCCTTATTGTAGGAATAGCAAGCTCTGCATGATTATCTGTTAGCAGCAGAAGTGTTTGTCCTGTTGCAATGTTTAGCAATTTGCCTTTCAAACAGGCAGGGCTGCAAAGCGGCTCAGAGATCAGCAAGTCGTGTGTGACAGCGTACGCTGCTGCTCACTGCGAGGGGCAGGGGGAAAATGTAAACATTTTAAGCTATGGGAAATGAAACAGAAGCTCAGCAACATCTCATTCATGCCCTAATAACCTATTGATAATTAGGATATAATATGGTTTAGCAGGAGCGATGGTATTTTAGGAAAGAAATTAGGTTAAAAGAATGTTTACTTCTGACCCCACTTTGCAGCCAGATAAGAATTAAAGTCATGCTCAGTAGTAATGCATCTGCTGCTCTGTGCCATTTTAGGGCAGATGGAAAAGCCAATTGCACAGAAGATAGTAGTAAATTGACTACAGAGAAATAGCTGACATAGAATGGAGTGGAAGAGCAGCTGTTGAAGTGGAGCTGAGTGACACACTCCTTGTCTTGTGCCTTATTTTCCTTAAGGGAAAAAGCAAGATCCACATGGTCTGGGTTAACTGGTTGTTCTGCAACCCGGTTCCAGTGAATTTCTGAAGTGAGAATAGAAACTATGTAGAATATTCTTGTTCTATTACATTAACATTTATTGAAATTTAAAAAAAACCCCTACAAATAAACAACAAAAATGCCAACCAATAAACCCCAACAAAATACTGTCCTAAAGTTTGGTTCCATTTCCATTTGCTGCTTCTGAATTTATTTTCATTTATGTTTTAGCTAAATCTGTTTAACTGAAGAATGCATTTGAAAGGCATTTTCACATTTGACTTAAAGCATCAAAATGAATGCAAGACATTAAATCTGCTTTATTGATAATTTTTGTATAAATTTAAAATAGAAATAATGCTGACCTAATGGAAACTTTATCGATGATGATTATTTGCTATATGAGACCTATATTTAATGATTGCCATAAAACATCTGTTACCAAAATTTAGTTACAAATCAGATTACTCTGAAGTATTTGTCACAGTGTAAAAGTAAATGGTACCTTCAAAAAATAAATTGTATTACAGGTTCAGAAAACTCAGCATAGTCAAGAAAACAAAAGAGTAAGTGTAGGACAACATGTCTGTAAGAGTATGGGGTATGTTGATGGCTCAAAAGTCAAAGTATTATATGTTCTTGAAGGGCTACATTTGAAGAAAAAAAAGATGACAATGAGAATGCAGATATTTGGTGTATTAGGAATAATATGGGCTTGCAAAAGAACATGAGACATGGAAGGAAGCTATTGGATTACAGAATGGATGGAAGCAAGATTAAAACTCAGAGTAACTTTGGTTGGAATTAAAAAGATATGAAATACAAGTGATTATATCGGTATATAAAGTCATAAATTAGTTATGCCTTAATAACATATTTTTAAGCTTTGATTTGGGGAATCCAACCTGTAGATATTGCCATACAGTTAAATATTTTGGGTGGGTTTTGAATACTTCATCTCCACTATGTCCAGCTGTGTTGCCAGAGTTTCCCATGCTATAATTTTCCATCAATTCTCCCAAACTTTTCAAAGGACCAAAAGATAGTGCCAGGCTGCTCCATTTAGTTCATAGTCTTATTACTCTACCATATTCTTGTGGGGAACCTCTTAAAAATTTTAAAAGAAAAAAAAAAAGACCCCGAGGCAAGCAAGAAAACTTATGCCTCTTCTGTTGTCTCCTCCTCTGAAACTGCTCTATTTTCCACTGTCTTCTTTAGTATCACCAAAGGAACAAAAAGTTGCAACAAGACACAGTGTGCACGGTGTGTAGTGGTGCTTTTCCTCCCCAAATATAGATAAAATTTTTATTCACTCCAGCAAAGTAAATGTTGTAGCAGAAATTTTGCAGCACAGTACAAATGTATGGAGATTGAATATGCTCATTTGTAATTCCCCAGCAGAGGTGACAGAGTCCTCCTCCTTTATCTGGAGCTTCGGTAGGGCACTATAGGGTCCATTTCTCTGCCCATGTAGCACCACTAAATTTGACCTGAATCACCAGAGAGCAGAGGGCACTGCTGGGTCTCTTTAGGGGCACAGAGTGTCCATCTATGCCTGCAAGAGAGTTGATGGTTATAGAGGAAGTTCTGTTTTTTCACAGCCTAGTATCTGATGGTACCTTTTTTCCTTCTTGACCCAATAAAATGTCTGGAAAGAAAATTTTAGAAGAGTCGTCTACTGTGTTCTGGTGTGAGTTTGTTTCTTTTTCTTCTCCCTTCCAATTCATCATGGTAGCATGTCTCATGCAATTCTTCTTCAGGCACATAAAGTATAATTCATGGGCTGTCACTTAGGATCCACAGTATCTACATTAATCCTACATGATTAACCAGTAATCATGGGATTCTGTGTGTCAACTCAGTGCTTCCATTGAACAATATAAAAACTGTGATGCCTGTAAATATACATTTGTAAAGGGAGGCTGTGGCTCCTCTTAGTATTTAAAATCTAATTTATCAAGTTACACTATATGCTTTCTTTGTAATGACAGAATAAAGAGGGGAGGGTTCTTCAAAAAACATCATTTGAGTCTTCAGCTCAAAGAACATTTACAAACATTTTGCAGTAATGGAAAATATTTTAAAGACATTCAGAACTGTAGGCTGTTTCTGAATGTGGCGGTAGTGACAGGAAAATAAACTTTGATGTACATTACATTTGAACTTTATTATTTGACTCTGCTATACTGAAGCTTTAGTGCCGTGAAGTTTCTTCCCTCAAACAGCTCTCTGGAGGTAGGGCTGATTCAGGGTAATCTATCAGTTTTGTGTGTGTCAGCATGAGATGGCTGCTGGTACTCGAGGGAGAAAGATCCTGCACAGTCTGTGCCAGCATTCCCTGGTGGAGCTGGGGCTTGGGAGTTCAGAGCCAGACCAATCCAGGAGGGTGGGCTGGTTCTGCTCGAGGTGCTGGGAGCTGTGTGTATTGGTTCTTCATGGGGCATCCATGGGGGATTGTCATCCCTTTCCTGAATGTGATCTCTTGTGACAAGAGTCTTTGCTAAGGTTCTTTGCAAATCCTTTCAGAATGGGGATATATATACATATATATATATATATATATATATATATAAAATTTTGGAGGAGTGTTTTAAATAAAGTTATCTCTTCAGTTATAAAATACAAAGAATTGAAAAGAAGTCTGTATCTCAACATATTGCAGCAATACTGGTATCTGTTACATTAAAAATCTGTCGGTAGAATATATTAGAGGAGTTAATGCTAAGTAGTTTTGTAATATTGGAAAGAAACTGTTGTTCTTCTATAGGGTAATACAAGACTGAATTAATTAGTGAATTTTTATTAGTAGATGGTTATTTATTTGTAAATAGGGTATGGATTATCCCCATAGTGTTATTATAATAGTCACAATGTTTTATTGCACAAAATGAGCTACACATGAAATGCCTGTTGTTCAAAATATCAGCTTTAAAATTCTGTCTTTTTTCAGTGCCTGTAACCACTTCACTAGCCACTACAGCTGGAGAGTGTAAGTGTATGAGCACAACTACAAGAAGTCAGATTAGATCCACAGATGATCTATTCATTAATTTGCTTTATTCTGTTTAAGTGAAAAAGTAGTATCTAATAAAGAAGTGTATAATATATTCTTTGATGTTAAAAATGCTCATCTTTCATGTTTGAGAACCGTTTTTTATCTTGATTTTTAAGCACAACTAGCATTCATTACACTGATGTCTGACCAAAAAAAATGCATGTTTTAAAAAACAAGCGAACAGCTTATTTTTAAGTGGTGCTTTACCTTTCTACCATACTTCTGAGGAGGAGACTTACAACTTTATTACACTATCTGTTTTACTTGATTGTAGTTATTAATATTTGACTTGATTGTAGCTTATGACTGCACACATAGGACAGATACAGAAAAGTCACAGTTTAAGTGAGGTTGTAACATCTTGCCATCCACGTTTACTTTGTCATCTTTTGAAATTGGATAAATTTGCTTCTCTCAACTCAGTTTCATTCACATTTAAATACTGCTTTTGTGTTTTCTTTCATTCTGTGCTTCTGTGATTGAATTAAAACTATCATAGTATTTATCTTTTACAACTTTTAGAATTATTTCAGATATGGAATGTCTTTTTCTTAGTGTCTCAGAGTTTTAATAAAATGCAGGTTTAGCCTTTTTTAATCATAAGCATCCACCGAAATCTGTTATCCTGCTCTTCTGTAGCTGAGTGTATTGACAGATGAAAAGAACAAGACTATTTGAAAATACAAATCCTTTAGACTGTTAAATAATCTTTCTTGTAAGTTTGTAAACACACTACAAATTGTTAAAATCATAATTCAGCTTTTGATAAAGATCTTGTTCTATGCAGGATGATGTTCTGTATTGTGTGGTTGTGTAAAAAGGATTAATGTAGAATTTGGGATAAAATCATCTGTATTAGAATATGTGAAGGTAGTAGGAACAGGTGCTTTTAATGAAATAACTGAGGACGCTGTCGGGTCTCCTGAGGTTTGACAGATGCAGACACTAATGCAAACCTACTCTCGTGACCACCGAGCAGCACGATAAGATCCTTGCTTATTCAGTGTTCTTTGCTTATTTCATGGCAAAACAGGAGCATTCCAGCTGACAGTACAAGAATTTAGTGCAAATTCTGTTAAATAATGTGCTTCCAATATGTCCGTAACTGTAGCAGACTGCTGTTGTGAGTCTCCCTAAAGACACACTGCAAACACAACTGGACTGATATGAATAGAAATTATTTTCCATAAATTAAGGAGACACTGAAGTTAGTTAGTGTGTAAAGACAACTTGGATATTCCTTGCTATCTAGAGCTTGTAATTATTTTTTGACAAATTCTCTGGATCGTAAGAAAAGATGAAAATTCTTTTCTTTACATATATCTGTAAAATAAGAACATGAAACCAAAAACTTCCAAGGTTTTTTGTTGTCATACTGTTGTTGTATTCATGGTTGATCTGCTTTTCTCTTGGACTGGAAAGAGCTAAGTAAACAGAATTATTCTGAGCTATCTTGTCAAGTTCCTCAGTCGGACACTGTTTAGCATGTAGCTTATCATTCCGGAGACAGCTGAGCATGGACTAATATCCACTGAAAATTGGTGTGTTTTTAATTGCCTTTGGATTTGGTATAAATTTGTAAAACAGGAGAAAGCAGCTATGCAGCAGAAGTACCAAAGCAGATAAACTTTATTCCACATGAAATAAGAAGAAAGAAGCAACTGAAACACAGCTGGTATGGTATTGCTGGTTTTGTTACCAGTGTTTATCAACTGGTGTTCTCCTAAACCCATGACTTAATGAAGATTTAAAATTACTTAGTGCATGAACTAAGAGTTTTGTTTGAATGACAACTGCATACTTGAAATGCATATGCTTCAGTCACTTTTTAAACGGCCTTTAAAGGCTCTCACAATTCTCCCCCACTCAAAATCCCAACCCACATGCCAAGTATCCACTTAGTATCAGAAAATATAAAGCTGTAAACAGGCACAAGACTTTATAAACATCTGTATTTTATTCCAGAATTCTGGTTTTCACATGCAGTGTTATAATTGCAATAAAGGACTATGAGGTTAATGAGCTGGGAAAGAAGCAGCTGGTCAGAATTATTTCCCTTAATAACTAGAAAAGATGAGGTAAAATCTTCTGGCTTTCTTTTCTCTTCCAGGTACAGAAACACCATAGTACGGTTGCTATTACGTTCACCTCTTGGTTTTAGAACTGGCACCTCTCCAGCCCCAGCACAGAGATACAGCTCTGACATATCTGGATTAGCAAATGATTTGTTTAGATAGTGCTATGGTTACATGGTAGGAACCCCATAGGGCCCCAACATGTGGTGTCAGGCAGAAAATTTAAAATTGCAGGGCGTATCTAAAGCATGGCTATAAGTAAGTGTTCCTTTTAATGTTTCATTACTTAGAACTCTCTTCATTTATTTTCTTACTGTTTTTACCTGATTGAATTTCTTTTTTATTAGTTTTAATAGTCTGACTTGTGCACTAAAAAATTCAGGAAAACTTGATCTAAGTAGTTTTTACAGGTATCTTTTTTGCTGATCTGTAAAATATGACGCAAGAGCGCATACCACTCTTTTGGAGCACATCCCCAAAAGATCTGCCTAGAAAATTAGTATTCTGAAGACAACATGATATATTGTCAGCCATCTGCAGTAATATTTGCTTTGTAAATAAACTCCGTGTTCTTATAATGCCTGTGCAGATGTTTTATACAGTTTACTTAACACTTCTTTTGCTAAAAATCTTAAGTGAGGTTTGCAAAATCATAAAGCTGCAGTGTTCAGCTTACTGCCAAAATTATACGAAAGGTTACATGTTTCTGTTTATTTGTAACATCTCTTGCAGAAGACACTGTAAAAATGTGAAGGCTGGTTTCACTTAAAAATCAGTTTTTCAAGACAGCATATTTAAAAATTCCCACTGTGTCCTAAATGTATGACAGCAGCTTTCTACACTTCTACTAGTTAAGATATGCTGTTTTGTAATTTTCCTTACCTGTGAGTTTCCAGTGCCCATATTGAGAAGCTCATATACTTTTTAAACACAATTGTAATTTTTTAAAATAAACCATCTAGACAGTGTTGTTGATATTTTGAGTGAAGAGAAGCATTCACACAAGCTCCAAAATGAAAGTAAAACTCATATTCTCCATCTAGTTAAGCGTGGATTTAAAGCACTGACTTAATTAAACATTTTTGATTTATTAATCAAAATGTATGTAATCAATTAAAATTTAACTTCAGGGTTTTTTTAAAAGCTTAGTGGTGGAAAAGGTTAAAAAAGATTTGAAAATAAATGTGCTTACATAATACAGCGAATCTTTGAATATATATTAAGCATAGTTAATAAAATACAGATTTTCTAGAATTCAGAAATATTAGTTAGCCTTTCTTAGATCCACACGAGTGGGAAGATAACCATTTGTAAATCTCAACACCATGTAAGAATGTATATTTCAGCTTAAAGGCAAATGAGGTTATTATACTAGGTGTTTCAGTTTTTTCAGTGCATCATGTTTAGCACTTCTGAATCTTCATAAACACTTACCGTGACAGCTGACTGAAATTGTATGTTCCAAATTCACAAACATAATGGTGTTGAGAAGAATAGCTTCTAGGTCATCTAAATGATTATTTTGTAAAAATAGTAAATGTTAAATAACCATCTCCCTTCTCCCTGTTCACTGCTGGTATCAATGAACTGCACATACTTGGCTTTGGTTGCAGTTTTGTGCATTAATTTCTGATGTGAAAAACATCAGAAATTTTTCTGCTGGCTGTGTTGGAGGTCCACAGCATTGTTTGCAAAGAAAAAAAGCAATTTTTATAATAAACTAGTTTGGCAATCTGGATATCTCTTAGGATACCTTTTAGGATATTCTGAACGTTGTCTTTCATTGATTTTTAAAAAATGATATTTCATGAAATTTATACTGTACTGTGCCATGAAGATTGAAACATCACCCTTAACTTAATTCTTTGATTTTTTTTCTCTTTGTGTAGACTGTAAAGACATCTTTATTATTTGTCTGCTGGTGATCATGGTGACATTCATTATATTATTGAGAAAATTCAATAATTCAGAATTTTTATTACATTTACCTGGAAACCTTAATGAATTGAAACATTATTTCAATTTATAAAAATACTTTAAAATACTCCAAAAAGCCCTCAGTCATAAAGGCAGGATGACCAACAGCCTCTTCCAGTATTACTTGTGTTGGTGCTTTGTGTTGGTTCCTTGCTTTTCTAACATTTTTAACATTAATTGCTTAATGTCTGTAAAAGAGCTGTGGTGAGCTTTCCTCTGCCCAACTAAGATTCTTTTTTAATCTGTATCTGCAGCATTCAGAGTCACCATCACCTCCGTCTCTAGTCTGAATTACTGTACATTTCTGGTAACATAAATACTACTTTTGGAAATTACTAAATAATTAGAGAATATCTGATAGAAATTCTTCATTGTAGTCAGTAAATATGATGGTGTTCTAGAAGGGGATTGAATTGATACCAGTAAAGGCATGATTTTGTATTTAATGTAGAAATGACTGAATGTGGGATTAATAAATAATTGTCTATTTTTAGATTTTGTTTATTTACCAGAAGATTGTGCAAAGCAAAGCTATTTATTCTGATGAGTTTACTAGCAACCCAGATGAGTGCTGGAGAATTAACAGAAAAATCTCTGAATGAGGAATCCAGATTGTGCTCTGTGCACTGAATATGCTCATGGGTAAATTCAATTTACAGAATTCAGAGAATTTCACAATATGCAATAACAGGGCATTTTTTTCTTGGTATTTATGGTCTGTGGGCATTTTTCAGTTAATAGTGCCCTGTATATCTTGAAAAGAAACTCCAATATGTCATGTGGTTACCTTGAAATCTTCTTTTTGGAATCTCTTGGAGCTGCAACACATTCCCAAGACTTTCTGAAGATGGCTTCCCTGTTGTAGGTGTGCATAGAATTATTTACACATTTCAGATGTTATTTCTTGCCTGTTTGTGTCTTGGTGCAACCATTTCAGTGTATGTGGAGATGCTCATCTGTCTTCTCTCCTTTCTTACATATGGGTTTCATAAGTTGAATAAAGTTTTTTTGGTTTTACAAAGCAGGTGTAAGTCGATCAAAGTGGTGCTGTAAATCTCAAATTATCTTGAATGGACTTGTGGCATTTCATTCAAATTTGGAATTAAGTTAATATGACATTAATAACTCTACTCCAAAATGTAAATGGACTTATTTATGTAAACTGAGTACATATTTGATTAAATAGCTTTTTGATGTGTGTCTACTGTAATTCACAAATACTTCTGAAAACATTGCCTACACAGATAGTAGCTGCAAAAAGGACCAGGATTGGCTGTCCTTTAGAAAATTTATGTTCAAAGTACCTAAAACCTGTATATCTTTCTCACCAAGTAACCAAGCACCACAAATTTCATCTTTTTCAAGGTTGTTATTTTAAAGAAGTCATTTGCTTTCAACTTGACCTCTGTGTATGAAGTTTCTGTTGAAGTGCATGTATTAAAAAAAGGAAAATAAAAAAGGTAATGGCTGAACTGCCTGTGTAACTTTACCTGCTTTGCAGTGTCATGACTTCAGCAGTATAACACAGAGGCTATTTTTATTCAGGCTTATTGTTTGGCAGTTATATGCTATTTATTTCAGCCTAGAAGCACTGTTATAGAGCATGAAGTCTCAAGCAATAGAAAGGAATACATGAATTATTTAGGACCTCCTATTTAGAAAATATATGTAGTTTTTGTTCTTCCTTTTCTGACATTGCTGCTACAGAAAAGCATAACCTTATGTGGAATTTCTACTGTAAATCTTGCATGCCTTTCTAAGTTACTTTCATTTTCCTCTGCCTCTCTGACTGTGGGTGCATTGTTTTAATTGAGCACCTCAGAAATTATGTGAAATCATCTATGTGTTTTCTGTTGCCTCTGAGAAGCTCTAATGTTTAAGTAAAAAGAAAGCAGAGACCACAGCTGTATATTTTTCAAAATTTTAAAAGGAGGTACATGAGGCATCTACTGCTGAAAAGATTCCAGCTTTTAACTTAAAGTGCAAGACCAGTGGTATCCATAGTCACAACACTACAAATGTTCATCTGCTAAAGAAGGAATGAAAATAGCTCCCTTGGTGCCCTGCTGCCATAGGGAAGAATCCTGTTGCAATTCCCAAAAGCATACTGCCGTAAGAAATTGCAAAATATAGTTTTGGCAGATGATAGTGAGGTGTTTATAAATGCAGAAGCTGAACTGTATTGAGAAACTTCTTGGCAGTTTTCAGAGAATTTGCTAGTTTTATTTTAAAATCCATATTTCAAAAAACATATAACTGAATGTTCTATTTAATATCACTTAGAAGAAAATATATTGAGTTATTTCTCATTTTAACTAGATCATTAGCTCCCAATCCTCTTAAAATGTTGTGTCACAGTAAAAGAAAAGGTGTGGTAGCACTCTACCAATCCAGTCATAGAGAGAGGGAGGATGCAATTCTCTTACCAGTGTGGTAGCATATGGGTGCACAATTAACTGCCTAAAGGTCATAGAAATAATAATTTGTAAATTTAGTAAGCTTTGCTCTGCTGTTTTCCATAGTAGAAAGCTTGAGAGAGATTGTTAGGCATTCTCACAGCTTAGTTAGGAGTAATGCATTTGGATCATGACTGATACTATTCTCTGCATTAATAGAGGTGATGGTTTGTGGTCCTCTTCCCTGCTGGCTCATGGGTGATGTCAAGTATTTCAGCAAATATCTATTTCCCATGATTTCAGAGCCTTGGAGCAAACCTCAGCTATTTTATGCCTATTATAACTTATACAGATCTATAGTCTAAATATAGAAGGGTTCTGTATGACTAATTCTTTCAAACCCATCCTATTTAAGATAGCTTTGAGACTTCTCTGTCAAAGTATTATTCCCCCTTACAGACTTGCAAAAGGTTTTTTTCCACTGACACGTGTTTTCTCAGTGGCTTGCCTGTCCATGGTCTTTTGGCTTTCACAGTAACTGTGAAGCTCTCTCTACAGAAGTTTGTGTGGACTTTGGAGGGTTTTTTAATCAACTGCAGAATTGTCTACAGTGATTAGAACTTGTTTGTTGCATATGTGGAGACTCTGGTATCTTCATCAGTAACGTCCGTGTAACCTGCCTGTAAAGTGCAGCTTCTGGAAAACGTACAGAATTACATTCACACTTACCTAGAACCACTGCAGTGATAAAAACCTACAAATAACATTGCCTTTAGAAGAGGTTCTGACGTTGCAGCTTGTCTCTGAGGTCCCCATCCAGGTGGTTTGGACCTGGAGGTTTTCAAAACCCATTTGCTTTGGAGTTGACTATAGCAAATAGGCAATCCTTTAACAATGATGAAAAGAAAATTGTTTAACCAGTATGTGTGAATACTTTTTTTATTTCTGTACTTTCTGCTCTGGGATTTGGAGAATGTATAATGCATTTGGCATGGAGCATACAGTGAATCAGGGAGGATAAACAATGAATAAATGGTATTGTGAAACAGAAGTTTTCAGGTTTGTATGCTTAAAACTGACCCTTTTGGTTAAAGGCAGCTGGATGCAGTGTTTTGAGTATCTGTGTACACAATGCATTTATGCAGTGGCATAGTTGATATTTTCTGTTTTATTGCTTGTTCCTTCCTTCCTACTGAACCTTGATCTAACGCTTTTCTAGAATAAACAGAAATGTTGTTTTCTTAGGCAAAGCAGTCAGCTCAGTTATCATTTACATGTGAAGTTAAAATAGAGGCAACAACACCAGCAGGAGAAGTGTGTTTATCTGTATTGAATCAGGTGGGATATTTGGGAGTTCCTGGGTCAGCACTGTTCATGATTACTCTGGATAACTCAGCAGAGCTGGTCACCACATTGATGTCCTGTAGTGGCTTGGGCAGCTCAGGTCCCTGCAGGGCTCTGCTTTCTTCCATGGTGAAAATGACCATGTTTGCCTAGGACTGTTGCTTTTCTCCTAAATAATTTACCCTTTCTCAGACCAGTGACAGGACTTGAGGAATCAGCATGAAGCTGAGGCAGGGGAGGTTTAGGTTGGATTTCAGGGAAGTGTGGCCATGGAACAGGGAGGGAACAGACTAGGGAAATGGTCTGAGCACCAAGCCTGACAGAGTGACACTTGAAGAAGTGACACTTCAAGAAGTGTCTGGACATCGTTCTCAAGCACATGATGCTATTCTTGAGTTGTCCTGTGCCAAGTCAGAAGTTGGATTTGAGGATCATTGTGGGTCCCTTCCAGCTCAGCATATTCTGTGATTTATCTAGTTAATTTTCTCTCTTATCCCTTCTAGTTTCTTTAAAAAACCTGTGATTACACAACTTGTGGAATTTGTATAGAGAATTCCAGTGGACTACATAATTAAATCTGCTTTGAACTACCAGATTTTGAGCCAGAGTATTTCTTATTTTAACACTAAATCTTTCACCATTTTTTTTGAGAACAGACTATCATCTGAAAGTAATACTAGAGATTAAATGGAAGATCGGATTTGTTGCCCGACTCCTCTGATTTCTAGTTTCAGTCTATTAAATAAAGTAATTAGCAAAATTTTTGATAAATAAAAAACATTTGAAGATTTTGTTCCTAATCTGCTTGAGAGTGTCTGTTTTCAGTAGTTCATCCAGTCATTGGAATTACTGTGTTTTACAAGTGAGACTAAAAAATCTCTGTAACATGAAAAAATAGCTACAACAGCCTTTCAAATGGGACTGAGGAGGTCTCAGGTAGAGCAAATAAAAAATTAGGAAATTGCCTCTGTTTCTTCAGAGCTCCAAACACTTCTTACTTTAATGGAATGTAGTCTCCTCTTGATCCATAGGTGTAACTGTAAGTGGTACTACTGGTTCCATACAGAAAATGGAAAGAAACAGCCTTGATATTGTAACATGTCTCTGAACTTATTTGTCACAGAGCTAAACAAGCTAAAATTCTCAGGCCTTTGTTAGCATTTTGAAAACCTGGTCAGGAAGGGTCAAGTCTAATGACTGAGAGTCAGACTGATGATCAGATTTATAATAATGCCTGTTAGATAGTTTTCTAGTGGGACTTGAGGAGGAAGAGACAAAGGGACCAGATTTTGGTAGAGACCTTTGTAAACTACTGTTTGTGTTACTGAGTTTCTGAATACCTGCTTTTCTAACAATGTGTCCATTAACAGCCTCTACTTCCAGTCAGTTTGGGCCACCCTGCAGTCTTACTGGAGACACAGCTCTCTGGGAAACTCAACTGCTTTATTTCCCCATATTTGTTTATGAATAAAACAAAATGTTCTAAACACTTCATGTTTTTGAAAGCATTCCAATTTTCTTTACTTGCTGGTTTTAATGTCCTTATAGTATGTCCTCCCTTTCTATCTGTTTTGTCCTTTCTGTCAGTTGAATTTAGAGTTCCTCATTTTCTTTTTATTTACAGAATAGTAAGTATGATGGTTAAATATATAAACAACCTAAAAGTGAACAGGAGGAAATAATACTTGAGTGAGATATTCTTGCAATAAAAACACAGAATTAAGGAAGAGGTGCTGTGCAGCTCATCATAGGAATATTGCCATTACCTTTTCATAGGAATATTGCCATTACCTTTTCATAGAGATGATTCAGTAATCAAAATAAAGCTTATATTTCTGTACAGTACAGCTGCCTACACATTTTCTTTTTTGGTTGGTCTTTACTGCCTGTTAAACTGTTTTCCAAACACACACACCATATTCTCTAAGGGAAATAAAAGTTTTGATCAAATTATTTTGGGAAAAAAGAAGCCTTTCAAGGTAATTTGTTTTTTGTTTCAAAAACATGCAGCACACAAATTAAATATGAATATTCTAGCATTTTTGTGAAAACTTCTAACTCAGCATATCACAAAGTTTTTCCTCAGTAAGAAAAACAAAATGCTAAATGGACTATGTTCCATTCTTAACATCAGAGGTGATGTGAAATAACTGAAGGTTGTTGTCCATATATTGATTTGATATGGCTTTCTGCAGATTGATTTGCAGAAATGTGACATCTTGTACATTGAAAAATGTACGCCTTATGTACACCACTTTGTGTTAAACAGTGTATCCAGCAGTTTTATTTTGCCTCACTATGTTACATCTTTGAGTATACTTCTGTGGCATAATTCTGTAATTCAGCATTTGTGAACATTTGGGTATGTATATTGATAAAGACAGGATACTTTTGTCTTTAAAAATATGATGATGGCTTATGAGAAAATTAAATTAAAATTAGACCTCTCTGATTTAGTTATGATTAACACAGGATGGACTCATACATTAAATTTTTTTCTATTAGCTACTATAGGCTAATATATAAATTTTTTTCTATTAGCTACTGTAGGCTAATATATCTGCCACTTAGCAGTGGCCTATAACTTTAACATCTGAATTCTATCTGTGGGTCCTGCTGTGGGATTTAATAAATGCAGTTCTCTGCCTCACTTTCTTTATTTTTTAAATAAAAATAATTATGTTGACCCCCGTTTTTTAATGGTTTTCTGCTATAAACCTCAATAGGCATTAGAAGGTCATGATAGTTGTAGAAGTATGTTCGTAGTAAATGTTTCTGAATATCAAAAGCTTTTTTAATTAAAAAACAAAAGAATGGTGTTAAAATCTTGTGGGGTATGTATTCTTGGGTAAAGAATAACTTTTATGAGAAAGCTGTGTTTGATATTACAGACCAAAGTGCCTTAGTTAATGGGAAAGTCTTAATCCACTACTTCTGTTTTAGTGAAATATTCCAGTATTGGACTAAGCAAATAAAATAATTGATTTCAGAGTTATTTTAAGCACTTGGTGAATGTAAAACTCTATGCAACTACAGTAGACTTGGAGTTTTTTCTGAGATAAAATTATAATAATGTTTGCATCTGTAGGCATTGAAGTCAACCTTGAATAGAGAGACATGCAGACATATACTTCAGTAGTCTGACAAAATTTATTAACTTTATATAAGGTAAAAATAATTTTACAGTCACATAAACCTTGATATGGGTTGAAGTATCTGTTTCCCTTGTGTGACTCAGCAGTGGAGGATGAAATGCAGGACAGTCTCTCAGATAAGCTGATTATTTTGCAAGACAGTCATTTTGGCTTTGCCCTTGATATTCCAAAGTATACCAAAGTTGTATGATTAATTTTTGTGCAGTGTAACTGCAATTTCTAACTCTTCAGTTCTCATTCTTCATTTTGGGATGTTATTGAAAATGGCTGTGGTGCCACAGGATAACTAATTGGTAAAGCCTATTTGGAATGTGGGTAAACAGAGTAGTGGAGTCTTTTTCTCTTAGTTGACTCCCAGGCTAAATTTAAACAGACTTAGATATTTCCACACTTAGGGATTTACAATGCATCTGCTTTGAGTCAGCAGAAAGAATTAGTTACTTACATACTTGTATAAAATAGAACTCTTCACTTGGGTGTAATATGCAAATCTGCATTTTTATAGTATGCCTTAGTGAAAATGCCCTTCAAAACAGTAAGGGAAAAAAAAGCAAAAATTTTATTTCTTCTCTCAGGTATCATTTAACTTAATTAGGTAGTAACTGAATGATGCTAATTCAACCTGTTAGCATCTAAGTATCATTCATGTGTCCTGAGAAATCTAGGAGTCATGAGTGCTCAATGCTAAAATAATTCATGGTGCAGTTTATTTAGCAAGATGGTGTAGTATTTCTTAATTTAGTTATTAAAAATGTACATATCTTGTCAGAATTAGGTTTTATTGTAGGTCACTCCATTTGTTCATATTTGTAATCCCTCCCTTACAGAAAGTGTACATCAACTCAAACTTCAGTTTCCCATAGCAGTTTTTCAGTTTATTTTATAGGAGGATTTCTGAAATGTGTTACTGGAGGTTTTTACTGGAAACAACATTAAAATGTGTTTGGATACTGCATACACACAGAGCAGAATTTGGAAAAAATTCTCCCAGGGCGGTAGTGGTTATGGCAAAAAATCATTTTCAGGTGCATAAATGGCAAGATTCTTGTCTGCTCTTCCTGGTATTTTTTTTCTCCAGATTGTTTGGGATGACTCAGTAATGCAGTTTGCTCATTCACAAGATTTGTGCAGCTCCAGAAAGTGTTTTTTGCCAAGGGTTGCCACCTCCCTTCTCCTTCCCAAAGTGCTCATTCACCTCCACATTATTTTTCCACTGTCCTGCCTCTTTCATTTTTTTCTTGTGTCTCTTTGGTATTTGAGGCCCTTTCCTGTTCTTTTGTAATGACTGAACATTCTTCAGCTCCACAGCTCTACTGCTGGACTCTGCCATATTTCACCCATCTTGCCTTTCCCTCTGGCCTCTGTTCTTTGCAGCTGTGTTCCCAGGGTGGGTGTCCTCTCCCACCTCACCAGAAGTGTACCACATTACCAGTTTTCCCCACTTTTTTCCCCTGAGTTTCTATGGGGGAGCCCCAGGCTGATGACCCCTCTCGTCCCTCTCCTCCAGCAGCCTATGCTCAGCTCTCCGAGTGGGAGGAGGTGGCAGTGGGGCCAGCCCAAGCAGGAGGCCCCAGTTACCTTCTGCAGGGCCCCCTCCCTTGGGAAGAAAAGTGCTGTTGTTGCAGCTGTCATCATCCAAGGAGACTTTGCAGGAAGCTCATCCACAGGATGAGAGTGCCAAGCATCGCTGTGTTCTGCTGCATTCCCTTCGTCGTCCTCCTCTGCCTGACTGCAGCCTCCCTGTCTTCTATTCCTTCAGGAGAGAGTGGGAATTTGTGAAGGGAGGAAATTGTTTGCCCAAGCTGAGCCTGGCAAATGACACCATGACTCAGGAAATTCTCAAACATTAAAGATTACACGGTGTTGGGTTCAATACTTATTTTTCAAATCTGTTACTAGATAGATGTAATAGATAACTCTGGCCAGAACTGAGATCTGGAAAGGAAACCCTAGTATGCTATGGGACTAGGGTCTGCTTTTTTTCTGAAATGTAAATTTAATTAAAAAGAAGAAAGGGGAGGGGAAGAAAAGAAAGTTCTCCACAATCTTAATGAAATCCAGGGAACTCGAGCATTGCATTTTGATGGAGACAGAATAGCAAATTTTTAATTTATTTTAGGCATGTGAGAAGTCTGCCACCAGCTTCGAGCTTGATCCTCAAATTAGTAAGAACTTCCTTAAAAACTTGGGAGTATTCCTATTTCTTGACATGAAAACAGGAGGCAAATCTGAGAAACGTTTTTTAATTGGTATTGATTTTGAAGAAAGCTGTTACAAAGAAAACAAGTTTACATAGGAGGTTAAACTGCCCTTAAATATAGTGGCTGAGTAGCAAACACAGCAGTAAATTTCAGTAATTTAGTGTGACAGAGGTGGCTTAGTAGGAAGCTGAAGTTACCTGACAGTCAAACTGAAAGGCAAATAATGTAACTGCTTATCTGAGTGCTTCTGCTGGGTTTGTTTTGTTTGCTTGTTTTGTTTTATTTTCTTAATATCCTGGGCACAAGCTATCAAAAGATAACTGGAAGAATGTTTGCTACTTGTGCTGCTTTACTTTTGAATTTATGGGATTGTGCTAATGTTGACTTCATTGAAGGGAAAGGAGAACTTCAGTTCAAAGCTTGACTTACTTGTATTGAACTTCTTAGTTGTAGCTCTTTTTTTCAGTAATCAAGAAATTCTGTTAAGTTACTAGAATGATGTGGACTAGAATTTGTGCAGTGTAACTGCAATTTCTAACTCTTCAGCTCTCATTCTTCATTTTGGGATGTTATTGAAAACATAACACTGTATTTTTCTTTTCAGGAGTCCGCTAGAAATGTGGGATTTTCTGTTGACTTTGCCTGTAGGCTGCCTTTGTGCTGCACTCATTGGGAGGTCTGTCTCCCACTTTCCAGTATCACATGTGTATTAAACCTTTCATTAAGTACTGCTGACAACAGGCGCTGTCTCTTAAAGATGCAGGAGTCTTTTACATTGGCATATAAATATCTTATAAAAGATAATGATTGTAACATATATTTTATCAATCCTCTGTTACCTTTTGCTTCCTTTTTCTAGTTTCCTGCACATCCTGCCACAAGGCATATTCACTGCTCTTGCTTGCATGTTACCCATTTATACTTGACATTAGCTTTTCCTTTAACTGCAGGTTTATTTCTAAGGTTTATTACTGACATTTAAAACCTTCAGCTCACATGGACTAGTCTGTATATAGGAGTTCCTCACAGTGTGTGTTCCAACTCCAAGCCTGGGCTAGGCAGATGATTTATCTTTGTGTGTTTCCTGACTGTCATTTTCCCATTGTGCTCGTCAGGCTTTGCTTGTGTCACCCCAGGTTGGTGGGTCTTCTGCCATTTAGAATTCATCTGGCTTTAAAATTTTGTTATATACAATAAACTCATAACTTATATTTTTTTCATTAATTTCCCATTTACAGTTTTGCTGATGTGTCTTTTGAGGCACATGTTTTTACTGTTTTTTGGAAAGTACATTGAATTGTGTGTCAAGCTTTCTGAATGTATTTGAATTTATTATTAAATTCAGATTGCTTCATAATTACATTGTATACCACAGAGTAAATGTAGTGTATATTGCTTTAGGAACTATGATTCTTGGTATTATAGAACTACTGTAATTCTGTGGAATTTGGTGATGGGATCTTCCAGTAACCAGGATTTCTGTTTTAAATTTATTTTGCTACTTTTTTCATTATTTCATATATTAATTTGTAGTAAAATTGCAAAGCTTACATGAAAAGATAACTGCCTACTACTAGTTGCTACACTTTTTCAGTATAGTTGCTACCTTTGTATTCCATTAACCCATTTGCTTCTGATTTGTACAGCTCTGTAATTATGTTCTGCTGCAATAGATACATTCTCTGTACTGTTAGGAAAAAAGCCTCACCAGTGTACAATCTGATTTTTAATGCAGGTTTAATGGAGATAGTGCTTCATAATTTAGTGTGCATGGTTTGATGTATGTGCTAATATTTCTGGGTACTGACATAGTTTTTCTCCTGTTTTGAGCCTTAACATTTTCCATGTGAGCTTTTCTTCACAAAAGAAAACTAGAAGTTTACTTTTAAGAAATAAAGTAGCCCTGTCTTGTAATCCTAGGTCCTAGAAAGTGACATTTAAAGAAAATAAGGTATATTGTAAAGCTTAGGAAAATCCTAAGAGCTCACAGTATGGAGGCTGCCACTGTTGTCAGTTAAAATATTTGCCTTATTTTGCCTAACTCATCCTCTAAAGAATATTCATGACCATGTTTACATGAAAAATGTTTGTCCTGAGTTTGGGCAGAGCTAGTGTGAAGTAGGCATGTCTTTATTAAAAGAACTCACTGTCCTAGACCATGGGGGTTTTTTGATTGAGGTTGTGGGGAGTCATGCATTATATTCTTCCCTTTCTGTCAAGGGTGTTTATTGACTCATTTTTTGCAGAGTGTTAATGTTGGCTGAGAATTTGAGAGAAGGTGTCATGTATTGTGTGAGGGAAGGTGTTGCTTATTCAGTTGCATAAGCAATTTTGTGAAAACAACCATTTTTCTTGACAAAAAGTTGTAATAAACAAATCAATATGCAAGTTGCTGCATTTTTTATGTGTGCAAATAGTGCTAATAAGTTTCTCACTTTGAATATGTTATTGAAGTTATTCTTTAAGTATTATTATTTATTATATATGTAGTCCAAGCCAAAAAAAGTCTGCATTAAAGAGGATTTGTTTGCAAGAAAACTGAAAACATATAAGGAGATTCTTGAGCAGGTAGTTTAATTTTTTTCTTTTTTCTATGGTGTGCAGGTGCTGTTCTCTTGTCGAGTGTACAAGGATTAGCAATTAATGTTGATCCAGTCCTGTATACATGGCTTATCTACCAACCTCAGAAACGAGTCAGCAGGCACATTCAGCAGGTATGTATTTTAGGAGGAAAAGGGATGGGGAGAGGGGAAGCTTTCACTTCTATATATGCCAAGTAGTGCATTTTTCCAAGTATTTGTAGTTTGCGACTGCTTTCTTGTGATTTGTTGCATGTACTGTGGATCTTATTTTGAATTATTTATTATGTTAAGTTGGCATATTAAAATTTTAATTTCACAACTTTTTCATTTTTAATTAAAAGAACAAAGAAGATGTGTTTGTGATCACCTTCTAGGAATATTATTTTGCAACTGTTCTTAACTACTAAGACCTCATAAGCCTTGAGTCTGAATGGTGCATCATATTTTAAAATTTGTCATGATTTATCAAATAACTGTATAACTGGTTATAAAGTCAGCACTCTTAATAAACCCCATTTTAATAGGAGATGAGCCATACAGTTCATAATTTGACAGAAGTGAGTAGAAGATTCTGTATATGATGTCAAAATCCATATTTGCATACGATGCGCTTGACAAAGACAGAAGCAGCTGAGGCTGGGGGTCTGTGTGGGGCAGTGCTTCCCTTGACATGTTCTTAACCCTGATTTTCATGCCACATATTCCTGACCTCAAAAGAGCACTGGTTTTCCCTTAAACTAAACTTACTTATTACGGTTGTTTGGCAGAATTCCCTAGAACTGAAATGTGCTGTAGCTGATCAGACTGGTGGTTGATGTCACCAGTGATGTTCTGTCTCACTTCGCAGTGGTCAGTTATAAAGTGACAAATGTAAAAATCTCAATATTTGTCTCATAACTATAGAACACTGTGAACAGCAGAGAAGTTTCATTCTGGGCCCCTGAAGTGGGAGGATAAACATTACTTGTAAACATTTGTTTCTTGTGTCTAAATTACCTCATTACGTAGTAATTGTCAAACATTAATTTGAGTCCCATTAAGCTCAGTCTGCACCAGCATCAGAAAAACTTCATTGTGACAGTGAAGCTTTATTATTGTTTTAATAAATGTACTCTGATTTTAACTGTATTGAGTTATTCTTCATTCCTGCATCACAACTGGAGCAGCACATTTCCTAGTGTATGTCCCTTGCAAAACAAACCATTTATCTACATTTTATTGTTATGTAGCCTTCCAAAATGTAATCAATCCTGCTTATCCTGCTTATTTTAAGTGTTTTTATTAAAGTCTGTCTTTAACATCCATGCATTTAATCACCTGTTAGTCAGTGCTTTCTTTCTCTTTTGATACTGGGTGACTAGATGGGTTAAGTGACTACTTTAGGAAACTTGTTTGTCCCTGGTTTTGATCATCAGTGATAAAATTTTTAGCCAAATTTTGTTAAAGTATTTATTTTGTAACTTATGTCATTACCTCATACAGCCCTCTAAATTTTTTCATCATCTATTTCAGATTACAATTACTGTATCACAATCCTAATGTTATTTGCATTTAAAATGTCTTAGCAATTTGAAATTATTTTAAATATGAGTTTATAAACTCAACTGTCAATGTCATAACATTCGCATCATTAACATGACTGTGGTAATGAACTGCATGTAATAGTACAAATTAAATTGTCTGTAGCAGTCATGAAGAGACTTTATGTGAAAAGAAAACTATATCTGTAATAAATTATACTTAACCACTGACTTTTTTTCTTTATATAATGCTGTAATTATCCTAGAATAAGAATTCTAGTCAAAGTTAGGCATTGTGCCTTATTTTTTGGAAAAATTCAGTTTGTTACCATAATCTAACTAGTATAACCAAACAAAAATGCTCTATAAAACTTTCCTAATTTTTGAACATTTAAGAGCCATGAGATACAATGCTTTCAAGCAAGAGTTATGGTCAAAATGTTATTGATTGGTAAAGCTCTTATCATCCTCTGTTCTAACTGTCAGTCTTACACAGTTGCAATGGAAAAAAAAAGAAAATACTTTCTTTAGAAGTTCTTTGTACGATTCAGAGATCTTAAATATTAAGACATTTTAAATTTTTAAACAATGCTTTATCTCTATCATTTTGAGTGAGTCAAAGTTTGAGTTCTGTCTGAAAACACAGAGTTAGAAAACCTTTCAGTACCTTTGGCCCTGTGTACACATTAAACTCATAATGTTAGTACTTGATAAAATAAGTTAAATGAAAGTATTTATTTATTTATCCATTTGTACAGCTATAGTCATGTAAACTTCTGCTTTCATACAGGATGTGGCTGAGATTATCAGGTTCCCCACAGGGATGGGACACCTTTACATATGAACTTCTTCATTTTCGTTTGCCTTTTAACTATTTTTCTGGGATTTTGAGTTAAAGTTTATAGTGCCAATTTGGTAGTAATATATTTTATATCTGCTGAAATATTCACTGTGGCTGTTGCAAGTGGTTTTAACTGAAAGCATGACAAGTTAGAAATATGGAACATAATAAGCTTCATTTTTACAAAACTCTTAACATTTTAATGTTTCTTTGGCCTCAGTGACATTTTATTCAGCTGGAACAGAACAGTGACTGACTGCAGTGCTGGGTGTGGGGGGACATGCAGCCCCTCTTCATTTATTATTGTTGGGGTGAGGATCACCCCTCTTCATTTATTACTGTTGGACTACTGCTAGGCAAAGCTCTCTTTGCACCTTGCTGCCCAGCAGCTAAGAATTGTACAACTGGTGTGATGACCAAGGCCATGATGTTGGCATTCATTTTTAAGAGTGCTTTAGTCTGTATGGATTGTTTTGTACAATGAGCTGTAAGTGTATCAACACTCAATGTGGGAGTAGTTTGTGCACCAATTGCTTATCTGCCTAAACCCCTTGTGTTTCTTTAGTCTAAATGCCCTGTTGAGAAGGTAAATTCTTTATAAATGCTTGTGAAAGGTTAATTTGACCAGAATTTAGCAAAGATACCGCTATGGTGTGATTTCTTGTACTCATGCTGTTTATAGCTTGTTAACAATGACTCCCAAATGAAAAGCAAAACAAAGCCAAGTTTAGAGGCCTTGTTTTCAGCAATTTAATATTTTATTTTGACTTTTTTTGGAAGATTTTTTTCTGGTGAGTCTTATGGCAGCAAGGCCTTGTTTCTAGTAATTTTTAAGTATTCTTTAATGTTTTATTATGACTATTTTAAAGACTTTTTCAGCTATGGCTTGTTTTATTTCTTTAAACCCATGCTGTTATCTTATTTTTTCTCTCTTTTAAAAGCCCATACTTAGCTTTGCAAGATAAAAATTTGAAGAGTTTCTTTTCCTTAATAAGAAGCCTTATCTATACTTTGATATGGGACAGTCAATATGCGTGATACTTTCTGCAATAAATTTATAAATCAGTGGTCTGTCATCTTTCTCAAATGTACTTTAATGTAAAGCCTTTGGAACTTGTCAATACTTTTCTTACATTATTGATTTCTGTGAGCTAAAATGAGTAATTTTAGGGAAAGACTGAATTATCAAAAATATGTACTCATAAATGCCTAATATAGATCTGTATTGTCCATATTTCTGTCCATTTTTTTTGGCTGCTCCATACATGTCCAGGTGTTACTACCTAATTGAAGGAGCATTTCAGTAACAGAGTAGATCTAAACCCAGGAGGTCAAGGTGAACATTCTTAGTCATATATCAAAACAACCAAGAGAAAGACATTGCACTTCTTCCAGATTCATCATGCTTTATAACACTGGAATGTCATTTCAGAATCCAGATTTCTGTTCTTGAACATCTGCTCCATGGAACACAGTGTATCCCAATTCAAACCCAAGAATTTTTTCTCAGCTGTGTAGGAGATTAAAAAAATCAGTCATTAACAATTCAATTTAATCAAGTGGTTTTTTTCTTCAACTCTGCTTTTTCCCTGCTCATTTTCTCTTTACCGTTATCTTAGGAATTTTACTGTGTTATGAAATCCTTTTACTGCTTTATGGAAAGTTCATAATGAACTGAGGGTAATTCCAATCCTGATGTTGTACTTCAGGTGGTACTTTGTTCAGAAGTTTGCATCAGAGATCTCCCTAGAATTTTTGACTAAGATGAAATAATTTTTTTGTTATGACTTGATCAGTAATCTCCTGTAGAACAAGTAGATCCTTAAAATTGTTCTGTCTTAGAATGACTTTTGGAATATTGCACATCCTTGATGCTTTAATGGCCAGATGTGTGATAAGGAGCAGCAATGAATGAATGACAGAAGGTAAGAGTACCCAAATTTAGGATTATTCCATGTTGCAGCAAAGCTGGCTGTTGAGGGCAAAGCTGTGTTGCCTTGTTTACCTTGAAGAAATAGCTGGAAATGCTTCGATAAAACAAGCATGTTCCTATAGTAATATAATTCCCTTCTTGGTGTGCAGAGATTTCTCAAATTAAAACAGATTTTGATTTCTGATATTGCTTGCAGGAGAGAAGCAATGTGTTTATCCCTATCAGGATCTGTCACCTCTTACCCCATGAAGGCATTTAAGTTCTGAAGGATACAGAAATGAAATTGCTTCTTGCTTAAGGAACTAAAGCTACGTGGAACTCAAAGCTTGTAACTTCTGCTTTCAGAGGCCCCTTGAAACTGCCAGTGGAATGCTTTCATTGATGAAAATGAGGGGTTTCTTAGCTGACATCAGTCCACCACATAAGTTTGGAAACATTACAGCTAATCAGTTATCAGTCTTTTATTTCAGCAGAACACTTTTCCAATACCTGAAGTACCAACCTGAAGCAATCATAGAATTTCATCTGAATTAGCAAGTCAACCTGCCAGGAAAGAAGGTGGTTTTGTGCACCCCAGGGGTGAAGCAGGTCTTCTTTATTTAGCAGTTAATTTTTATTAGTGCATTTTTATTCATTTATTTAATTTTAATTGGAACTAGGTCTAATCCCTTGCTTTATTTGAATTCTCTGAAACAATTTAGGTGTACTAGTAATCTTCGAAATAAGCACAATTAAATGTAACTCAGTAGTCAAACAGTGATTGCATTTTCATGTCATTAGAACTTGTTGCAAGGTAGGCAGGGTGGCTCCTTCTTGCTGTCACAGCTCATTCTGGTACAGTTTGGACAGTCTTGTAAGCAAATGTTGTAAATATTCTTCTCTGAGCTAGATAGTGATTGCATGACAGTGATCTCAGATGTTCAATAAACACCATGTGTTGAACAGAGCTGCCATCCATCCCCACTCCAAAGACTTTGTTGATTTTTCTTCCTGCTTGCTATCTGTAAGCTACTGCAGGTGTAACCATGGGTCTGTGTGCATGCAGCATCCACCACGTGGGAAAACTGGCTTCTGTCCCATCACAAGGACAGCCATTCATGTCTGGGCTCAAGCTTTTGAATTTGACAGTTCACAAGCCAGTGATAATATTTAGGTTCCTATCTCGGAATATTCTTTTGCCTTTGGTTTGTTTTCAGGGAGGTGACTGTATAGGCATCCCTTAAATGAAAGTTATTAATCTGTTCAGATGTTCACATTTTCTGTAAAACTCATTTCTCATACTCCCAGATTTACCTCCAGTCTCTTCAGCCTCACATTTGTGGGAAATTGTAATTCAGAAATGAAATATTTAATTACAAAAAAATCCCATGGAAAATGAAATATTAATTCACCTAAGGCAAATTAGTCCTCTTTATAGATTTTTTAGGTTTGGTTAGTTGACATGTCTCCACATAAATCAGGAAATACTTGGCCCGTTGTATTTTTGGCAAGCTGGTTTTTAGCTATTATTTTTCTGAGTCTTTCTCTGATTTTAGGTCTTTATCATTTCCAAAGTCATGTTGACCACATAGTTTGAAGTAAAAAAAAAATTAAAAATTTATATCCGTTGATCTATTTGCACGCTTAAATGGCATATATATGTGTGTGTTTTGTATACACATACTTAACATGGTATGTAATGTGTCAGATTATTTGTGCCAATAAAGATTAAATTTAGAAAAGGATTGCTTTTCTATAGTTTTTCAGCTACTGCTTAAAAACCTAATTACGTTTGAAAAGTAGTAACCTTTCTTCTTTTGAAATATGTGAATTGTTATTATTTTAGTATTCTGTATATAATTGCCACAAAACATTATTGATAAAACTATCAGTATTCTAGAACAAAATCTGATTTTGACTTTGTGTCAACAAAGCAGTCTCATATAAAAGCTGCTGTAGTTCCAGAACTTTGTTACATGTTCTGTATCTTCTATAACATTACCAATTAGTAACCATAAAGCTCAATCCCAAGTAGGTGTATTTAAGCTTTACTACATCCTACTTTATAGCTGGCTTTTTGGATTCTTGTGATTAAATGCTTATGATAACTCTAGCCTGCAGTGCCTCCTTTCCCATCAGATTCGCCTTTTCTTACAGCTGTGGGGTTCTTGTCATCTGCTATTTCCCAAGCCACAATTTCCTCATCATTTTGTGGCTAAACCCCAAATCTTGATGATCCTTTTCCATCTAGTTCAATACTGATCTTTCATCTTCTGGATTCTTTTAACCAGAAATCTTATGCCAAAAACCTGACAAGATTGTACTGGGTGTCATCAGTGCAACATCAGGCTTGATTTCAGTGAGCAAAGATAAAACAGCTGTTTCATTGTCCAGATCAGCACTCAATATTTGGTCATAATTTTTTCCAGCTTTATCTGGCTGTGATAGCCTTGATGTTTTTCACTCTTTGACTAGTAGTGTAACTTATTATATTTTGCTGATCCATTTATTCAGTGGTTCAGAAATAGATACAGCTTCTTCAGGCAGTATTTCCATCCTATTGTCTTTTGTACTGTCCTGTATTGTCTGCATTCATTCTTCAGAAATTCTTGTTTCACTTTGGCAAGTCAATGTTCTTGCGGTGTTACATCCAGAATTGCCAAATCGTGGCTCAACAGTTGCTGTCATGAGAAAGCTGCAGATGGCCATGCCTTATGAGAGTTGTATCAGATAAATTGCAAGATTTTGAGAATAAGTAATGTAAAATGTCTGATGAAAGTTTACAAAACTTCAGATCCTCTCTCTGTATGCAAGTGAGAAGTATTTCTGTGGTGTAAAGGTTGTATTTTCAAAGCTGATGGGGATTTTTGTTGTTGTTTTAACTAGAGGGTATGCCAAGGTGGCATGTTACTGTATTCCAGAAAAACTTTTTAGTGCTTTTGGAGTCAAAGCTAATGCCTGTACATTCAGGAGGAGGAGGAGGAGAGATGAGAGTTCTGTTTGTCATTGAAATTAGTATTTTTCTATTAACTTTGCATACCACTGTATATATAAATGGATTGTTTTCACTGGAGTAGGATTAAATAGTTGATTGTATTACTTTAATTTACTTTTATAGTGGAAAATTGTGAAGGCGTTTGGAAGCCATTCTCCTTCAATTAAATGATTTTTCTGTTTGTTTTGGGGTTTTGTATGTGTGCACATATTGCACACTGCTCGATTCAGTGATCTGTTTTCTATTGGAGAAAATTTACAAGCACATTGCCCGCCTCACACGAATTTGTTTCCCACAGAGATTCCTAATGCAATGTGTGAGGTTTCTCATTACACAGCTATATGGATTACATTTTCACTCCAATTTGAACAAAATTAAATTACACAAAAATTAAGATGCGTGTAATCCTAATGTCTGATCTTTAGAAAAGAACTGTGTCATCTTTAAATGATAACCGTCTGCAAAATCAGTGTAGAAGTATTCTGCTTTTGTCAACTGGGATGCATCTGCAGATTACATAGCAGCTGATGTTACAGCAAAATGTTAGGGGCAAACTGTATAGTAACATTGAGGATCAAATTGTTTTTAATAATTTTGTGTTTTCTTGCTTGCATGAATAAAAAAGTAACAACAAAGCCAATAGACCATTCATTTGTTCCAGAATCCATGTAGATTAATACACATCACTCTTGTCTAATCTTAAAATAAGGATGCAGTCCTTCAAACTTAGTTCCAATGCCTACAGTTTTGTAGTTTTATATTTGTCAGCAGTTTCACATTTTGAGGAGGTTCTTATTTATTGGTATGCTTGAAAGTCACAACAGTTCAAAATCAGTAGCAGTTAAATCTTGTATTTAAAATGTTAGGAAGAAGCACAATAATGGAGAAATATAAATGCATCCTATATTTTGGAATTTAAAGAAGGTTAGTAAGTGTCTTTGGGTCTTCATAGCTGGATAAAAATTTTCAGTTTCCATTAAACATTTAGATAATTATTTTACTTTGGTCATCAGCCAGGTTTATTCCTATTGGTTTTGGTTGACTAACAACAATGGAACTCTAAAGTTCATTTTATGTCCCTTTTTTGTTTTCATAGAGCTTTTCCTCAGACTAACAGGACTGAAATAAACAATTACAAGTACAAATCTGAATCTAGCATTTCATTTCCATTTGTTTAAAAATATTTGTGCTCCAATCAGTGTTTCAAGTTGTCTTCTATACATTTCCAAATATTAGTTTAAAAAATGTTTCTCATGACAATGCCATAATTCTGTGTTAATGTGTTTTGACTTTTAGTGGTTCACAAGGTACTTCTTTTTCTAGCAGTCTGTAGGAGCTGTTCCACTTGGTGTGTCAGTAACTCGAAAGAAAGAGGATGAAGCATCAGTTGGAAGTGCACCTTTGGCAAGACAGCAGTCAAATCAAGCCTCTGAGTATGCCAGCAGTCCTGTCAAAACAAAAACAGTAACAGGTATATATATCACTTCTTGAAACTATCCATTTTGCATTTGCAACCTCCCTTGCTAATGTGCCACCACAACAGACCAGCATCAGCTCTGCAAGTACTATGGAACAACTTTTCAGCTTTAGAAAAATTAAAACTTCTGAAATTAAAAATAATCAAATGCATAGTTTTCAAATACATGTTTATTTTTATTCTCATTTTTGTTTAGTGCTGTCTTTGGGGCCGTGATACTCTAATGTAACATATTTTGTAAAATGAGATAAAGGAGATCTGCTTTTAGTAGAATATCTGCTGTTCACCTTGATATTTAGTCCATAATTTTGTCAGATTTCACACTGGGATTAATCTCTGATTTCAGTCAGTTTACATTCCTTAAAGTCTGGCATCTGTGGAAGTCAAGATTTGTGCAGAAAGAGTTAAAATTTACTGTTTTCAAAATCACTCACCATAGAAAGTCCATTTTTTGGCATTTCTGCCTATGGTGTTCAAGAAATTCTTTCTTTTAGGAGTATTTTCTGGCCACCTAAGGATCTAAAGTGAAAGTTCATTACCACTGATCAAGATAATAGGGTTTTCTTGGAATTTGTTGTGTATTTATTCATATGGTACTGTCTGCAAGAAGTAAAGTAGGTGATTGTCCAAAAAGAATGACTGTCCACCTGGGACTTGTAGTGATCATCCTGAAATACACTGAACAAATTCTCTTTTCCTTTCCATTGATGTTTATTTCCAGATTATTATGAAGCACTTCAAGATGTTATTTGCTGAAACTAAGATTACAGTCTTGTTCATTAATGGTAGTTAAATGCTACTTTGTGATTAAAAGGGGCTAACCCAGAAAATCTGTTTGCTGAATAGTAGTGAGTTGTCATGTTATCACTGGTAGTAAGACAGCAGATTAATTTTGAGGACTTCCATTTAATTCATAAATATCCTTCATTTTTACCATTTATCAATTTATTTTTACAAGTCATTTATGAATTTCCTTTATTTTTGCCTGTGATGAAATTACTGTACCAAGCATTTTCTTCTTTTAACGGTATTTGTCATCTGTTCTGCTTTATCAGCATCATAAATGGTATGATTTGTTTCTTCTTGACCTTAGTTCTACTTGTGCCTGCAAAGCACAAAGGTCTATTTCACTAGAAAAACTTTCATTATTTTGAATATTTGACATCCAAATCCAGCTATTTGCATGAATAGATTCTAGATTATTTTTTTAAAATTTATTTAACCAGTTTATAAAAAGTAGGCATGTAGTTCACAGAAATAGCTTTGTATTTGGATTTTGAAAACTGGTGTCCCAGTCTGGTACCTGCTCAGCACAGTAGCCCTTTTAGTTCTTCAGTGTTTGTTAGTCTTCACTTTGAGTTTTATCTTTTCTCATCACACCACAATATTCTACTAAATGAAAACATCATTGTTCAAAATCCAGAAATACCATGGATGCCAGTTTTGCTCTTTTGGGGGTGTTTGTGTGTGTGAGAAATAATAAAATGAAGTTATAAAGTATAAAAAAAGTCATAAAAGCAAAAGTGGGGTTTCTGTGCATCTCAGCTTCTTCCACCTTTTTAGTTTGAAGTCAATACCAAGATGTGTTTTCAGTTACACATTGCTGCAAAAATGGAAAGTTCACTTGTAGATTTCATTTGTTATCTGCCACTTACTTTAGTCATTCAGTTTATCCAATAAATTTCACCTAGATGCTGAGGATTTTTTGAAATCAAGTAGATATTTGGCTTCTCTATAAACAATTTTGCAGCATGGAGTTCAATATTATGAAATGAGAGGTGATGGTGCTAATTCTCTCAAGAGATAACACTAAGAATTTTCTTCTTTTTGAATTAAAGGCTCTCTTCTAAGGAAGAGACTATTGAACTTGGTTTCATTTATTTTCAACTGTTAAAAATGTTAAAAAATACTAGTATTTTTTTCAAGTGAAGCTACATATACATATCAGATGGTGTACTGGGTTTATTTTTAAGAGGCAGTGTGCCTGACACTACTGGGTTGAAGGACAGCCTGTTGTCATGGATTAGCCCCAGCCAGCAAAGCAGCCACTCACTCACTTCCCCAGTAATACAACAGTGGAGAGACTTGGAAGGGTAAAAACTGGAAAACTCATGGGTTGAGATAAAGAGAATTTAATAAGGAAACCAAAAGTCATGCACACAGGCAAAGCAAAATAAGGAATTAATTCAGTGTTTCCCATAGGCAGAGAGGTGTTCAGCCATCTCCAGGAGAGCAGGGCCCCATCAGGTGTAACAGTTACCTGGGAAGGTGAACTCCATCACTCCACACTTCCCCTCTTCCTGCTTCTCCCAACTTTACTTACTGAGCATGATGCCACACGGTCTGGAATATCCTTTTGGCCAGTTTGGGTCACCTGTCCTGGCACTGTCTCCTCCCAACCTCCCATGCACCCCCAACTTCCTCCCCAGAGTGGCAGTAGGAGAAGCAGAAAAGGCCTTGGCTCTGTGTAAGCCCTGCTCAGCAATGGCAAAAACATCTCTATATTATCAACCCTGTGTTCAGCACAAATTCAAAACACAGCCCTGTACTATCCACTGAGAAGAAAATTTACTCTACCCCAGCCTAAACCAGCACACTTGTATTTTAAAATGTTTATGTATTTGTTATACTCTGGAGAAAAAATGGTGGGTATAATATAGTTGAAATATTTGATATTTATATGCAAAAAGTGTGAGTAAAAATATAAAATTAATGTCAGAGAGCAAATGCCTTGTATAGTAATAAATTAATTGAAGAGATGCTCTCTGCTTCAGTGGACCACACAGATTTCCCTTATTTAAAAAGAGTCATGTCCTGCTGCAGTGCCATGCAATTTCAGTCTCCTGAAATTTCATGTGCTGTTGGAGTCTTTTCCTTTAGAGTTTTCTTATGCCAGGTTTGTCAAAATTGGCTTTGTAGTGGAAAATTCAGGGGACAGTAGAAGTTCACACATTTTTTCTGTCACCAAAATAAAAGGTCTCTGATTACAAAGCTCCCAGTTACAGAGGTTACAAAAGGTTGGATGGATGCAAATTTGAAAGATGAAATCTCATTCTCAGAGAAGTTTCAGTGGATTCTTTCTTTGAAAATTTGTTTCTTTACAAAAGTTTAATGTGTTGGAAGATGATGAATGAGTGACCATAGTTCATTAAACTAAATATGGAGTGCCTGTGATGATTCTTCTTTCTATTTTTTCTGGGTCCCTTGCTCCCACCATCTTTTACTTTATTTCCTCTCTTTTAATTTTACCTGCTTTCTGTCTGTGTTTTCTTTCATTATTTCTGTCACATTTTTATAGCAGGAATACCACACTGATTATTGATCTAGGGCAACCAATGTTACCAATTCTACAAAAACATTTTAGGTAAAGAGGCAGTGAGCCTCGTATACCTCATAATTATTAATCATCAAGGCTATAGCTACACATGTTCTAAGTTGTAACAAAACTGAGACCTTATATTGATAAGATGCACATATGCATGGTCTTTGCACATTGAAAGAGATTCTATCTTAAAATCATGCTGTTCAGGGTGGTGATTTTGAATTAATTTTTTCAAGTCTAGCGTGATCTCAGCAGTCACTCCCTTGAGAACTGTTAGGAACCAACCCTATGTACTAAATCAATGCAGTTTGTAATCACAGCTGTGAAATTATTTCAAACATTGAGATCAGTTTATTAGTTAATGGCTATTGACATCTTGCCAAGAATGAAGCATGGGAAAAGAACAAAACTGTTATCTATATAATATCTGTCTCTGAAAATCCAGAATTTCTGAAGTCCCAAATTGTAGGTATTTATAAATCTCCTTAACTACAGAGGCTTCGCAACCAGAGTAAGATAATAGAATATGTGATTTAAATCTGATATGATGTGGCTGTGGACAAGGAAGGGGATCAAGACTATTGAAAAAAGGGTCATGTCTGTTTTTCTGTCCACCCACTTCTCCCATTCTCAGCAATTCAGCAGTTCCATGCTTGTTCAGTGATTCACAGACCTGTAGCAGTGCACAGAGGCAGAGCTCTCATGTCTGGATAGAGGCAAAATGATTGCTGAATTTGTGTAATTCAGTAATATGTGTAACATACTTATGCAGGAAGATAGTATGGACTGCAGGAGATGAATAGGACAATCTTTGAAAGCTGTCTTGGGCACACTATTGAATAACGATTTAAGCCCAAGTGTTTGTTTTCACATTCAAGATGTGTGCCTGTTCATTACTAAAATAAGCTTTAATTTTCTTTCATATTTATAAAATTATCATAATTATTTTCACTGTGTTTGGAAAATACAGCATTTTCCATGATCAAAGATGAAATTGGGTGTGGGGGTTTTGTGGCTTGGATTTTTTACTGCCTTCTGGTGAGGTCTTTTTTTTAGCCATGGCAGCAAAATATAATTTCACTAGATCTAACACAATCTGACATTTATCAGTTTGGAAGTAACCCTGATCTCACAGACACAAATTTAACACTGTCTTATGAGGTGTAATCCAGTGAGTATGGCATCTAATTTTTCAGTAATACTGGCAAAGTAGCCTCATACATGCTCTTAATATGAAGAAGGACTTTAATGGAAGAAGCTACTTTAGACAGGCTGAAAAGGTTATTAATTTTTCATCACTCAGAATCCTGAAAGTTGTCTTTTCTTATATAATATATATTCTTATATATTTCCTATGTCAGAGAATAGGTAGGTAAATGGAATGGAATTTAATGTATCTTCTAAGAAGACATGAAATTTCTGGTTGGAGTAAGCTCCATAACCTATTATGATAGCAGCTGATAACTGAATGCCTTGTCCCATGACTGAACATAAACTTGTAAAAAAAAGTTTTGCTGACCCCTGTTATGCAACAGTGAGTTATTTGCTCATGGTACAGGTGGTCACTGCATTTCAACCCTGTCATGAGTGTACATCAGGCCTGCAGAAGTAGGCAGATGTTTTTCATTGCTGTGTCTAGCACCTAGCTTTTCACCTGTCTGGTGAACAGGTTGGAAGAGCATTTGCAAAAGAGAATTAAACAGTGGTGGGTTTGGGGCAACATTTTTCATAGACCAGGTCTGCACTTCACATGGCGAACTGGTTTTAGTTTCGCTACAAATTCGGTATCAGTTCCAAGTTCAAAGCTGAGAAGAGAATCCAGCCTTGTTTCATTCTGCAGGAAGTGTAGGTGTGTTGTGTAGGAGTATGTGCATATGGAGAGAAATAAAGGACATAAAAGCATTGCATTTTGGAAAAATCTCTTGTGTTTTGAAACAATGGTATTTTGATCTTTGGAATAATGTTCTTAAAGAGAAATAATTAGTTTGAAAGCTTTATAAATGCTGTTACACCTAGTTTACTATTTTTATTTCAAGTAGATGGAGGATGGTAATAAATAGAAAATTGAGAACTCTTGTCTGAGATAGACTTTATGTTTTCTCTTCTGTACAAATCACCTGAATTCTAATAAGGACAGAGCTCCTTTTACCAATTTCTTGCTGGTTTACCCTGCTTACTTATTTTCCCAGAACTTGTAGAAACATAGTACCTTTGAAATAGTTACCCTCTTGAATTTGACCAGCAAGTGCCTAAGGAGTTACAAGACAAGCAAATGAATTGCATGCATATGCAGGGAATATAGGCTTGCATAAGCCTTCTTTCCATAGGAAACCAGGCAAAGAAAGATTCCCATTTTTTCTTTCAATCACTTCTTAACATTTGATAGTGTAGATATAATAAAACTTGCATTGCTTGTTAGATATTTACTATAACTGGAATTTCTTGAGGTTTATGGGAAGTGTTAGTAATTGAATTTTGAAGGCTTTACAGAAGGAATTGTTAAAATTCTTTTAAGTATACACAAGATATTTCTGAACCACTATTAAATACTTCTACATAAAACTGAAGAAAGGACAAGGCTTTAAATTTAAACACATCTCTATTTTATTTGGACCAGGTGATGCCAGATTAAATGGATATTTTTATTTGAAGTTTTATTTTAAGTTAATGAAGTTTCTACCAAAAAGTTCCCGTGTAGCAGAATAGGACCTGTACTTACTAAAACTGCATGCAGTTACTGATTTTTGTTTTTCTTAAAGTCTGACTAGAATGCATAGTTAGATTCCTGCTAAAATGAATTGTTGGAATGCAAAAACCTGGCAAATGTGAGAGAAGTCTGGCTGGTGAGAAATCAATGGATTATCTGAAGTATTTGATTTAGTAGGTCACTATTTCTGCTCAATGAACTGAATGATTATCGTTTATTCATGCCTACTATGAAATGTATGCCTGATGATTAATTTGGGAAGATGAATGAAATTAAATAGATGCTAAATAAGTTAAGTAAAATACTTGAAGGAATAAAAAATCAGGAATTTAAATCTGATGCACATTTACCTAGGGTGCCTGAAAATACTAAGATTTTTATAAATGGGCTTTAGTTCTTGGATTATTTAAAAGGAAGGTGTCCAGGCACAGGTGATTTATAGAAAGTTTTAAATGTCTGGACAGTCAAATATCTATCAAAAAGAATTTTTTCTGAGTTTTGTCAGCTAGTGAAATGTTTAACATTTTTGTTATGGTGGCATGATTTCTTCAGTTCACTGTGTGAATTTCAGAAACATTAGTAACTCAAAGCCAATGTAGTATATCAAACATTCTTTCTGTATGAAGAAATTCAATGTTGAGAGAGAACAAATGTGGTGGGGTTTTTTTATTTTCAGGTTATATTTATAAGACTAAGGAACTTTATGTGTATTTTTAAAAAGGCAGAGTACTAGGCAGAATTCCACATTTATCAGAACTTACTGCAGATCCAAAAGCTGAAATTCTTACTTCATGGTATGAATTGTACTTGGAATGGAAAGCGATACTAAGATAAATTCAGGCGTGGACTTTAGATAGGAACATACAAACATCACATTTTTGTAATTACTAATCTAGTAGCTCAGTTTGGCCTCTGAATGGCTGGTTTTGATTTGTACAAAAGTGTGAATCCTTTTTTATTTTTGTTCCCAGAACTAAATAGGTATTTTTTGCCAGAAGTAGTGCAGCAATCATTAGGAATTTGGTGGGAGAAAATGCTGACCATAGGCATTCCCTAGCCAACATACACTTTTACACAGAAAGATCCTTTCTTGTTGCACAACATTAATATCACATTTGTCTTTATTTATTGACATATGTTAAAAGCCTCTGTGTTTTAACACTTAGTCTGCTGTTAAGTCATTGGGTGAGCACGCAAATTTGGTCACTACACCTCTCTGCTGCCACTTCCCTGAAAATAAGGGACTTACTCTCATGCGTTGTCAGGGACTGTGTTGCTCAATTATTATCTTGATAAAAGTAATGTATTATCTGCACTGTTAATAAAGTGGAATGCAAAAATGCTCAAAGGCTAGCACAGAAATTATTTATGCAAAGACTATTCAGTATTCGAGCAAATATATTGCATATTTTAATAAGTTTAAAAGGACTTCCTGTTGTTATTTAAGTACTGCTTTCATTCTCAAACATTTTGATGGAGAGTGTAAATTTCAAAAAGTAATTAACATAGTCTGTTCTTAGAAAATGAACAATTCAAGTATCATTCATCCAGGAATGGGAGTGTGAGGAATAACTTGTCTTACGACACTTCACAAATAAAAGGTGAATATTAGTGACTTTTGAAGGGCACTGATGGTTCAGAAAACATTGATAAATGCAGGTTTGAGCTTCTCTGCATGGTTTCAGTGAGCTGCTGCTTTGGTTAACTTTGAAATTGAATGGTGGGCAAAATGGTGCATTAAGATAGAAAGTATTTTAAAAAGAATTCCTTTGTGCTTTTGCAGTTCCTTGTATTTGTAAAATATTTTACTATTAAATCACAGAACAGAATTGTTTAATGGATGTATATTATATTGGGAACAGAATTTCTTTGGCTGTCATACATATTTACAGAAAAGTTTAGATGATTTGTAATGCCTTCAAATATCTTTAGAGCCACATATGCTTAGTTCTGTTGTGTTGCAAGTATGAAAATATAGAGACTTGTGAGGAAAATTGGAAGGCAAACCTATGGACAAACAAGCTTTTATGTAATAAGTTTCACTGGATTTTTACTTCTATGTAGTATTATACACAAAACAAAAACCTGCTGGTTTACAGAAAATTGCAGTGGCTGTTTGGGGTTTAATTAGGGGGGTAATTTGGGGGATTTCTTTTACATATAAAGAAAACAATTAATCTTCTGTTTAATTTAAATAAATAAATAAATGTGTATGTATGTGTGAGTGTGTGTGTGTGTGTGTAGGCCATTTTGATTTTTTGGGGGTTGTTTAACGTTTGAATTTTCTCCTCCATGGCATTTTGATCTTATTTCTAATCCTTTAGAATCCTTGATCAGTTCCTTAAGGTGTTGTATTTGTTGCAAACACCTTAGTATTTTTAAGTTTATTTTTTCATGGAAAGACATATCTAACTCATGAAACTGAATACCTGTTAAAAGAAATCCCATGAGTGCTCTGACTCCATGCAGACCACTTCCAATTTTAGAAGGAAAAATCTCCCTAGAAACAGAGCGATGTGGTAGGAGAACATTTGCCTCTGGTTGCTTTTTTCTTTCAATGTCTTGGTAACTGTGGTCAGTCTATAACAGCATTTTCCTCTGGTGTGTGAGAGGCTGTATGACAGGTGATGTGATGGTGGAAGGAAAGCTTAGCCAGCCTGGTGAGGTCATGGCACAGACACATTCTGAGTAAGCCATGAGATGTGACAGAGTGTGGGTTCTCGAGGTCAGGACTGAAGGCATTTGAGATGGTTTCATGTTTGGACTCAGGTGTTTATTATTTCTTATCAGTGAAACAGCCTCACAACCATGAGTTCTGCAGCTTTTCATTAGCAAGGCACAAAATGGCTTACTATCTCTCTTTACAAGGTCTTTTAAACTATCCAATTAAGAAAGGACACCTAGATTATTTTCCCTTTTAACCCAATAACTGATCCCTCAAAGCCTGCAATGCCGACTTTTCTGTCCAATTACAAAATATCACCCAAACCCATGGGTGGGTGGTGATACCCATGAAGAAGAAGGAAGAAGAAGGTGAAGAAGAAGGAAGAAGAAGGTAAAGAAGAACAACTTGCCTCCACCCTAAAACCTCCATCTTGTTTCATATTTATTTCTATATTCTAAAACCCCAAACTCTAAGCTTTCCACCCTGTGGTATTACACACTTCTAACTGACTACAGACCCGTAATCCCAGTGCTATCAATCAATTTTTAAAGTCTTCTTCACAGCCTCAGGTGAATTTCAGTGTTCTCTTGTGGGTCTGTGCCTTTAAGCACAGAAAGTTTAAAATTCTCAGCATCCTGGATTCCAACAACAGAGGAGGGTCCTGCTGCCTGCCTGGCTGGCTGTGGACCTGTCCTGAAGGAGGAGTGCTCTGAGCTTTTGGGCATCAGTGAAATTGTGGATTTGCCTGCAGCAGGATGACCATTTCCAGCCAGAAAGAAGCTGCTGCCTTCTTCATGCATGAGGGATCTGAGGCACACAGTAGGATAGGAGAAATGAGTCCATCTTGTGCCAGAGAGATTGAGACCTGGCAGGTTTGTGCCACACAGAAATCAGGAATAAGGTATTTCCCTTTAGTTTAATTGCTATTTGTAAGGAGAGAGTAAAGCATGAGGCCATCAGTGCCTACAGATTATCAATATTCTTCAGCCCAGTAGTTTTTTCTGCATTGTATTATTTGAAGATATGTCCATTTGTCCCAAATCATATGTCAGAAATTCTCTTTTCCCTTTTCTATTTCTTAGTTCACTGAATATTAATAGCACAGAGTAGTGTTATTTTCACAAAAGTTCTTTTTATTTTTAAAACCTATGTATTTTCTGGATCAAAGTTCTGAAAACACTCATTCCTAGTAGGCTAAAAAACACAATGAAGGAGACATTTGTCTAAACAAAAGAGACACTTTGAACTGGAATTTATACCTGTAAGTCTTGCTTGGTGGCATTGCCTACAAAGTGAGTACTTCAATGATGGATTTTGCAGAACTTGGAATTCCCTCTGTACTTGAACCAGAAATTGTTAAATGAGTTATGAAAAGTACTCCTTTGATGAGTCCTTCTTTTTTTTTTTAAAGTCTGTTCATTACCAGTGTGTTCTGAAATTGGTGAGTGTGGTGGCTTATGTGTCATTGATGTGCTGTCTATGTGTGCAAAAGCACCAATTAAACAGCAAGGGACTAAAAGATAAGAATAAGAGCATTTTATGTTCCTGTGCGCTGTTTTTGGTGGTTTTTTTTTTATTCAACTGGTATAACCTAAAGCAGTCCCCACTTTGTTGGGGTTTTTTTGTCCCCTCATCAATTTGGAAGTGTTTCATACAAATCATATTTTCTGTCTAGCTATTGCTGACAGCTGGGTTGAACACAAGACTTCTTACATTGTCAGGAAATGTTTCAAGGTTTTCAGTTCAGTAGTAGCTAAGTGGAATAAGTATTTTAGTAAATTATGTTCATACTGAGACAGATGAGGCTGATCCAGTTTACATGTCTACTCTAGAAGATTGGCCAAATACACATGGTAGCCACACCTGACAGTGTCTTAGCAAATATCATCTCCTGATCTCCTTGTCTGACAGGGAATTAGACACTTCTTTCCCTGCATCCTTTCAGGCAAAATTCTGGGATTTACAGTACAGGGGAAAAAAAAAGTACTGCTTTCTTCTTTTCTCTTCAGGAGTTACCTCTTTGCTTGTGTCTTCTTTCCACTCCAATATACTTTTTATTCCTGTTCTATTTTCCATGGTTTATGGTTGAATGGTTCCTTATCTTTCTGTTGGGGTTTGAGACTTTCGGATTTTTTTATCTCTTGGTTGAACTTGAGGGATTATAGCAAAGCTGGTTTTATCATGGATATTCCTGGAATTTTGCAGATTTTAATGACACATAAATGAAGAAAAACAGGAGGTACTTCAGTCAGCTAATCTTATTTTAAATTCACAGATTGTTGTTGCTGGCTACTCTGCTAATTGAGAGAGAATTAGCAGTTTTTATTTGTTTTCCTGCAAATAAAATATGGGAGATGGGAACTAAATCTAACTTTAAATCCCACTCATGAGGAATGCACTTGTGAAGGGATGTAGGATGTTGACAGTCCCTGCTGAATGCATTGTAGAATATGTAGGTTTACATAGTATTTATCTACTCATCCTGACCTGAAGCATCCTATCTGTGAAATTGATGGAGTCTCACAGTGATTTGTGTGCCATTCTCACCCTTGCCCACACTTGTGTTCCAGAGTTCTGTGCTTCAATGGCTCCTGTTTTAATACTTCTTGGTACTCAAGTGTTCCTGATCCTTACCTTGTAGTGTATGTGTAGTGTAGGGCCTGACTGCACAGAAGACTGCACAGAAGACTGCACAGAAGATGATGTGAATTGAGGTGGGGTAATTAGTTGAAGGAGAACAGCTCTTCCTTGACTGATCTCTTTGTTTTAACTTAATCTATTCATAATGGGGATGGAGGATATCTTCATGGCATGAAGCTGTCCATTTGAGATGTTATAAAACAGCTATTGCATGTTGCTTCTCCAGATGGACAATTTACATGTTTGTCTCTCCAGAACAGCTGACAACAAACAATCCTGAAATGTCATGCTTTTTACACTCTCACGATCCAGTTTTCATTCTGTATCCTTCCAACATATCCATAGTTGGAGCCATGAATCTCTGAGAGGACTAATTATCCTGCAGCCATAAAAATCCTCTTGCACTCTTTTGACCACCTCTTTTTCTGAATCTTTGGATTCTCCATCAGTTCAATGAAGTGAACATTTCTCTTTAAGATGATTAAAAATACTGTTTGTTGAGGGATTTTTTTCTGATAATGTTAGTGAACTCTAGCTTTGATGGGGAAAATGTCACAGATTAATTCATCCAGTGACATTAACATTGCATTCTCTTGGCTAAAGGTCACCACTTAGATGTTTCAGTTTTAAATCCTCCCATGTTTCATTGCATTACTGAAGAACCAGTTATGAATATCAACGATCAGGTATTTTTGCTTTCCTTAGATTAATTGAGAGCATAATTTTTTCTTAAGAATTTTTCTGTAATTTTCATGTCACAGATTTCTCCTAGCTGTAAAATTGGTAGACATAAATTGTCACACACTGATTTCAATTTAGTTTAAATTTAAGTAATGAAGTCTTTGTAATTTATTCCTGCAGTTTTATCAGCTCAACAACGTGTAGACCAAGACTAGAAATGTCAAATAAGCTGACAGTTGTTCTATGGGTATCCCAATATACAATGAGGTGGATATTTTGTAAATCATGTCAGAAGGAACTATGCACCACTCACAGTCCTGTTTTGAAGTTCTAATGTGCTTATATTTAATTTAACATTTCTAAAATCTTTTCATGTTCATGTTTTTAAATAACAGTTTAATGAAATGTCTCTTTTTATTAGAAAACAATGAATTTTGCTGAAATATTTCATACTTTATTGCCTTAAAATTTGACAAAGTAAGAAAATAGTTTAATTTCTGTGTCTTTTTTTTGATGCATACTCAAATTTTTAAAGGGATTTTTTCAAAGAAAATGAAGTAAAGGCTGTTATTTAATGTGGTCTGTCATTTCTTACAATTTTAGAAAGGTGATACCTTTAGATGACACCAGCAATGTATGTGAAAACCTCTTGAATTTCAATTGCATCATCAAATAGGTTATCACACTTTGAAAATTGTCCTAATTTGTTTAAGTCAAACATTCTTCATAATATTTTCTTAGCAGTTCATGTTGAAGAAGTTGGAACATTTAATTTTATTGTGTTGTATTTCTCACAAGGCTTAACTGGTGCAGTTGTATTGACAAGTTTAAAACTAATACAGAGACATAATTATTATGTGCCTAGTGAGATATGCACAGTGAGAGAAAGACTTTCAGAATGTACAGAAATTGTTTTTCTTTGCTATCAGTAAGTATATTATTTACTTAGATTTCTTTTTGTAATTGAGGTTTTTTTGTTTGCATTAGAATCTCGTCCTTTGTCACTCCCTGTGAAAACTGTGCTGAACTCATCTGAAAACTGCAGAAGTCCTGAGGAAAGGATGAAAGAATTTATTGGAATAGTGTGGAATGCAGTTAAGTGCCTTACACTTCAGGTAAGATGAAAAGGAAGTGAAAAACCCCTTATGTGTTTCCAGACTTTATGATACTTTTTATGCATCCTAGTGCTTTTTATTAGAGAGGTTTTAAAGGAGCTCCCAAGCTTTATTGTCTTATTTCAGTAGTTTCAAAGTCTGAGAGAATGAAAAATAAAGTAAGATTTTGGGTAAATTAAGCAAAGAATGCTTTGGTTTTAAAATAGGTTTTGAAATACTGTTTCGTATTTAAAGGGAAAGATCCTTCAAAGATTATATTAGTAAAAATTGCTTGTCACACTTTTCTGCATCATAAACACTGCAGTTAGATTTGCAGAATGCTTTCTTTTCTAAAACTATTTCAGGAAAGTGTGTAAGATAAATATTTTCCTGAAGTGTATGATACAATTGCTGTTGTTACACAGTGAAGGCTCAGCAGCTTACTTGCCTACTTTTTCGTGAAGGACAAGGAGATGGTAGCTGGGATTAAATAATTTGGTTTATACTGCTCTAGATTGTAGCTGCTGATCAGTAAAAGCAGAGTTCTTGTGTAGAATTATAGATGCCATTTTAGGACTCCAATGTTAAGATTGCAGGAACAAATATTAGATGGCTTAGAAATGCTAGAATTATGACTGAATTGTTCCCAGTACTTATCAAGTGCTTATTGAGAAATCATTCTAATTTGGAATTATTATGACCCGTGCCTCTTGAACTATACATTCATTCTATGAGATCAGTATTTTATGGTACATCAGGATATAGTAGCTAATCTTTTTTTTTTTAATTAAAGAGTCACAGAAAAAGAAAACTGCCAAAGAAAAGTCTTAATTACAACTTTTGGCAAGTTTTTTGTCATTATTACAGAAAGTAATTGTCATTATTACAGAAAATAACTTGTTCCTTCCTCCTATCAGGCAGTATATTTGATAATATGCAGGCTCATCCCAGAATGTGTGTCTGTGTCACTCCTCTTTCATGTGTCACTCCTCATTCATGTAAAAAGTACTTAAAATTCACAGTTTTAGAAAGTTTAAAAGTTCAGGTTTTGCCTGAGCAAGAACTTGAGACTTGTCATCTGATTGCAGAACACAGTGAAGTTGAGATGTTTTCCATTTAATCTATTTCATTTTCAGCCTTCTCTTTAATCATTATTTCATGAGTATTTTGCTTGTTTTCCTTTCTTTCTCAATGTTCTCACCACTGTAGATTAAAATGTCTAAATAAGAGAGAGAATTTGTTATCTATTTGAAGGAAGCAGTGTATTTTTGTTATGTGTCTGGCTGGTACTTAGCACAGTGAGACTCTATGTAAATGCAGCTTACAGTTTGAGTCATAATAAAAGTAATAATATAATAATGACAACGAGGCAGAGCTGGGTCCTTTATAAAAGGGGAAAGCTGAATCAGGACTGCAATACTCTACTCCTAGATTTTTCATGTTTTAGTGAGCAACCAGCAAATTGAATTTGTTTTGAGGAATGAGTAAAGCACCAACCACAAAGTTGTGTGTAACTAGATAGGAAAATAAGGTATTGTTTCTTTCTGTGGAGATGAAGAATGGTGAGTGATAGGCAGGGGTTGTCTCAAAGAGTAATTCCTAAATACCTTGCTTCTCTGACCTAACATACAGAATAGGGCTCATACTGGCAGAGGATTTTTTGTATTGGGTACTTTTTCTGGTGCTTGAGGTTCTAGATTTATTTGCTTTGTACAGGTTTCTGTAAATAGAAACTTATGGTTTCTATTTTCATCATTACGACTCTGAAATTAATTTTTTGGGTTTTGTCAATGTTGAAATTAAACACCCCTTTGAATTCATACAGTAGCTTGCACCCTTTGTTTCATCCTTATTGTTTAACTGTACTTTGTAAGGTATTTGCCAGTACCTTCCCAGAAGTTTAGTGAATGTTATCAGATAAACATTTCCACAGACCCTAAGGAAGCACTGCAGGAAAGTTTGAGAACGTGCTTCCACACAAATGTGCAATAGTTATTTCTTGTGAAATATGAAGGATTTATAGGTATGTTTGCTGTTCTTTTTATTACTATTAGTAGTCCCTATGTCTAATTTATTATGGTTTTCAACACAAATGCCATATATATAGCTTGTTTCTTTTAATATCTGCCCAAATGGGAAATTTGTGCAAGGCAATGTATAGAGGGTAAGAAAATGAGTATCATGACTCTGTATTGCAATTCAAGTATATTATATTTATTTTATTATACATAATATGCATTTTATTAAACATATATAACTATATTTAAATTATAAGTTTTTACAGATTTTCTGTATTATTATTTGGCATGAAAAAGGGAAATTTCTAGAATAATTTGTCTGGTTGAATGCTGGAGCATTTAGACTCTGTGGCTTTTTTTCTAAAGCTAATTTTCATGTTCCTGGATCTTTTAGTTACATGATTTTAGAACAGAAAAGTCTGTAGTTGTCGTCAGATAAAACTGAACTTCATAACTTAAAATCATCAAAGGATTATTCTTTTAGTGGAAGTTAGAGTAAGTAAATGTGTTTGGAACTAAAGTAACTGGAAAGTTTATTTTGGATCCAAAGCTGGTACTTGCTTCACCCTAGCCCTGGCTTGCTTCTGATAGAATATTGCATGAAGGTTTTATGCATTGGAGTAGTGGTATTTAAGTGAAAAGACTTGCATATTTAATTATAAAAAGTTGGTTTATTATTTAGTTGTTGTAGGATTTTATATGCAGCCTTTAAGTCTTTTTGGCAGTTACTCTGTGTAGGAAGGTAATACTCATTTTTCACATGTTCTTCATACTAATAGTTGCTAAAATTGTGAAGCAGTATAAACACAATTATTTTTAATTGGCTGTTAATGCTGAATTCCATTGAGAACAATGAAGGATCTGTATTAAAAATAAATTAATTAATGAGTAATGTTACAACAAGTGCCAACTACATAATAATGTAATTGTTACATATAAAACTTTGGTATGTCACATGTCTTTAAATATCCCTGAATTTATTTGAAAAAATTAATCCTTTTCCTGAAACTACTGAAAATTTTATTTTCTTTAATGAATATAACTTGTAAAAATTTTTGACAAAGTGAAACATTGAAAGGCAAGAAAGGGGAGGACAGATTTGATAAGTGTTTCTGTTCTTTGAATTGTGTCATTATCCAGGGTTAGGAAGAGATTCTGTGACTTGTAATTTAGCAGTTACAGCTCTCAGCAGTTTTTTTGCAATTATGAGATAGGATTATTTCTTAAGTTGGTTACTTACCACAAGCCAACAAAAATTTGTGTTTTGGGTAACTAAATAAAACCTTTTAAAAGGTTTTGAAGGTTTTCTTCGGAAAGAACAGGAATGCTGTGAAGCACAATGACACTGTGTTTTAACTGGTCAAAGAAAATATATCCGATCCTTATTATAGTCATTTTTCTGTACAGGTAGCCTGCTCTCTTAGTTCCTTTACTTACATGTTCTGCTTTGCATTTATAACATTTTTACTTTTGTCTACCTTCAAAACAAGATTTTCTGTTCAATTGTGACAAACACTGCATGTCTGGCTCAGCAGCAGATGGTCTAAATGGTGAAACAAATTTGGGTGTTGGAGGCTGGGCTACAGTCTTACAATACTGAGTGCACCAGAACCCTCACAGGAGGTGTGTAAGCAGTGGTTCTTTGCAGCCTGGGGAGTCATTGCAGGATGTTATTCTGTACCCAGAAAAACACATTACCTTGCTGCTGAGCAAGGGTTGATGACTAATTCAGAGAAAGGCAACTTCCCTGGAGAGACATGCTCATGCAAATGTCACCTTGTAGAAAATCTCCAGCGCCTCTAATTGAATTATGTAGCTGTGAAATGTGGGTTATGAAAGGGAATCTTATGTTATCACTATCATGAAAGGCTGAAAAGACTTGAACAACTTGTCCCTCTTCATAGCACTTTTGAGCAGTCACTGGCTTTGTTTTCTTTCCTCCAACCCACCCTTCTCAGTTAGGAAGACCTAATTTTTCAGCAGTATTTATTTCACTCTTCTCTCTAGTGAACAACATTCCTTTTTATAAAATAAGAATTAAAAATACTCCAGTAACTTAATACTTTCCTTTTTATGCAAGAGTCGTTGGACATTTTGAGGCTTACATGTTTGTAAAAGTGTAGAGCGTAGAGTTATGCTTTACTTAAAGTTTTAGAAGTAGAAGGGAAAATACTGCTTGCTTCATTGGTTTATCATTAGTGTACATTATTTAGCATGTATAGGCCTTGACATAATAGAAATGAAAATAAGGGGTGATCCTGTTTCAAGAATGTAATAATTCGTTCTCTTTAACACATGAATGTGTTCAGTATTGGCAAACGAACATGTTGCTACCAAAACTGAAATCAGATCCTTGAAACAGAAAGGATGTTGCCATGGAAAAATGAAGTAACACTCAGTGCAGCTGCGAAGCATTAATGAATAGGATATTTTTTTAAAAGATCATTTGTGTTTGGTGTGGCTTGGAGGGTCCCAACCAGATGGTTTCCATGAACAGGATCTGACCCCCAGCTTGAGGACTTCTTACTGGCAGATTACTTCATTTTCTTTCCCTTGGATTGTCAGATCCTTACATTAATGCAAGATTTACTGCTGCAGATTTATATTCAGTTACATAAATCAGTCACATCTTACATTAAATTCACAATTTTAGGCACACAGTTTAACAGTTATTTAAAAAGTGTAAAAAGATTTATATGATAGCTTTAATATATGCTATTGATGTAGTTTAATTTTAAGAATTTGGATTACATATATTTTGAAACACTTTCCGATTGGTGAAGCAATCTGTAGCACACATTCTCACTTTTGTCCAGCATATAATTCCATCATTTTAGGTGCACCCTTCCATTCCTTCACTGGAACTTGTGAGTAGGCAAATTTCCAGATTCTGTGAGTTAAATGTACACAAATTTCATTGAAGTTGATAGTTGTGAATCTGCCTCCGAGAAATTCAACAGGTGCAACTCAGTTTTGCACTTACTGGGCCTTTGTGCATTCAAGTTGGTAATTTCTTGTGTGATTATAATCATGGCATAATTTGCTCTAAAATATGGACTTTTGGGTCCATACATTCATTGTATTGGCCTTTGAAATCCTGCTGTAATGTTTTGCAAAATTTGTTAATCATATAAAACTTTAAATGAAATGCAGGTAAGCCAACTATATCTGTAAGCAATTCTGTAGTATTACATGTTGTCAATTTTTAGCGAATCCAGATTTGGGATCCTGCTGACTGCGCCAATTTGTCATGAATGAGTGATTTAGAATAACTTAAATAATCATCATCAAAGGCATTGGCAAAGGAGATTTTAATATGAATTCATAAAGGTGTAACTTGGTGAAGGTCAATAGCAAGATTCACTCTATCATTTAATAATGGTCAAAATATACAAGGGAAAATAGAATTGGAATAAATCTGGCATTATTTACATGGAGGCCAAAGATGGAAAAGGGTAAGGGAACCGTAACATTCAGTCATGAAGTTCAGACTGGACTTCTTGATTGCCAAATCTGCTGTGGCTTAGGTGCAGCTGGATCTGATCTGGACAACAGTTTATATCTAAGAGAAGAAATACAAAGAGTAAAAAAGTCCTTTCACTGAGTCATGAAATACAGAGTGGATCCCCTTGCTTTCTGAACTCCTGATGAAGCTTAGGCCCAGTCTTAGTCTCAGACTTTGACAACAGTCTGTCTAAAGGAATTACCTACATGGATTTCGGTAGTATTAGTTTAACATGCTATCAGCAGCTTATCAGATCTATTGCAGGTAAGGGATCTCTCTGCCTTGGGTTACAGAAAGAATACTTAGTCTCAGATAAGGAATCCCAAACAATGGGAGGCGTCCCAGCTCAAGGGGAGAGTCACTGGTGTGCAGACCAGTTGCACTTTAGGGAAAGTTTGAATTGAACTCATCCAGAGATCTGTTGTTAGTAGAAAGGCCTCTCAGAACAGCCTTGAGAGGTGTCCCAGCTCAAGGGGAGGTCACTGCTGTGCAGCCATCCTGACAGGGAGAGCTCAAAGGCAGTTCACTTAGGCTGTCGTTGGCTTGTAGTCAAACTGCATGCAATGGGAAGGGTGTGCAAGAGACTCCTTGTACTCACAGCTTTCTTTGTTCCTTGATAACTGAGTCTTGGAAAAAACACATTCAAGTCTTATTCACATGATCAGGCATGATGCTCATTGGGTCACTCTGCTCTTTGTGGGTTTCCTGGAGTTCTTGACCTGGCTACAGCTCAGGCATTTACCTCATTTGGAGCTTGTACTGAGCTACTGTAGGTCTGGTAGAGGGGGCTGAATGTATCCATCACACATATGGAGGCCTGATGATACCATTTAAAGCCCACCAAAATTCATGGTCCAACTCCCATTCAGTTGTTTGAAATGAGTAGCAAAGAGCTACAAAATTCCTTTTGTAAAAAAGGAATTTTCATCAGGAATTTAAAGGGGTGAAACTTGTGTGATTCTACTTTCAGTATTCCTGATACAGCAAAGTAAAATAAACCAAATGTGATCGGAAGAACTTTTCTTTAGTACAAAGCTGTATTAACCTGTAAATGAAGTGCAAAAACTCTACTGAGTACTGAGATCTGTTCTTCAGAGTGCTTTGTAAAACATGCCCTACAGATCCTGCTGCTGGCGATGTGATGAAGTATAGTATCTCTTCAAGTTGGTGGAATTTTTGGATTATTACCACATGGTTTGTATATCCAGGCAGCATTTGATGTTAATTGTCATAGATGTGTGTATATATATGTGTGTGTGTGTGTGTGTGTGTATATGAAGAATGGGTGATTTTTTTATAAACTGTTTACTCAGCAAATGCATGGATAAAACAATAGTTATACTGCTCCTAAGTTCTTTTGTCATCTATTTATCATTATCCCACAATGATTTGACCTACAACCTATTACTAATAGACCAGAACACGATCTGTGTCAGTGTAAAAATCTTTGCAAATTGACACAGACACTAATTTACCATTAAAAAAAATCCAAATCTGTTACATCTGTAACAATACACCCTAGCTTTTCATTCAGTATAAATAAAGTACACTCAGCAACCTTGGATCAATAAACTACTTATCAAAGATGTAATTAGCTTCATTTTACAACTCAAACAGTTCTAAATCCAGAAACAAACACAAACTTCATGAACCAATGTATTTATTTTTGCAAAATTCTACTTATATTTTTCTGCAGTGAATTCTTGTCAGTTTGTCTAAGCAAAAAGGTACAAAAATGCTGAAATAAAGATGAATATCTGTGTACTTACTAGGCTGGCAAAGTACTTTCAGTGCTGTGGAATTCCTGCTCTATTACAAATCACTATTGTGGTCCTAAAGACTTAATATCCTTCAGGGGAGAGTATGAAGTACAAATCTTGGTTTTTGCTTTTAAGCTGTGCTGTCTTTAACGATGTCAAACCAAAAGAGTGTTACCTAAGTTTGCAGCAAACAAATGTTTTTATCACAGCTACAAATAATATATTGTCCAGCAATTTGTATGCTAGGTTTTTCCAAGCAATGTGAAGCAAGGAACTCAATCACAGCTTGTACTTGCTTAACAAAGCATTAAAATGTGCAGGCTGTTGGAGCCTTTTGCTATCCAGGTGCCAGAATGGTATTTGTAAGAGCCAAGGAAGACTAACAGTCCCCAACTTACATCACCTCTGAGTTAAGAAGTTGTGATGAGTCGAGCTCTTGGTTTGGGCTCACTCTACCTTACTAGAAGCTCCTAAGAAGATGGCAAAATGGTCAGACATGTTCCAGGGCACTGAAAATAAAGAACAAAAAATGTTATTTCCTATGAAACCATATGTACTGCTTCTAAATTGCATTGAAAAGGAGATAAAAGTATCAATTTATTATCATCTACTTCTCTTTGTTTAATGTATACACCTCTCCGTTTGTTTAAAATCAGTCACTTTTTCTCTAAAGTTTGTGTTTTTCATAGTTTTTCTAATGATTACCTTTTTTTGTACATGCTCATTATGTTGCTTATTAAGCAGAGGCAGAATTTTCCCTGAATCAGTTCTTTATAGAAAGTAACAGCATATAAAATGTTGGCTGGTTCTGGAGACTTAGCTATTGCTAACAAAGCTAATGAATGGTAAAAAGTAAAGCTTTCTCATTCAGAATGTTCTCTGACTAAATTGCACTTGTACAAAGCTGTTGAAATGTAGATATATGTATTTTCACTTTATATGGCAACACTTTTCTGATGAATTTACACAGAAAAAACATCCTTCTTCTTTCTCCCCTCCCATAATCATAATTTATGAGCATATATTATTTCCCAGCATTTTGCGTCATCTTTTCTCTTAATTCAACTAGAAGGTAAGACTATTTTCAGTCAACTATGATGGATGAATAACTTCAGATTTTGTATAATATGAATACACAGTGAGGGGGAAAATAATCTATTTCTGAGAATCTTTCTTTGTTTTGTTTTTTCAGCTTGAAGTGCAGTCTTGTTGTGTATTCCTTCCCAATGACAGCCTGCCTTCTCCAAGTACTATTGTGTCCGGTGACATTCCTGGGACTGTGCGGAACTGGTACCATGGCCAGGCCAGTATGCCTGGCACCCTTGTTGTCTGCTTGCCCCAGATAAAGATTATGAGTGCTGGACACAAACACATGGAACCATTGCAAGAAATCCCATTTGTTGTGCTGAGACCCATCCTGGAAGAAGGTAACATGATAAACTCAAAAACCTTACTCTTTAGTTTCCATTTCTGTCATGAAAATTATCCTCATTTTATTTTGAAAACTTCTGATTTCATACTGCTTTTTTTGCAGAATGTTGTTATATATTATTGATGTCTAGAAATACTACTTGTAAGGTTGGCCCCATGGAAATCAACATAGAAATTATCATCAAAGAGCAAGTTCTGTGATGTTTTGTATATTTGAAACTAAAATATTTTTTTACCTTCATTTTTTTTTTATTCAAATTATTTTGTAGCCAATGATCTTGATACAACAGGAAGTGACAGTAAATTGGAAATTCCAAGACAGAAGAGGCAGGTTAGGAATTCCAAGAGGCAGGTTAGGAAAAACTTTTCATCCCACCAAGGTCTTGGATGCAACATTCAGACTGGATGTTAGTTAAACACTTTTCACTGAGTGGTTGGTCTCTGGAACAAGCTGCACAGGAAAGTGGTCATGGCACTAAGCCTGTCAGAGTTCTGGATGCTTTTAATCTTAGGTAGTCCTGCAAGGAGCAGGGAGTTGCACTTCTTGATCTTTATGGGTCCCTCCCAACTTGAGATATTCTATGATTCAATGTAAAATGAGAAAAGAAATACATAAGTAGAGTAAACTGTCAAAAGAAAATAATGAGGCTTTCATGGCCATCCTGACAGGCAACAGTTCTGTGTTCTGTGTTGTGACTTAGGAATTGTAGCAAGGATTTTGTAGAGATTTGAAGAAAAAAATTATAAAGGTTGAGAAAAATGCAGTAGTTCTTATTTGAAAAGCTAATAATTGATAGGGCTTTGAGTTTTACACCAGCTTGAGGGAAGGGTCAACTTTTAACATTCTGCAATTGATCAAGAAATCAAAGGAGGAGATAAGCTGAAAAGGACCTAGCAAGTGAAAACAAGTTGCCAATGCTGAATACTTTTTATTGTGTTTTGGCTTTTTTAACTGAGCCCTTAGAAATAATGAGAATAAATGGTAAATGGACTTGCAGCAGTGTTCTGAATAAATCCTGATGTAAAAATCTTGTTCCATAGATATATATATATATATATACTGGAAATAGGTGAGGCAAATATTCTGAGCTATCTTGAGCCTTGGGTTCCAGGTTTATTTTAATGACTTTTATAAGAGCTAGTCTCACAAGTAAGTTTTGGATTCCATGGAAATGCCAGTATTTGTGGTTTAACCCCAGCCAGCAGTTCTGGCTGAACACAGCCACTCACTCCTCCACCCTGGTGGAATGGAGAAGAAAATCAGGAGGTCAAAAGTGAGAAAGCTTAGGGGTGAGATAAAGGCAGCTTAAAAGATAAAGTTGCAGGTGCAAGCAAAGCAAAATAAGAGATTGATTTGCTGCTTCCTGTCAGTAGGCAGGTGTTCCAGCCTTTCTTTTTGGTTGGTTTCTTTGGTTTTTTGGGGTCAGCTGACCAGGCTGTCTCCCTTACCAGCTCCTCCTATGCCCCCAGTTTACTTGGTAGTGGAGCAGTGTGAGAAGCAGGAAACACTTTAAGTACTGTTCAGCAATAACTAGAACATACCCATGTTATCCACAGTTTTCAGCATAAATTCAGAACAGCACCATCCCAACTACTATAAAGAAAATTAAGTCTATCCCAGACAAAATCAGGGCATTGGTGTACAGTTAGTTCATTGTTGTAGTCCTAAACTATATTATTTAGAAAGAATTCTTGCTGTTTTGTGTATTGATTCTAAGATGAAGAGAGGGAGATGCAGCAATTGTTCCATTGCTTTTGTGACAGCATTTTCTGAGAAAATTAGTCTGTTTTCTCTCTTGCTGCTGAAATATAAACAATTTAAAGGGTATGAAAAATTAAATGGAAATCACATTCAAGAGCTAGTCCTGCTCCTGCCATCTGAAATTTGTTTGGATTTATAACATTGTGTTTCTTCTCCCTTGGATCTGCCACTTATATTGGACTCTCCTCCATTCTGTATTTTACCTTAATTCATGGCAATGGACATAAAATTGTAGTTTTTAGTATTGAAAATCATATTAGAGATGCTGCCAAATGAAAAGGAAAAAAATTTTGAAAGAAAGAGAGAAAGGTATATGTGGTTTTCCTAATAACTTTCAGTAGGAATGATCTTATTTGCTAATCATAGTGACAGATAGAAGATACATTTAACAGAAATCTTTCATTTGTTTTAAACTGATGATGTAATTTAAACCATTTATGAAAGTAAGAAGTCATTTGAGTTTTGTCAGACCCAGATTTGAAGGAAAGAGCCTAGTGAGAGAAAAGAATCCCCCTGCTTGGGATAAAGCCTATGGTAAGGAATTTATTTGTGTGTGGCTTCCTGCTCTGGGAATAATGCCAAACAGAAGTTCTCACAATCTTGATATTTTTGATTCTCTAATGGAACCATTGCCTTCTCCCATGCCAAGACTCCCTCTTAAAGAGATAATTTCAAAGTTTTTTTCACAGCTTAAAGTAACCTTCTTTGCTTCTTCCCCTGTAGAGGTAAATAATTTTTATGGACTTGTATTGTGAAAGTCTCTTAATTGCTTCTGTCTTCAAACAAGACTTCAGGGACAGTCAGACATGTTACCATCTCTCAGAAATTATATTTAGTCAACTGTGCTTTTCCTGATAGCCATTTTTTTGATCATTCTAAAGAAGATATAAGTAAAAGTCTTTTCCACAAGTATGTGTTGTCACTTTTAAGAAAGCTGTGTGCTCACTGATATAGTTTCTTATTACATGAAAGACTAAAAGAGGACAAAAAGGAAACATTATCTTACTGTCATTTGGGAATATTTCAGCCTACTCAGATACTTACTGACCTCAAGATGTCAACATACTGTAAAAATAGCTTCTACACTATCCCACAATCAGGTCTTTCCATGTGTTTACAGAGTTTTGCTGCATCTCTGAGGTAATTTTAGTTTGTAGGAATGCTTTTACAGTACTTTTATTTAGAAACATTATGTAGCTCAGTCATTCTAAATAACTAAGTAATCCCTAAATGGATTTATCTATGTAAAGAATGAAATAATTCCTTTGAACTTCTGTTGAATAAATATAAACATACAATTAAGTAAGGTATTGAATTGCATTATGTATTCTCAAGAGTACAAATTAATCAGACAGAGATCTGTGAGGTAGTATTTATTGAAGATGTTAAAGTAGAATCACCGAATCATAAAGCCTGGAAGGCCAGGTTGGAAATGACCTTGAATGATCACCTGGTCCAAATTTGCATGGCAGAGGGACCCAAGATGACATTATCTAACACCCTGCTCGTTTGCTCCTGGAAGGCTGCACATCTCTAAGGAGGCTGTTCCAGCTAATGATTGTTGTTACTGTAAAAACTTCCTTATATTGATATTAAATCTCTCCCAGTGCAACTTGTACTTGTTGCCCCTTGTCTTCTCTGTTTGACACCTTCTGAAGAGGAAGACCTCTGTCCTACTTGTAGATGCCTTTTATGTAAAACAGTTACTAAGGAGAAAATAAATTGTTAGAAACTCAGTTTGAGGAAAACTGAAATGTTTAGAGAAGTGCTTGTAGTGAGTTGTGACTTTCCGTGTGCATCTAACTTAATATTTGACAATTCATCTATAAAATCTCCAAGTTCCAACCTATAGTGATAGGCTAAAATGTGGTAAATATAGTTGGACAACATATGTTGTTATGGTCAGAACTTCTGGACTGCAAAGTGGTCTTCCAAAAATCTAAACACTTATAACAGGAAGACAAATTGAAGACATGAAGAGAACTTTTTCATAGCTAAAGCACTAAAACACAGTTTTAGAGTAACAATGAAAATTTTTTGTATTGATGAAATCCTCCTGTTTTTAGAAGTTTAGATTTTCAGTTATTTTAGTTATTGATTTTTAATAGTATTAATTATTAATATAATAATGTTCCTCTTTGGAAACATAGTAGTAAATCTTTCATAGTAGTAAATTTTATTAATTCATCTTTTTAAAAATGTTTACTTATGTCAGATACAGTAAGATATAGATCTTTAGGTAAGACAGAGTAAAATACTTTTAGAAAGCAGTGTTCAAAATATCTTAAAATTGTTGTTGATTTTGTTGCTAATTATATTCTCATTTTCAAGTGAATAGCCATCTACTGACATTCATGTGAATCACTATTCCAAATATTTAAATTTGAAAGATGGCTTTTGCTTGTGAAGTAAGACAGATTATATATCTTCCCAGAATTTTGTAACACATGTTGAAACACAATAATCTGTCCGTAAGTGACTTGCAGGAAAATAGGAAATTAGTGTCATATAGATTTCAACCTAAAAGGAACAGTTAAATGTTTAAAGTAGAACAGCAGAATGTTGGCCTCCTTACAAGTTATCATATTGCATTAGATTTTTAAAAATGTTTACCTTTAAATTTATTTTTTTTTATTTAAGATAAATATTTGGCCTTAAAATAGTGTGCTGTTTCATAGAGGGGTCTGTGTGTGACCTTAAAGATCATCTATTTCCAACCCCCCTGCCAAGGGCAGAGACACTTTTCATTAGACCAGGCTGCTCAGAGCCCATTCCAGCCTGGCTGTGAGCACTTTCAGGGATGAGGCATCCACAACTTCTCTTTGCAGCCTCTCTCAGTGTGTTGCTACTCTTGTAGTGAATAATTTCTTCTTTATATCTGATCTAAATCTACCCTAATTTGGTTTATTTGAGCTTATAGTCAATGTCACCATCTGTAATAGTAATTACTGTGTTTAATTTACCTGTTATGAGAATAGCTTGTAGAATTAGTTCTCACGTTGGAAAAGCTGGAGTTATGCAGACCTAGAACTACTGTCCTGTTGCATGACTGGGGGGAAGTACAAGTGACCTAACATGTAGTGACTGCAGTATTTTTTTTTTTAAACATTGCATGTCCCATGAGAATGAGGGCTTTAGAAGTCCATGTAAAGACCCTGCAGTGTGGGTACAGAAGGGGAAATGAAGACACAGTAGTCAGGTTGCTTTTTAAGGATTGCAGTGGATACTAATGGTTAGCCTGGGAATAGATCCCAGAGCACATGCATGATAAAACTTTCATGATCTCTCTCCTACCATTACTGATTTTAAACAAACAAAATTTCTCTTGTGCAGAACTGTCAGCATTGTATACACAACATCATGTACAAATACCACAATTGCAATCTGTTTTTTAAAATAAAGATAAGTACCTCATAAAAATGAAAGCAGACATAACAATTATTAGATTTATCAATGCTGTATGTTATGCATATGGGAAGTCTTATTATGAATATTAATGATTAACTCTAGCAAAGAAGCAAACTGCATCAATAAGTACCAGAGAAAGAGCTTCCACATACCAAATTTTTTTATTCATACATTGGAAAAATAATTCAAAAATTCTGTAGGAAATTAGTCTTTCTAAACTATTGCAAGTAGCAGATTAACACAGTTAATGTCTGATGGTTGGGTCAGTCAACTGCCAAATACCTGAAAGTGGTATTCATAAATTTAAGAAGTTATCAAAGCAGTTGAAATAGTTTAAATAATAAATTTTTAAATACAAATCAGTGATGGTGCTCTACAAAATTAAAAATAAGGATTTATTATAGTAATAGATCAGAATTAATCAGAATCTTCAACCATAGTAGGGGACTTTCATGTGTATATTTTATAATCTTGCCATAATAAATGTTGAGTGTACTGTAGTTCCACTAAAGGCATTTCCAGTTTTCCCAATTTACTTAAAATATTTCATAATTTCATCGATTAAGTGACAAAATAAATAATATATGTAGATTCCAAGGTTAGATGTAGAGAAAATTCTGCAAAATATGGCAATTTCCTTTCTACCAAGAAATCATTCTTTAAATTATGGGAAAATCCTATAAGCAGTGTTGCTTTTGATGTTTAGAGGCTTTGAATTATTTTTTAAATAAAACAAATTTGGAAATGAATGAAGGTACATTTTTAAAAAAAGAAATAAGATATAGGTACAAAAACAAAACAAAGATTTATCAGGTGTACAGTTCCAATGAAGTGTTAGAACAGGCATAAAGTGTATATGGAGCTGAAGAAGTGGTAACTGATGACATTAGGGGAATTTCATAGCTGTAAATTCACTGTGTCTTTACTACAGTATTTTTTCAACATACTGCAGTTTCTGTAAATTGATAAAATTTTATCATTGTTTTCCCTTTAAGGTAGATATTGTGTGCAGTCTAGTAGTGCTACCACTGTTTTTTTTCCATAGATATTCTTTCTTTCTAATCCATGAAGTATAAACTATGTTAATTTACTGTAGTGGTCACAGAGAAAAACAAAGTTCATATGTAATAATTAGAAACATGTCATTGGAGTTGACTTTGCATTTGAATTTCTTCCAACTATTACAATTATTTTTTTGTATTTCTTGGATGACTGAACTTGGAAAAAAGCATGAATTAATTGCTTCAAAACTTTTAATCTGCAAACCTTTTGAAAATATTTTCAAGTTTCTTTGAACTGAATTCTTCAGTATGTAATAGCTTCAAAATAAACTATTGAAGTTTTCAGTTTGTTCTTAGGATGAGATACAGAGTTTTCTGATATATACTTTTGGCGATATAAATGTATTGCTGAAGCCACCTGTGGAAGAAAAAGTAGAAGTCTTACTAAAATAATATGGTAAAAAGATGTTGGAATAGAGCTTTCTTTTAATTGCAAAACCCTTCCAGTTTCTTTCAATGGTCACAGTTAACAGTTGGTGCTATTTCTTGGTGTTCTTAGCGTTTCTCAGCAGGACATTATTGACTGTAGGTCACACCAGGCAGCAAACACACTCTTCATATATTGTTTAAAAGCACTGGTTTGAATTTTTTATTGTCCCAGGAGACCCCAAGGGGCCCAACCCAGTGTACCTTTGTCTACCATTTTCTCCTCTGATTCTCAGGACTGGCTCCCATGCTTCTGAGGTATTAGATTAATTTGGACTCTTTATCCATGGCTTAGGCCAAAATTTTGAAAAATAAAACCTCATACCAAATAACTTTCTGAATTTTCCTGTGGGAAGGAGAACTTTTCTCCTTCTCTGTTCTCCCTGCAAAGATGAAGACTGTTTCAGGCATGGCTGAGGTTTGTGGATGCTCAGCAGCCTGCTGTGTCTGGATCTGGCACTTCATCCAGCTGCTTTTACATTACTTCATATTGGGACAGGCAGTTTATTTTGGTGGATTGAAAATTCACAGGGTGGGCACAGACTCTGTGTTGTTCAAGTTGTGACAAAAAGGCCCAACTTCCTCAGTAGGAAAGCTGACAAATGGGATGAAGATTTTCTTTAAAGAAAACAAAACCAAACAAAAGAAACCCCAAAGACCGCTAAAATATTATGTTCTTATACCTGTGAAGAGCAAAAACCTGTATCTGTTTCAAGTAAAATTAGAATTATCCACATCTTTTGATTGCCTTATTTTCCTCACGTATTTTGAGCATTCTTTGAATTTTGGTTCAGTGTTTCTCCCAGAGCCTAATTTTTTTCCTCTGGGACCTGGCTATCATGTGTGAGATTGTATTTGCTTTACATGGCAAGGTTTTGGTAATGGGGTGGGCTGCAGGGCTGACATCTGTGAGAACATTCCAGAAGCTTTCCTCAAATCTAACAAAACCAGTTCCAACTGGCTCCAAATGGTCTTTCCCAAGTTGAATCTATTCTGCCCATGAACAGTAACAGGTGAATTATTTCTCCCTGTCTTCCAGCCTTTTGTTAAATGTTCTCTCCTAGTCCAGCTGAGTAAGGGGAGTGAGAGCAGCTGTAGTGGGTTCCTGACACTCAGCCAGGGTCAAGCCACCACAGGGATTCTGTTTTAAGTCCTGTAATCTGTGTGCTCAAGTCCTCTCAACTCTAGCTGGTAGAACCGTTGAAAATTTTCCTTTACCAAAACGAGTTCTGTTGACCCTTTAAAGATCTACCTGAATAGTTCTGTGATCCTGCTTTGGAAACATTTATGTTTCATCTATTGACAACCTAAAGAAACTGATTGTGCAGAAGCTGTAGGCATTTTGTTGTTCAGCTGTGCACTGCCAATTCCCTCAGTGATTATTATTCTTGATAACAATTCCTGGTAGGATGCCAGGAACTTCTCTGGGTAGGCTTCCTCCTAAATATAAGAAATTAAGTGCTAAATATATGTCCATAGATGTTGCAGTGTGATGTAATAGCCCGTCTCAGTATCCCGGTCCTTTCCCCAGGTGTGCCAATAACCTCTCCCTTCCCCTCCCTTGCTCCCTGCTTAGTGCTGTCAGTCAATCTTGGCATTCCAGCAGGGGCGTCGTGTGATCGGCAAAGTTCAGAAGATGCATCTCAGCTCTGGGGACATTGGGCCATCCAGGTGTCATTTGTCCCCTGACACTTCCCCCCCCTTACCTGGTTGGTGGGACCCCTACCCCTTCCCTCTCCCTGGGGTTAAAAGACACAGCAACCACGCGGTTCTTGGTTCTGTTGGAGCTGTGGCTGCATTCAGAGGCCTCTGTGCCAGGAATAAAGCTCTGGATCGAAACCCTCCAGCAGAACCCGACTCCCTTTCCTTCACCTCGCCTAAAGCCTTTCCACCAGAGGTAAACCTGAGCTCCTGCTTGCCTGGACTTGTCCCAAGTGCCCAAATGCAGCATCCAGCTGGCCAAAGGTGTCTCTGAGGTGAAACCACCACAGCTGCTGCCTCTGGTCAAGCAGCAAGGCCCAGACAAGCCCAGGCAGGTTCCATCTGGCAATATTGGTATTTAATTCCAATACATAATAATTTGGTTTTAGAAAATCCATCATCTTGGAAGTTTAAGTGAGGTGGTGGAAAGAGCTGCCCTATGAGCATTGGAATAGGCTTCACTCTGCAGCACCACTGTATTGAGATGCAACCTGTAGACTTTTAAAGGAAAAAATTCACTTTTTTAGTATTACAACCTGTAAATAGATATGCATATATAATAGAAGGAGTTGCCTCTGAACTGTATCCATATGCTGAAAAAAGTGGGGAGTGTTTTCTAGATATTCCTCTGTTTGAGGAAAATTATATGAAGAAGAAAGATTTCTTTACAGACTATGTTGTACATGTTTGTTCACAGTTTGGAGTTAAAATTCCCAATGGATTTCAGTTTTTAGAAGTTGTAAAAAATTTATTGCTATTGTTTAGATTTTGAAGTATAGCATGGAAATAATGGTTGAATTATATTTATGAGAGTTTAGGATCAATTTAATGGTTGTGGATTGCACTTGCTGACTTCTAAGGTGGTTTAGAATAAGGCCTTTGCTAGTTTTGTGAAATTAATACCCTACTCTTTATTAACTAATTGTTTAACTGTTTAACACCCTTCTTTTTAATCTCTAGGCGATGCTTTTCCATGGACAATTAGTCTGCATCATTTCAGTGTATATACCCTTCTTGGACAACAAATGACTCTTAATTTGGTAGAACCAATGGGCTGCACTTCTACTTTAGCTGTGACTTCACAGAAACTGCTTTCTTCAGGGCCGGAATCCAGACACTCGTTTGTCGTCTGCCTCCACGTCGACCTTGAGTCCCTTGAAATAAAATGCTCCAACCCCCAGGTTGGTACATTTAATTGATTTATAAAAGGAAATTAAAAATAACTTGATTTAAGTACGATTGATCTGCATTTTCATGAAGAGGGGCTCTATCTTAATTTTTTTTTAACTGGGCCATCAAGATCAAGGTGCTTAGATTGAGATTTGCTTTGAAGCTTTCTCAACTTCTGTAATTTAAACTCTTTTCCAAATGTAATAGCTGTAGTATAAATGCATCTTTTGGCTGATGGAGTGAAATGAATTGCAGATGTACCATTAAATGCTATGATACTGTTCTGCTGTCACTGTGGATTCTTATATTGAAGTGGTTTATGTAGTTTTTTTGCTACATTTTCATGGAACTAACGTTTCTTTGAACATAAAGTGTCTTTTAGGCAAACAATGGTATCCTGCAGTAAAAGGAAGAAAAAACAGATGAATTCATGTAAACAAAAGTTACCACCTAATTTGTTTTTATTAAAAGGAAAAGGTGTTCTTAGATTTTTTTTCAGAAGGCTCATCTTGTATTTTAATTACTTGGACCTAGTTTGCTGTAATTTCAAATATAGTAGGTATTTAATAATATTAAAAGTGGAATGGCATTGTTATAAGTGCAAGTCCTTCCTAAATGTGAGTTGAGAACTAAGAAAATAGAAAAATACAATATTTTTCAAGTATTCCTGTTAAAGTTTAATTAAGTAATTTGTTTTACAAACTGTAAGAAAATATTTCCACTAAAAAACTGAAACTCTAAGCTACATATAAATTATATTATGTGCATAGTGAACTGTTAAAATGAAGTTGTAATATGGAATATTAGATCAAATGTTGTTTTCTTAAAGGGTGTCCTTGTACACTGTGATGTTATTGACTTCCTGAAGTATTCTAATGACTGAAAGGATGCAGAGAAATTATTTGAGTTTACTAAAGGTTCTGGAAATGTCTTTTCTCCTTTACATGTGCCTTGCTTGTCCTTTCTTCTTTACTTATGCAAAAGGGAAGAAAAAAGGCAATCAGTCTTCTTGAACCAGATGTCGAAGGATAGAAGATGAAAAATGCAAATCCATAAACAGCATTTGATAGTCATAAATTCACAGTATGAAATTTGATCCCTTACAGTGACAGGCTGTATTTTTTCTGTAGATGACAGCCTCAAACTAGGTGAATTTTGGTGAATTTGTTAAATGGTAGCAAAGGTGAAGTATTATATGTATATGACTATTATGATTTAATGTGAAACCATGTTCTGATGGTTGTAAATTCAATAGATACTTCCAGTGTGCAAAATTGCCAGAATGTTCTCCTTGGTTGTAGTTTTCAATTTTGTAGTAATATGTTATTTTTAAAGTATAAAATGCTGTAACATATTGAGCTTTACAGATTTTGCCGAGTAGTCAGTGGAGTCTTATTGAGTTATGTGTGGTTTTGCTGAGGAGAGAGTGGAAGCAGTGAGAGGGGGAAGCCTTTTTTAACAAATACTGGCAGTTACCCTTTTTGTCCTACCATTTTTCTTCTCTTAAATAGTGTGTTCTAAAAATAATTATTACATATGCTCAAAAATAATTAGAAAGGAGAGAAGCCTTACACTTATACTTGCCCTTCTCATATAATCAGAAATGTATTTGTAAAATATTGAGATTACACATTTGAAAACACGCAACCAACAAGAGGAAAATCCTTCCAATTTAGTCAGTAACAACCAGTGGAATGAAATAAAGTGCGTTAAAAATAATTTACCAAAGATGTGACTTTATCAAAGTTTTGAAATTTTATTTACATGTAGACACCTGCCATCTTTTTTGTTTTAATGAGGCTTTATTGTGAGGGTTTTTGGTATTTTCACCTTTTGACATAACTCTGTGAAAATCATCTCCCTCTAACAGAAGTGTGGTTTTTTGTTTGCTGAAGTTATATCGCAGTTGTGACGGCCACGATACACAGAGTATCACCATGCAATTTCAGAAGGCTTTAAGCATTTGCCCATACAGAGTAAAATCATGTCACTTCAGAAGGCTGCAAGCACCTGCCCTTCTTGTTCTTTAGCCCAGCCTTTTATACCCCTCAGTGTTCATGCATTGCTCCTCTGTGCCCTCTGTTCCCTTTGGTGATTGCTCGCCACTCATTGCTTTCAGTACTGTTCATCTGGTTTTCCCAGCTGTAGCCCATTGGGGATGAGGCTTGGCCACAGCCCCATTCCCAATTACAACAAACCATGTACCTACAAACTTATTTTGTCCCTAGCTTCAGAATGGGATAGAGTATTTTGATCATACTGCTTGGTTGGCTGGTTGCTGGTGATGTTCATAGACATGGCTACTGCTGTGTGAAATAACCACTGTTTTAGAGTGGCTGGAGAGATTCTAGCCTGAGCAACTTAAAAAAGTCTCCCTGACAAGATAGGTAATTATTAGCTGTAATGATTATGACTTCTGCAACCCCAGTAAGATTTGAACCTTTCAGTGTTGGATTAACTGATGACAAACCTCTTCACCTTGTATGTAAACATATCTGTAAACACAAGTTCCTTCTTTTGCATTACTTTCTGCCTTTAGGAACAATAGCATAAATAATTTTCTGAAAGCCCTGCTTCATTAAAACATAAAAACATAGATTACGTTGTCTTTTGGTTTCTTGGAAAAAAACTGGGACATGGGGAAATTGCTGTCTTGTATGATTTGGATATCTGCCTGTATCCTGTTAAATTTCTAGAGATAATTTTGCCAGCAAAGTGTCAGCACCAGTTAATGTTATATTAGTCAATCAATTGGGTGGACGTTACATTAGTTAGTTGCATTAGGACATTAGTTGAGCTTCCTGCATTACATGGAAAAGACTCGGGAAAACTTAGAAATTTGAATTTGGTAATTTAAAGGTTACCAGTGCCTATCAGAGTGCTACAGACACAAAACACTTTAGAGCATAACTGAAGGAGTTCTTCACCAGAGCCACAGTTGTTTGGCTGTAGATTGCTCTGTATATGAAGGGGAAAAAAAATGTACTGTGAAGTTTATTTCCTCTAAGGAAAATTCTGTCAAAAGATTATGTGACCTGTTCTGTGTAAACCTTGAAACTTCAAAAGAAAATCCAAGTTGAATTAAGAAGGTTTTTATAAAATTCCAGCATTTCACCTCTTAAGAAAAGACTGCACCATGTACTTTGAGACTTCATCACACATTCTCACGCACAAAATCAAGTACTGTTTTATATCAAATATAGATTGACAGCAGTGTTTTTCTGCATCTGTTCTGCCCACATAAGAAGCCAGCTTCGTAGAGCAAAAGTGTCCTGAGGCTTAAAGTTCTTATAAATATGAGAATTTAAATTTTTTATAATGGCAACTTTGGTATGGTATCCAGCTGTGAATCTGCTTATATATTATTTTCAGTTTTCACTGACCTTTTTTTATACAGTATATTCCAATATGTTGTCATACAAATTCCATGATTAATGCCTATTTACAAAAACTTATGTAAATATCTTAGAACTGAGTCAAACAATGTGCAAGTTAAACAGTGTGTTTCTAAATATTGGAATGACATATGCCGGGAGACTGTTGAGTTTGGTAGTGAATATTCTTCCAAAGCCAGATCAGTTTCACATGCTGCAAGGGATCATTATTTTAATAGAATTGGAGTGATTAATTCTGCATTGTTAATATTTTATAAAGTTTACATGACTTTTCCTAGAGACAGTATCTATATGTATGAAATATATGCTAAATTACCTTTGCTTAATTGTTATAATTTTTGTTAGTAAAAGTTGTACAAGACCATGTTACAGTTTTTTTTGAGCTATGTGCCATATGTTTATGCAAAGAACAGATTATTTTTATCAAAGTCAATATACTGTAAATGATGTTAATTATTTTATTTGCAATCAGAACATTCTAAATGGTGAGAAGTTCAGTTCTGCTATGTTCTAAGTCTCAGTGGAGGACTTTGATGATTTTTTCCTTCACCTTGTTAAGAAAAGCTTCATCCTAAAATTAAGTTTCATTTTTTCCTTTAGGTGCAGCTTCTGTATGAACTGGCTGAGATCACAAGTAAAGTTTGGAATAAGATTCAGAGGAAAGGAGTTCTATATCAATCTGTATCTTCTGTCTATACTGAAACCATGACAGGACCTGTTCCTCCTAGCTCCCCAGTTAAAAGTAGCATTGGTACCATTCCACCAGATACCAGCACATACAGTCCATCTGCTGACATTGGAACCACTACAGAGGTATTTTTATTTCTTAAAAGAATGTGTTGTGTGAGTTCTGACCTACAAAATGTAGTGGTGTGCAGTCAAGGAAGAATCAGAAAAATCAGAAAGAGTAGTAGAGTCCAGGTGGCTTGCCCCAATAAACTAATGAACAGTACTTTATTACTTATTTTGGTGGAACAAAAGGGAGAAAAAAAAATTTGCTTTATTGGGCTATATTTATTATTTGTTTTTATTGTTTCTCTTTGAAGTGAGTGTGTATTATCTTGGGGCAGAAAACTGTGGTTAGTGTGTTCAGGTCAAGAAGCATAAGCCATTTTTCAAGTCCAGAATTAGCAGAATAGTAAGTGTTGTTTTGAAAATACCTCTGATACCTGTGCTGCTTGTGAGCTGTTCCAGGTAGTCAGCCAGTCACTCTGATGGCTGGTGAGTAGAGAGCTGCTGTGTGTAAACTGCATTGGCAACCAGGAGAGGTACTGGGCTGTGAAGGCTTCCAAAGTTAGCATTGCACCCAGCTGTGTGCTCACCCCACCTCCATCCAGCCACTGTTGAACCACTGTGCCATCTATGACCTACTCCTGGAGCTCAGTCCAGTCCCCTGTCCCAGCTGTCCATGTCTCACACTGCTTTTGTGCCTCTGTCACACGAGCATTTGGGATGCATCTTCAGATATAAGATTGGCCACTTAGGTTTGTGTATTTCTGCTTCCTTAATTTATAACACTGTGTAACTGCCTGGAGAGATCTGGTACCTGATCATAGTGTCAGAGTTTGCTTGAGACTGTAAAATATTCAAGGCAAGGGGAGGAGTCCCCTGCCACACTGAGGAAAGCAGGCTAATTCTTTTATCAGCATGAGTGCCATGTTAAACTTCACCCATGAGTACCATTGGCCAGAAGTCACCAGGTAGCTGCTATAGAGTAGAATGGGTGATCACAGGAAGCTTTGCAACTGCACAGACATAGTATTTGTGGTTTTCTTAGTGCCCCTGTCAGGTTTACAAGTTAAAATAGTGAGTTGACCTTCTTTATGCTTCAAGAACAAGTCAAAAATGTGTCAGATGAATTCAAGGTATACCAAGGTATCACATGTATTCAGTGCTTTGTTTTTAACATAAATCTGTAAGAATGTAGGGAGACTTTTCTGAATGTCTGGCTTTCAGTCTCAGGATAGCCCCATCACCTTTAGGGACACCTCATTGAACAGTTCTGGAACACAAGCAGATATACAGTAATTTGGATTCTGATTGCAATATATATTCAGCATTTGGCCAAGACTGTCTTAGCCCTCTGTATAGTTTATATTATTTCTCAGGTTTGGAGAAGATGAAATGGTGATTGCTGGTGCCTACTTTTATATACATTGTACACACACCCCAAAGAAACAGCTGACATTAAAAAGTGTTTGGGCTAGAGTTTCAGTTCTTAAGTTGTTTCACTAAAATGTTTGTAGATTATTTGAATAGCCTTGTGTTTGGTGTATGTCTACATGTGCATGATTTTAATTGTGAAAAATATTGCCATGGATACAGAATTGAAGGTAAGTAATAATAGTAAGAAAACAATATGGTCACAAAAATAGTGGTTTTCTCCCTACTTACATCAAATTAATTTCTCATTACAATCAGAAACCACCAGCTTTATAAATAACAATTTGTTTTTGATCATCTATATAGACAGCAGTATTTGGAGTACATATTGTACTTGGAGCATTAATTGAAACTACTCAGTGATGTTTTAATCCATATGTTACCGAGATTATTTTAGTAATATGGGTCCAAGTTCAGTGTTCATATCCTACCCTTTTGCAAAATGTTCTTCATCATTTATTTCATTTTCTTTGTATTCTCAAGAAATGTTATACACTGGCTAGAAAATTTCTTCTCCTAAAAATTGTAAATTATCTAAATGAAATTCAGTGAATTAGTGAACAAGGGACAATATTAGAATAGATTAATTAAATGATAATACATATTTCTGTAGGTTTGACTTGGGGAAATTTTCCAGAAGTTAGTTTTTTATCAGACTCTGTATTTTGTTTATATATTTCTATAGTTTTGAGCCTTGACATCTTGAAATGTGTCAAACAAAAACAGCCTTGCTGCCATAGCTATGGGATTTTTTAAGTTTAGAGATTTTATAGTTGCTATGTTTTGCTCTGTGGGAGACACATGATTATTTTTAAAGCTTCTTTCAGCTGCAACAGACTTGCTATAAAAGAATAAAGCAAACTTGCACAACTATTTATATCAGATAGCAAAAAAAGAAAGAAAAAAAAAAGGTAATTTGTTTATGTGATTTGTGAATGATTTATATTTTAAGCTGTGTCTAATTCTTTTCTTGCTGACAACTTGATGTGAGCAGCATGGTTTGATGTGGATAAAGCTACCTAGGCTTACTGACTTTTAGCCTGGGTGGTGGTCGAACAGGGAAACATGAGTGAGGCTTAAATACTGGAGGCTGGAAACAGTTAATCATTTTTACCATCCCTGCCTTGGAAAAGGTAAGGTAGTGCAGACTGCAACAGGCCACTTGTTACTGTTTACTTAAGTACAAACAGTGGTAGAAGTGTTTAGTCCTTGGGGAAACTCAGTGATTGAGCAAGAATGCAGAAGTTATTTTGATAAGGCATAGCATTAGTGTGGCCAAACTGTGATCATCCCTGAGCTTTAGGCAGGCCAAGGATGAAGGCCTCATATGTTTGGATCTTCCTGATGAACAAAGATAAATTCTGGTAAGAAAATAAACTCAGTATATTGGTCAATTTGCAACAATTGGTAAAAGAATTAAATTGTGTATTTTAGGACTTGGCATGAGAAGTTGTGGGAAAATAGTTCAGGGTTTCTGACTCTGGCTTGATTTTTCAGTAGATCTGGAAACAGAGCAGAAAAGTAATGCATAAACATATTTAACAATAACATGCTGGGTGCTGAAAATCCAAAATGAAAATTGAAACTGGATGAGAAACAAGAGTCTTTCGTCTCACTTCAGTTTCTTAGATTTTTACTGCAAAAAATTTCTGTGCATTTGAGCTTATAAAAAATATAAAAAATATGTCAGCTACTTCAGACCATCTGTTTTTCAGGCCCTTTGGCTTTGCCTAATGGTTGTGGTTACAGTACCATGAACAGAGGGCTAAGAGGAAATGCAGTCTCTTCCATTTGTTTGCCTCCCAAAGGACAGTCATACAACATGTTCTGTCTTCAGAGGAGCATCTACCACTGACAGAGGGTGTGGGCCAATTCAGCTGTTTACACAGGTTTTCACTGCAGAAAAAACATGGGTAGTATGTTGAAGTTAAACTGTTGAAGGGGGCAGAGGCAGCACTGTGTCCCTCTGCCAGGGACAGGGTGTTGAGCAGCTGGGGCTGTCTCTGGAGCAGCTCTGCTGCTGCCATGGCTGCCAGCAGGAGATCGCTGCTGGACACCACAGCCCAACCCAGTTTTAGCTACACTGACCTGCTGCCACTCCAAGGGGGAGTAAGGCCAAGTCACCTGGAATTCTGGGGGAATGCAGTAACCCAAGCACAGGATTGTAGGTGAGGTGAAGCCCAAGGGAGTTGAAGCCCTTGTTAGGATTTTCAGGCTGTGTGGTAGAATGAATTCCAAAGCTTGGCAATTGCAGGTCCAGCTTCTAATGATACATCTGGGTTGGTATCTGTAACTCTAGGGTAAATGCTGTTCTTCAGAAATCTCACAAATACAGTTTTAAGTAACCTTGGGCCAAAATTACCAACTGACTGATTCTCTAAGAGGCATTATACATAATTTAATATCTTCAGAAAAATAATCCAAAAGAAGTGTGGGAAAATTATAGTGTGACTTTTCTTCACAGTAAAGTTATCTTTGTACTCAAACCACTAAATAAAAATAGGTCTCTGTGGAAAAAAACCCAAACAAAATGCATGAAACAGCTGAAAACATTAAATTACAGAAATAAAGGAACCCAATTATAAAATTCAAAAATTACCATGGTGGCAATACGTATTTGCTGTTAAGTGTACCCCTTTAAGTTTAATCAGCTATTGTTTACTTCTTTTTCAACTATCAGAAATGTAGAGACCTGCCAAAATTTTAGAACAAAGTTGATTTTCATTCAAAATCCATTTTGGAACACATTCAGTGGGAGAGTGGAGGGGTGTGTGGAAGACAAGAATAGACTGTCTCTCATTCCCACCCATTCCATCACAATTTGTAAGTTACAGTTTGGCAAAATGAAGTGTGTTTATGGTACAAACAGAACTTGAAATATTCCTCAGATTAAAAAAAAAAAAAAAAAAGAAAAGAAAAGCTTTTTATAGAATGCAGGGAATAGAGAGACACAAATGGCTCCACAGAACATCAGCATTGTCAAGAACATTGGCTTGAACTGTAAATAAATATCAAAGTATTGTTTTTCCCTTTCCTTACCTTAATTGGCTTTTATGTCTTGATACTTTGTGAAATCCATCTGAAGATCTCAGCACAGGGAAATTCTCTTTGGTTGGCTCCTTCCTTTAGATCTGCCATGCTGAGGGGACTGACCAAAGTACTGTTGACTCCACCATCTTTTTAGAGCTTGTGAGTTTTGATGAGAAAGGTCATCTCAGACACAGTGAAAGTCCAGCACTGAATCATCATCTTCTAGGGCAATCATTCAAAGGCAAATTGCAAAGGTGTGGGAAGTTGTTGAAAGGCAGAGTGTCAAAGAAGCTGTGTGGATGTTATACAAAAGAAACAGAGAGGAATTGATTGTCAGAAATTGAAATGATCAGAACTAATGCCATTCTCATGGTCATGAAAATCTCAAGTCATGAAATAGATTGAGGCTTCTCTGATGTCCTGTAAGAATGAGGACTTTGCAAATAGACTCGTTAAAACAGGAGATAGGATTCTCAAAGCATTGTGGTTTTGGAAGGATATATTTTTCACTCCAACCTTTCATTGCTTTACAAGTGAGCAGAGCAGTTGAAGGGAGGCAGGCTAGTGTTTGCAGAGGGTTCACAGGGATATTTGGGGACAGCAAAATGGCTGGGTTATGTCACTGTCTTATTTCTGGTGTCTGCCATTTCAGGAGAAGCAATAAGGACTAACACTGGTTAGCAATGGACAAGTGACTGCTCTCCCTATATCCTTTCAGTGGCTGGGGAGCTTGCAGGCCTGACACTCTCCAAGGCTGCTTTCCCCTTGGAACTTTTTCATTCCAAGGACAGGTGCTGGCATCCTTGAAGAAAACTGAATTTTGTTTACAATGTTGAAAAGATATTTACTCTCATGTCACTGTCAGTCAGTGCTGCCTTGTAGGATAATTAAGTGGCACTGGAGAGAGTAGAGCTCTTTGTGGACATAGTAGGAAACAGGTTGCAAGGACACTGTTAGCAAATAGTATTAAGAGATGGAAATCTGGACAAAAAGGCCAGAGGCAGGAAGGATTTTGCTGGAGGAGCAAATAGGAAATGCAAGTCACAGCTTGTGAGAAAGCAGTTAACCTCTGCCCTGAATGTGTTGTTTAGCAGGTATTTAGCAGGTTCTGCCCTTTTTTTTTTTTTTTTTTTTTTTTTTTGCCTCATTTTGTTTGCCATATGTTCAATGTGCCACTCCAGTTTGGGAGCTAGATGCATCACAGCAAAATGAGCTATCTGAGGTTTCTCCATTGACATGTCCTGCTCTGGTAGGCATTAAATATTATTAGATACACAGCAGGAGACAGGTCCTGCTATATTTAATAATTAAATTTGCAGGCAGTGTAAGAGTAAAGCAGAAGAGGAAGAGTAAACAAACACTTAAAGCAAGAGGGTGATGCTAAGTCCATGACTTGGAGAGATATTTTAGGTGGGGCTGTGTGGGGAGGTTACTTCACTTAGAATGTGATAGGGAGCAAATGCTTTTTGGACCTCAGGAGTCTAGCAGTTTTTCCACAGAAGATCACCTGTGGCTCTTCAGGTAATCTGTTCAGAGCTATAAGCAATAATGCCTTATATAAGATAAATAAAAATAAATAGAAATATACTTATTTTTATTCATGCATTTTGATTCATGCAAAGCCACTGTCACTATAGATGATTGAAGGTGAACTGGATCTTAATTTTCATTGCATCACATCATATTACATCTGTTAAGCTGGTGCAGGTATTATAGTCTCATGTTTAGGTGTTATTTTCTTGAAGCATACACTGGTTAGTTGGACAAGCTTTCCCTTCCTCATATGAATGAGTATCTGGAATGCTAAGTTCTTTGAGTCAGCTATTGACAACGTAGATGGTTTCTTCCTAATTGTAGTATCACTGAGCTTTTCAAGGGCAAAGGTTACTGCATGCAGATAAAGTGCCTTTGCTGTTTCTGGGTCCTCTTATAGTTTAGGAAACCTATAATTAAATTGTAGGCCTGAGTTGAATGAAAATGTGATTTGTCATCATAAATGTTTCCATATGAGTTATGTCATTAGGTTTGGGCTAGGTTCTACCCATCCAGAAAATAGATTGCTAACAGAACTTCCATACTTGCATTTTCCAGCCTTGGGCTGCAGAATGAGGCAAGTACTGTCAGACTTTAATTTTGCTACTGAAGGCGAGCTTTCCTGAGCATCTGAAGTTGAAACAAATTCTGAATCTTGTCTGACAGATTAAAATGGTTTCAGTCCAATTGTAGTGCTTATTGTGTAGATCTGTCTTCTGGGGAGTCTTCCATAGAAATAATCTTGGCTTTTAATTAGATAAATCTCAAACATGTTGTTCATCATATTTTACAATGCCTAATCCCACAAACCTTCAATGAAAGATAAGACTTTGGGTGTTTATTGGTCTGTTAATCTTAGAAATAGCTTGGTCTTAGTGGATCAAAGTGACTAAACCTTTTTCCTTTCTTTCTGCTTGAATGAAGAAAATTTACAACACATGGTGGAGTTGCAAGTGGAGATGCTTCTGGATATTCAGGAGCTTCTGGATGACATTAGTGACTTATGTGTCTCTTGCATTCAGTTTAATAGGCTGTAAACACTGGGGGCTGATGAGCAGTTATATGTTTGTATCTTTCTTTCCCTATCTGGAAGATGCAACAGAGGAGCAGGTTGAGGTCCTTTGGCTGGTAAATATTATCAGAACATGCCTGCATTGCTCTAATAAGCCCACATAACAGAATTTTCAGTATAGCTTTCATTTGTCATCATCTTCTCCTAAAACATTAATCTTTGTGTCTTCTTTATTGAGCCCTTAACATTTTAGGGAAGAAACAGAGATAACTGATGGCACAGAAGCTTCCACAAGCTCATTTGTCAACATTTCATACATTTAAGACTATTACAAGTGACAATAATTTTTTAAACAGAAGTATTTAGAAAGTGGCAAATAGAATATTGCCAATTCTTACAGAAAGCTATATTTTCTGAACTTTTTTTTCCAAAATTACAGGGAAGCACATACAAGGAGGGGAAAATGGCTCAAACGCAGTGTGTACATAGTGTAGGTGTTATGGCCTTGCTGGGCAGCTCTTCATTTGGTGCTTCCAGTGACTCTTCCTTCTTTTGCCTTTCAGATATGTGCAAGCCTCCATATCCCTTTTGCTATTGCATCTCCAAATATTCCTATTAGCCTTTGTTTTAAATTGATGATAGTGGTTCCATAGTGTAGCATTAATAAGGCAAGTGTGCTATGCCAAGGAGACCTGTCATAAAACCCTACAGTTTTACCATTCAGTCTTTGCCATAGTCTGTTGTCTCTACCAGAGAAAAGAGAAAAATACTTGGTTTATCTTTTCCTGGTGTTACAAATGGCTTAATTCAAATATACTAGTTGGGAATCTGTATTTCTATAGTTTGTGCATCCATATCAGTTGAGTTAGAAAAAAAACCCAGAAGTGGTGAAAAGCAATACTTCTTTTTTCCTCAGCTATTGCTTTTGTTTTGTAGGGTGATTCTCTTCAGGGTGGTGATGATTCTCCATTCTCAGACTCCATTACGTTGGAACAAACAACAAGTAATATTGGAGTTTCAAGTGGACGTGTCAGCCTATGGATGCAGTGGATGTTACCAAAAATTACTGTAAAATTGTTTGCTCCTGATCCTAGAAATAATGGCACAGGTATTTTGCATTTTTCTGCCTAATAAACTGTTTTAACTTCCATTTGAATTCCTGATGTACTGTTTTAAATAGCACACCCTATTTTACAGCACAGTATTATCTATTCAGAGCTTATATCAACATTACTGAACACTATAACACAGAAATAATGGGTTGGAACTGTATTTTAAATAACAGCAACAAAATGTAGTTGGGTTACTGCATGCAAATTAGAATTCAGTGTTGTTCTTTGACATAAACTTTCCCCTCCACGTTGACAGATGATTAAGTTAAATTGGAAATAAGTTAATTAGTGTCTGTAGAGTGCTGCATTTATTGCCTTAGAACCAATCCTGCTTCATTTTGATATGATTTAGTCATATATTTTGTGTATGTCCATATATAGTCCATTCTAGTTTAATAGTGGTAATTTCAAATTTCAATTTAATATAATCACCATAATATAATCATTAAAGTTAAAGGAAGTTTAATGCAGGGTTCAGAGGAGAAGTTTCAACTACTGTGTTAAAAGGTAAAATATGTGTTGTGCATAGCTTATCTTTTTTTCTCTTTGAGATGTAGTTGAATTATCATTCAAGAGTAATTGTTTGAAAGAAACTCAGATTCCATAAACTGCAGGACTTCATTTTTTTTTTTTCTAGGAAATACTGCTGCTTAGCTATTAACATTATTGCCCATAGAAATGTGAAAAAATAAAGTGACTAATTTTTAAGGCTAGTTTTCAAGAAATTTACTTGTACCTTTGATTTAAAAAAAACTAATTGTACAAGAGAAAGAAAAATTTAGAATAATTAGAGTAAATATCTTGGCAAATATTTTTTTCTTTTTTTCCCCCCCCTAGGAATTATGCTATAAATACCTAAACTAGAAACCCCTTATATATATTTCTCAATATATTTTTATAGAAAAGTTTGGATTCTAGTGTGGCATTTGAATCAAAAAGTGCTTTATGAGAAAACTCTGAGTAGAAATAGCATCATCCTATTTACAAAATGTAGCATCTCGGTATATTTCTTGTTTAAAATCCTTCAGGTTTCAGATTAATAACTAGTAATTTTTATTTTCTTTGACTATTGCAGAAGTCTGCATTGTCAGTGAATTAGAGGATCTCAGTGCCTCAGTGGATATGCAGGATGTCTATACCAAAATCAAATGTAAAATAGAAAGCTTCAATATTGACCATTACAGAAACAGGTAATTCCTGCAAGTTGTGTTGCTTTGATTTCGGGCTGAAAGACAAAGGCAGGTGGTGTATTCATTTTTTTCCTTCTTAATTCTTAACTTAATTTAAGGTAGATATTCAATTTCAGTTAAATTATTTTAACCTTTTAAGTAATAAAAATCACAACTGTGTTTCCTCAGAATTAGATCTAATTTCAAAGAAATACATAGAAATCATTGCAAATTTAGGAGAGTGGTTTTTTCACACTTACTGCTCTCTTGATCCATTAAAAGAAAATAGTTTAGCTTAACTTTAGAATGGGAAATTCCTGAAATATTGGTTCATGATGTGTTAGCAAGTGCCATTATTTAATGCTTTATGCTATGTTACTCTTGCATGCTGAAGAGAAACAACTCCATTTTTCAGCAACACCTGTTCCTGTGGCAAAGCAGCAGTTAATGTAATGAAGAGAGCTGAGCTGATGGTCTCTGCTGTGTCACATGGCACAGTGTTGTGCAGACACCTGAGTAAAACTTCAGTAATTAATCTCAAGCAGTGCATCATCAATATTGTGTGTATTCACTCTGCCTTCCCACTCTGCAAATCCTGTTGTCTGGATAATTTGCTGCACTAAGGTGACTGTGTCTCTTGGCACCCAGGCACACAGCTCTGTAGAATGGCATGTGCCATCTTCTAGTTTGTGTTGGCCATGAACACGCCAGTCTTGACAGAGAGAGAGCCTGTGCAGGCTTTGATCACCTAGGGTACTATTTGCCATTAGAGATAACAAATTCCATTAGGACTTAAGAGATTAAGAGAAAATAGAATAGTTATGTTACTCTTTGAGTGGAAAAACATAGTTAAAAGCTTCAGCATGGCTGTTGGCATTGAAAATAACTAAAGTATTTAGGAGCATAAATTGTTTTGACTTGGGAACCAATGTCTGCAAGGTCTTATTGAATGCTTATTGTTCCCTATGTACAATAGGAAGGAGATTTTGTATTAACTTAGCAATGTTACCATCGTTTCTTTATGATTTTATTCCTGATGAGCTATCTTAAAAATTATTTTGATTCCTTTCTGGTTGCCTACATTACAAATGTAGTTATTGTTTGTATATAATATAATATTTTCTAATTAAAATTTGTATTTTTTTAAAATCTTTTAAAATCATGTCACCATGCAGGAGTGCTGAGCATGTCCTGGGGGGCATCAGGCACAGCATCACCAGCTGGGCAAGGGAGGGGATTGTCCTGCCCTGCTCTGCCCTGGGCGGCCTCACCTTGAATATTGTGTGAAGTTTTGGGCACCACAATACAAGAAAGTTATTAAACTACTAGAGAGCATCCAAAGGAGGGCAACAAAGAGGGTGAAAGGCCTTGAAGGGAAGCCATGTGAGCAGCATCTGAGGTCACTTGCTCTGTTCAGCCTGGAGAAGAGGACACTGAGGGGAGACCTCATTGCTGTCTACAACTTCCTCATGAAGGAAGGAGGGGCAGATCTAATCTTTTTCTCTCTGGTGACCAGTGACAGGACCAGAGGGAACAGAATGAAGCTGTGCCAGGGGAGATTTAGCTTGGATATCAAAAAAAGATTCTTCCCCCAGAGGCTGCTTGGGCACTGGAACAGCTCCCCACGGAAGTGGTCACAGCACTAAGCCTGACAGGGTTGAAGAAGCATTTGGACATCTTGAGGACGTGGTGTGGCTCCTGGGGATGGTGCTGAGCAGGGCCATGAGTTGGACTCGATGATCCTTATGGGTTCCTTCCAACCCAAGATACTCTATGACTCTGTGAAATCCCAAGAGATATTTGAAATATCTTAACAAACTTTAGGGGAAACAAACAAGCAAAAAAAAAATCCCTAAAAAACCCCAACAAACTCAAAACTTACTCCACTTGACAAAATTGTCACTGTTCTCATTTATATTTTCTAATCTATTTGGAGTACCTTTCCTATGTGCAAATCTCTGTGGACTAAAACTAAAGGAGAGAATAGATAAGGTGAACTTTCTGTCTTCCAGGCCAGGGGGAGATTGGCAGTCAGGACATTTTGAAGGAATTTTTCTACCATGCAGAGAAAAACTTTTGGTGAGATTTCTATAGTAAACTAAGGTGCTTATCTGAATAACCGTTCTTAAGCAAATTACCTCACTTTATTCTCCTATGTATTAAAAAGAATGGTTACAAGAACTGTACAAGGCACATTTTAACACTTAAAAGCTAACTTTTTCTAAATAAAACTGATTTTGTAACATATGAATACAGATTTGCATTCGCAGTGTCTTCGTTCTTGTAATCTTTCTTCTCATTCTGTTAAAGCTGTCTGCTGAAAATCCAGGGTAAGTCTCTACACACAAGATTTTGCTATACTTTTATTCTCATGTGTCTTGACCTCTTGCTGTAGGTTGTCCTTTCACATAAAATTTTACAGTTACCTTTTTTAATCTCTTTTTTTTTGTTGTTGTTTGATCTGATTGAATTTCAGCTTTCTAGGAAAAGATATGGTATAAGTTTATCTCGCAATTACATCGAAACACACAAGCTAAATGTAAACAATTTTTTTTTGCTTACAGCAACTTTTTTTCTTTTTTTTTTCTTCCTATCTCCCATGCCTCATTCATTACCTCAAGCCTTGGGGAAGATTCTTGGTCTCTGGGGCAATATGGAGGCGTGTTCCTTTCCTGTACTGACAAGCTGAACAGACGTACCTTGTTGGTTCGACCTATCAGCAAGCAGGATCCTTTCAGTAACTTCTCTGGCTTCTTTCCTTCTGTAAGAATATTATTAAAATTTTTGAATACAGAACTTTCACTAATAAATGCCAACAAAAAAAAGAGAAAAAACTCTTAAATTAATTTCTTGTCATCTAATTTTTTTTTTGTCCTGAGCATATTTCTCGGTGATATTGATTATGTAACTTGTGCTACCTTTCCACCTCATCCTTTAGTAATAGTTGTCATTTTTTAGTAGATAAGGGAATGAGGGTTGATGATTCACAACCTTGTACATAAACAACAGACCACTGAAATCAGTGAGATTCATTTAAATTAGAAGTGAGCACACACAGTATGTTTGAAGGCCAAATATGTAAAAGCCAGTACTAAATGCTGCATTTTTTAGTGTAATTCTGATATCTACTTAGGGATTTAAGTTCTTGTTATTACTGCACTATACCTTTATGCAGCCTTATAAAATTGCTTCTCTAATTTCATAATGTAACAATTAGTAGTTCCATATTTGAATCTTCCTTTTAAATGCTTGGAAGATTACTAGCTGATTCAGAATATCTCAATGTCAGATATTTAAGTCATTTTCTTTTCGCCTCTTTATCCTTGAAGAATATGACATTGTGTTATGAAATTGGCCTCTTTATCTGTGGGTCTGTGGAATTACTTTATGTTAGTGAAAGTTCTGGATGGTCTGATTTATTTTCATCATGAAAATCGATTGGGAGTTCTTTCTCTTACTCTGTTTGTTTCAGTTCTTATAGTAAATAAATTTACCAGTTTGTTTTAATGAATTTAATTTTAAAGGCTTCCAGTTTTCCACCATTTAAACTATGTATCCTGTGTATTTAAGAAAGATGTTGTTCTTCTGCTAGCAATGTTTAATTTTATTAAATTGATTTCTGTCAAATTTAACATGCTGAAAGAAGCAGCTACTTTCAAAACATAGTTGCCTTTTTTTGTGTTTGAAAGAAGCACTTACTTGCAAATCATAGTTGCTTCTTTGTGCTTACATGATTAAAGCTGATATTTAAATAATCTTAAAGAATTCTGCCAACGTTTATTACATTGTTAATTTTTTTTTTTTTTTACATTTTTCCATTTATAATAATGAATAAAATTTTTCAAAGGTAACATGTAAACTCTCCTATCCATCTTGGGGGAGCTAAGGATTTAATTGTCAACTTTAGCAAGACAAATCTGTCTTAAGTAAAGGAATCTGGTATTTTTAAGTATAACACAATGTCTAATGAAATTATGTGCTTTAGTATGTGGCACAGCTATTTTCATTAAATACTCTGAGGTGATAAGGCAAAACCAGTTCAGTACTTTTTAGGTGACTATGGGTGGTTTATACACCCATGTGGAGCTGGGGTGAAGCTGTCTTAGTACCAAAGGATATTTTAACAGCTATGGTGTCTGCGCGTACAGAAGGAACAATGCAAAGGGAGTGAGATCTACAAATGTTTTAAATGAAGGAGGAATCAAAATATGTAACTGTGTTAAAAAATATCAGAAAGATTTGGTAAATTTAGTTTCTTGAATAAATGAGGGTTTTTTTTGACTGATTAGATGTGATTTTTGTGATACATAAGTAATTAGAAAAGAACAATATGTTCAGAAATCTGTGGTTTTAGATGACCCAATGCAGAGAAGTGGGAAAAAACTGAAATGAAAGGTGTTATGGTTTTTTTTACTGTTAGAAGACTGTAGAAAGCTACTAAAAATACAGAATCCTAAATAACCAGAAATATGGTAATTGATGAATGTTGCATGTAGATTTTTCCAGCTATTTATTTTTTTATTTATTTTTCCTTGAAACAGACAACTGCAAAACTTTTAGATGGTTCACACCAGCAGCATGGATTTCTTTCTCTCACTTACACCAAAGCTGTGACAAAAAATGTCCGGCACAAACTGATATCAAGAAATGAACGAAGAACATTCCATAAGCTGTCAGAAGGTCACACTGATGGTTCTCCTCATTTTCTCCATGAGATCCTTCTCTCTGCTCAGGCCTTTGATGTGGTCCTCTGTTTTCCTTTGCTAAATGCAATTGCAAGCATTTTTCAAGCCAGGTTACCAAGGAGTCAGAAGGAGAAAAGGAAGTCACCAGGTCAACCAATGCGGACTCACGCTCTGACTTCCCGCAACCTGCCTCTGATTTATATCAACACAGGTGTGATAAGAGTCTTCTTCCCCAAAAATGAGGAAGATCATCATATTGCAGAAGGTACAGTATTTTATTTTAGAGATTTTTTGCTGTTCAATATTGTAGACAAATACTCAGTTAAATCACTGACCATTGCTTCAGTTTTAAAGGTCAGAGTTAGGAAACATCTAACATTCATGCTACTTCTCTGCACATTTGCTCTAAATTTCCTTTTAGCTCTTTATTTGATCCTTTTTTTGGTACCTATAGAGTTTGCTTTTCAAATGTGATTATAAAGAATGGTCAAAAATTGTGGAAAGAGAGTTTAATCCAGTTCTGCAGTGGTGATTCTGTGTCAGCTTACACAACACTATGCAGTGTTCCATAGACACCTGTCCCAGCAGTGGAGCGTAAACAGGGAGTCTTAGCTCTTGTGGACATTGACAACTGGAAAACCATGTGGTAGTAAAGCAAGTAGATAGTTTAGTTTGGAAAATATTATTAAAATGTACCTTATGAATGATGCCCAACAGATGATGCAGTTTAGCATTTTAGTTGAAGCTATTCCAGCTCTCTTGTGCAAGAGGCTTTCAGGTATTTACAGAGTTTGGGTAGTGTAAGATGTTCATAAATAGCTATTTGATGGATGGATAATACTTTATCTGTAAAATATTGTTTTCCCTTTGTATGTAAAAATATATTTACATCCCTATTACAGTCTTTATATATAAATAGAGATGCTGATGTTAAAATTAGACCATGTAATAGCTAATAGGAGGATATTCACTTCTCACAATTCTTCTAGAGATTTAAAAAAAGTTGTGTTTTACTAATATCAAGATATATTTACACAAGTTCAGTAGGTATAGAGCATTTTTTTTTACCATTATGTACAACACACAATATAATCCTAAGAGTATAGTCTTTAGATTTTTCTCATAACCTAATTGCAAGAAATGCACACAGTGAGAATTTACACAGATAATTTTTTTGCCAGCATCCTCTACAATTTTCCAACTGGGATTGCTGAAAACACAGGAAGATAAAATTAGACTAGCTGTCTTGGCAAGAAAGAATTATGATTCTAGTTGGAAGGGAGTTCTAGGGCATGCTGTCAAGGAAATCTTTTGGAAAAGTATGTTTTTGTAGCTCTGTAACTGTATACTTCATTAAAAAGAAATTATAAAAAAAAACCTTTGTCTTTTTGCTGTTTCTTGCTTAAGAATGCCTGCAAGGAACAGAATTGCCATGGTTAATGGCAATGTAGGAGGAAAAATTATGCTTTTAAATCAAAATGCTAATGATTACCCTAGTTAATAAGAAAGCCAGGTACACTCTTCCACTGGAAAACTCTGAAGTAGCATCACTACAAAAATTGGTACTGTTCTTTCATTTCTTCTTTCACCTCAGATTTTCCCAAAGTCTCATTTGTTTATGAACATGAAATAAACTGCTTCCCTCTTCTCCTGCTTATTGTCCTCAAGAACAATAGAAATTAGAAACAATAAGGAGCAAGAGTTGAATGAGGCCCACATCTCTGTTGGGTTAGGTCAGAAGAGTGACATATCTTCTGGAGATACACCTCCATAAGATCTTCATTCATCATTTATTGACTGTGAGAGATTTTCAATCCAATAAGACTTGTGCGTTTCAATTTGTCATCACTGCAGTAAAAGCAGAAAAATTATTTCAGTTTCTCTTCCAGTCAGTTGTCTGCTGTTCATACCCTGTGCATACTGATAGCTACAAAAACTATCCTTCCCCCAGACTCCACAAGTAATTGTGGCTTTACATGTATAGTTTAAAAAAAAAGCAAATCTGTTGTTTACTTGCAACTTCCACAATGAACTGTGGTAGACAAGCACTGAAATAATCAAAATCATGTTTCTTCTTCTGAGGAATTTGCATACATGCATGCATGACTACACCCACACAATTTTATAGTATTTTAGTTTCACAGTTTTTGCAGCAGCACCAATTAACATTTCTTTTTTGTGGTAGATTTGAGGGCAGCATTCTATCCTTGGCAATAAGCAATGCTGCTTTCTCTGAGTTTGATTTGTTAACACATCAGGTGGTGTTCCAAGCTCCGGCCAACAGCCCACACTTACTCAGCCATGAAGTAAAGGTAACTAAATATATGAAAGCAATATATGACAAGTAGGAACAAGAATTACTGCATAGCAGAAGACTATGAGTAAAAATTGTAAATTGCCAAAAACTGATAAGAAGTTGTAAAGACAGAAAAAAATCCACATCTGGCTGGTTTGAGGACAATAGCAACTCTTTCTTGTACGTACTAGGAGCAAAATATCAGGAATCACTATAAAGGACATGATGAATTTGTTGATAGTGAAAAAGAAAAGGCAGCACACTGAAGAAATGTATGTCCTGCATTTGTAGAAGTGATATATTCTTGTCACATGAGCATGACTCTCTACTTTGAAGTCTGTCATAACATATGGTCTGTAACATCCTCCTCACTTACTATTAAAGTTTCAAATCAGTCAGGCTGAGTAAGTTGTGCTCAGAGATCTTGGTCTTCTGAGGCTAATTTTTAACACACCTTGGAAAAACAGATTTTAGACAGCTGAAGGTTTATCTAGTAAAATGAAAAGTGTAATGTTCAAATAAAATTAAGACAGGTAGTTTTATTGTTCTCCCTCAGAGAACATAAAGGAAAAAATATTACATGATTCAGTTAATAAAGAATTACATATTTTTTACATATTTTTTTACATAAAACAAATAAATATGGTTTTATGTGAAATTAGATGTTAAAAAACATCTGATTTCCATTCTTCATTGTGGTTTCAATTCTTAGTTGATAAAATGTTTGCAAAGATTTGATATGCTTAGACATTTCTAGGGAGTTTGACATTTTGTCTCATGGTATTTAATTTAAATACATCCCCATACTCTCTCTGTGGAAATGTTAAATGAATTAAAATGGCTAACCAGGAATCTAAAAAAAACCCACAAAAACTCATCAATTGGGAATAATAAATGAAATTGGTGTTTAATAGTCTGAAAGTAAATATAAAACCATTATCGCTATCATCAGCAAATGTTGGAAAGCATTTCCTGAGGCCAAGCATCTGGGTTACTGTGCTTGCATACTGCTTGTAGAAAGTACAGTAAATCTTCTAAAGCTAAAGTTATAAATCAGGGAAGGTTTACACAGACTGGGTCTTCAGGGCTGGAGAGACTATCCTGGGAAACAGTGGCTGAAGCAGCTTGTGGGTCACAGTGGACTGAGGGAAAAGAAATAAGGGAGGTAGCTGTACTTCTGCATATGGCAGATGCTGGAATATCATGTCCAATTTGCTTTCTGTTGTAAAACTGGGTAATGATAAAAGTAGAGAGGGTGCTGAAAAGTATCAAAAATGTTAAGTGCTAGACAAGGAGGCTTAAAAGGAAGGATTAAAAGAGCATAATGTATTTAGCTCAGCAAAAAGATGACTGAAATGAGTGAATAAAACCAAATGAGATTGTGAACAGCATCTTCACCCTTGAGTCTGTAAGATTTTCCTGGATTGTACTTACATTGTAAGTATAGAGTAATGTATGTACAGTATTATATTGTAAATATACTTAAATTGTAAGTATGTTTTTAAAATGTAGCAGAGATGTTTTTCCCCTCAAATTTTTAGATATCTGCAATGACTGTGATTGTTTACTACATTACTCCCATATTTTGAAAAGTGTGGTTAATGAGTGGAGATATGAATTCATATGATCTCTTGGAAACCAGCTGATAATATTAATGTCTGTGATTCTTTCTGATTTAAGATTGGCTTATTTATTGACCTACAGTAAACTGTACACGAAAGGTCCATGCCCAGCCTTGAAAAAATCTCCTAAAATACTTACACAGCAGAGACGGTTATGGGTAGCCTTGTGCTTATTTTGCTTTGCTAAGTGTAAGAGACAAATTAAAATTCTTAGCCTAAGATATATTTTAAGAATCATTTCCCAAGAATAAGGCATCTGCCACCTAATTGAGTTGCAGTTATAATCAGATATTTATTTAATACCATCACTCTATTTTCTTATGTGAGTATTGGAAAGCAAATACCCAACACCTAAGTGTACAGTGGCAGTATTCTAGTACTTAGTACAGTGCCCTACTACTTTTTGAAAATATGAGTTCAGATTTAGTCAAAAAATGGAGTTTTTCATCAGCTTAACTCTTGTATCTTATTTCTAGCAGCCAAACCATATGTAATTAGTTTTGTTTTGCTTTGGGGGGACTAAAGGATTTGTCTTTATTTTGTAAGTACATGAGGTTCTTTTAAATAGATGGCTTGTGTGCTAACACACTTGTGTATCAGAACTTGTGTTCCCACTTTGCCACATATTTACTGGGGTATCCCCTTCAATAGTTTGAAAATAACATAGAATTTCTGTGATTTCTTAGATCTGTTCAGAAAATATACTTGTCTTTATATGTGTTTAGCTGTAAAGCATGATGTCTCTTTCACCAAGACATTACTGGGTCTGAAGAAACTGTTTTTTTAAGATTATAGATTTTGCTGGTTCTTACCACACCAAGCACTTCACACTTCAGTAAAATATTTAAACTATCTTCTACTGCAATTTTGTTTTCAAAACTCATATATGAGAGTCTTGCAGAACTTCTTGCAGGTGTGATGTCGTTCCATCCTTGTTACATCTCACACAGGTTTTGCAGTGAACTGTGAACCTTCAGATAATGAACTCTTTGAACTTGCTTCACACCTGCTCAAGAGTTTCCTAGTTAATATGGAGTCTTCTGAGCACAGCCTTATCCAAGTGCTTTGTTTGTGCCTGCTGACAGAGTTAGCTTTCTACAAAAAATATGGTGCTATTTTATTTCTCGGCAGAACTTTGGTTTTTGTCTAGTATGACCACTGTTTTTAAACTGAGAAACTTTACATGTGGCTGAAATTTGAAAATTATGGAGATAAGTGGAAAGTAGAGATTTTTTTTTCTTCTTGGATTAATTTTGTTACTGATGTGAAATTTACTGTCCAGTATTACATCTTGTTCTATGTATATGTGTCAGATTTCAGATTCTCTTGTTTCAGTCCTTGTGTTTGAACTTTCCATGTGCATTGCAGCCGATTCCAAATGCTACCAGGATGGTTATACTGTGGTATCCTGTAATGTTTTACATCTAAAGATATAGGCCCATAATAAAAAGGGTGCACAATTCAGAGTGGTTTACATGCTGATATTTCAGCAAATAGTTATTGGAGAAACAAACAGATCACAAAGAATATGTCATAAAATGTCTGAAGTCATTTTGAAATGAAATACCACCCCCCCCCAAAAGTGTCAGAGAGAATAAGTTGCAGACCAGGACTCAGTGGTGTGATAAAACTCTGAGGAAATGAAATTACAATAGTTTTGTCTTTATGTATCACAGCAGGGCTATTGATTTTATGTTGCTCCTGTGCAAAATTGAATCCTTAGCAAATATTCTTCCATACATTTTTTAAAGAAATAGTTTTCCACTGTTCCTGCTATGTGCATTTGACTTTTAATCAAACACATATTTTCTCTTTCCCTAACTACAGCTAATCCATCAATTAAAGAAGACACTTTGGTTCTCAAGATTGGATCTGTCTCTATGGCTCCTCAGGCTGACAACCCTCTTAGTAGAGCTGTGCTCAGAAAAGACATTTATCAGTAAGTGTCAGAGGAGGGGTTTGGCTTTTCATATATGGTCTCAGTAAAATTCATTCTGGGAGAAGTTAATTGATCAATAAAACTGGTACGTGCAGCCTGTAAAAATACTTTTCACATACAATCTTTTGATATTCAAAACCAGGTTTTTCTGATTTTCTTCACTTGTGGGCTTTCAAATCCATTTAGACAAATCAAGTTCTGCTGTGAAGTGCTGATGAATAACAGAATTTAAATGTCGAATCACTATGAAGTTTAAACTCACAGATGAGAACATTTTAAGAGGCTTTCTTTTATTCAGCTACTACTAAGTTCACCTTAGAGAAAAGGAAATTTTTTGTGACTTCCAAAGTGTTCAGTAGCCATATAGTGAGAAGGAGATAGATCTTAATAATATAAATGGTAAACATATATTCAAACTGTAGGATTCTTGATGTCATGTAGATCAAAGCTTAAAGGAATGCAAACTTCTAAGGAACTCTTTCCCAGTAAACACATTTTCTGTGAAAATGTCATGCTCTGGATTGTGTCACTAAGTATGTGCAAACCACAGTAATCATATATAGGCAGCAAAACTGGTGAACATATGTAATCAACATGATAAAAGTAATATATGATCCTTAGTAGAGTTGGCACTGTTGCCAGACATGAAAGTAAGGTTGCAAATAATACCAAGTGAGAAAAGTCACAGAAATACAGATGAACAAGTGTCTTATACTTCCCGTTGGTCTGTTTTTCAGATGTGGCAATATTTTTAACTACTTCATAGTGCTCTTCAATAGAAATTACAAACATCAAAATCTTTTCCCAGCAGTAAAACATTTACTGCCTAGAAAATGACAGCAAGTTTTACTTTTGTCAAGACTAGGATTTTTAGGAGACCATGAAATATCTCCAATTTCACTTCTGATCACTTAGAAGTTGTAAGAGAGTATTTTTCTTCATATTTCCATGTGGAAGCATTTAAATTAATGGGTTTGCTTGTATGTTTGGTTATAGTAGTTTATCCTTTCTTTTTCTTTTTTTTTCCCCTTTTGTTTTTAAATAAGCATTTTATCTTTTGTATTATGCAGCTTTCATGGGAAAAGTTTGCAGCCTGGCATTAGCAGTGGCTTTGGGTGGCAGGGCCTGATCCAGCTTCCCATGTGCTCATAGATGGGGGAGATCTTCCAGACATTTGTACAGGCTCTTCCTGCTCCTACTCTTTCTGTCTGAGGAGACTCCCATCTGAGACCTGCTTTAAGGAGTCAGAGACCCAAATGTAGATTCCACTCCCCTCATAGCAACAAAAACTTCATCAAAAAATGCCTGGTCATAAAGTGGAATCTGCAATTATCAGCTTCTGTAAGGTCATTTCAGTCACTGTGGGGAACTGTGTGATGTTCCTTGTTTGCACATTGCAAACCAGTGAATAAGCAACTCCTTTACATCTAAAATCACTGAAGCTGTGCAGTTAACTGTGCTGTGCTGTGCTAGATTTTTGAGTCTCTATGTTTGCCTATGTGGCTTTACCTGACATGTTGACATTCAGTGCTTTTCAAAGGTTCTGATGGATTATTTTGCATTATGGTCCTGTGGGTTTTATATACATAAATGTTCCAGACAAGATTTGTGCAGTGTATATTTTGTTTTCATTGTTTTAATGCAGATACAGTATGGTCCAGTCCTCCTTTAGGAATCATGTCACCAAATGAGTAAAGTAGAAATAAGCACTGGGCCAGAGACATCTCTGATCTGACTGCTACTGGCATTTTGTGACCAGTCTCCCAACATTGTGCTTCCTGTGTCTTTTTCTGAGTTTTCTGACATTTTAAGTGATTTCCTCAGCTTCAATGACCACTCCCCAATTTCTCATCATCTATCAAATGATTTGTTCTTCTCTTTCCTTCTTTAATCATCCAATTATACTAGCTTTACTGTTTCTAAGATGTATCAGAGCAGAGCATCAAGTTACTAGGCAGTGTTTTATAGGACAATATTGAAGTTTATAGTGGGGGGTCTTTTGATTTTGGGAAGAAGGTGACTATCCTAATCTGTTTAAGCAAGTTCCAAGATTTTCAAAGAACAAAAATTAATACTTTTTAAATTAAAAATATTAAGATTCCTTTTTGGGGTTGAACTAGATCCATTTTCTAATTACAAAATCTTTCATCTAGAGCAAAGTGTACTTACAGAAGCGTGGTTCAAGATGTCTCTTCATTATCTTACATGACAGTCACTGCTGTTAGACAGCTAGAGTTCTAAGTGAAGTTAAGTTCAGCTAGAGTTCTAAGTGAAGTTTCACATTTTCCAGGGTTTTTAAAATAAAATTAGGCAAAGGGTTCTGTATTGTGGGCAGGACATACAGTCTGTATACAAGGAAAAAAAAAACCAGTGGGATATCATTAACACATGATGTTGGGTCTAAATATGAGAGTTCTTCTTACAAAGTATTAACCCTTTTTAACATGCTCATGGTACTAGATAAAAAACCTGGAGCTAATACAGAATGCTTAAAAATTGAGTGGTAAGATGAGCAAACCCACACACTGTGTGGTTCGTGTGCTTGGTGAAAAATTTCTTAGCAAATATTAACAGAGGTACAAGTAGTACAATATCTAGTGTAAGGCACTCTAAAAAAATAAATTACAGAAGCCTGTTGGTTACTGAAGAATTAGCATCTGCAGTATTCTAATAATGCCAACATGTCGTCTTCAGTCTTTTTCCAACCTCTCTTCTCTAATTTGATGCTGCTGCTTTTAATAGAATAAAAGAAAATAAATTGTTGTCTCAACCACTGTCTTTACAGTGTTTCTGGAGTGGGGATACAAACTTAATTTGTGGTGTCACTTTGCTTTAAACAGTCTTCTGTTTAGGCCTGAACTACAACCACATGCAATTAGTGTCACTTTTGTAGTGCTTCATGAGAAAGAAGAATTTTTGCTTCTCATTTAGAAATTGTTCTTTTAGGAAAGGCTGAGAAACATTTTCATGGCTAGAGGCTGAATAGCATTTCCAAACATCTTTTGAATTTGTCCCATAAATTTATACATGAAAAGCTGACTGTGCTCACATACCATTAGTAGAATACCAGTGCATGAAGGTAAGTCTGGTAGGGCTGCAGGTGATACTAAATAAACCAGACCACTTTTGGCCTGTAGGCTGGAGTGACTCCATCTAGTATGACTTAGGAAAAAGAGCTTACATGCTAACTTGGAGAGAGAACTCAACAGAAAAGGGGATGTTGGAAAAGCAATGTCCCTCAATCATTTGGGCACAAATATAGTTTCAGGTGATTATTGGAAGTTGGAAAGAAATGTATTGACATTGTAACTTCAATTTTCCTATATTGTATAAAATTAGTCTTAGAGTATTTTCTCCAGTAGAAGATGGACCACTTTAGTTTTGATATTAATATATAGTAAAGAAAGATAATGCACCATAGCAGCAAATTAAGGACTCCTGAAAGCAGTAGGGTGACACATTTCTCTATGGTGACAGTAAGAGACAATGTCTTTTTTGATTTTTTTCCCTGCTAAATTGTAGGAGTTTATTTTTTGGTTGTAATGGTTTTTCATGATTCTCTGATTCTTAAACTTCAGCTCCAGCTGTATTTGTGTTCCACAAATATTACCAGAACTGTACATTGCCATCAAGAAACTGCCAGTTCTGTTGATTGGAAGATTATCAGATTATCAAAAGGCCTTGGGATGGAGTCAGGGAGCAGATAAAGGAGGGGTTTTGGATAAGAATGCAAGTAAGGCAGTTGCTTAGCCTGGCTAAAGGGAGGGAAGAGCAGTTAATTGAAACTGTGAAGGAGTCAGTCAGAGTAAATGAAGTTTCTGCTAAGCAATGAAGGACAGAACTATATTTTTGTGGGCTTTAACTCCTGATGAATTTTTAAGAAGTGTGTATGTTGGGGCTATGAACAGTGAATAGCACTAGTTGTACTGAGCTACCAGCAGAACTAGGCACTGTCAACAGGGAAATGGTTGAGAAAACTTCCTCACACAACCCAGAAATTCTGGTTCTCTGACTGAAAAAATGAGGCGAGGTAGATGCATGGATATGCTTAAATATGAAGCTGAAATTGAGATGATGTTTAGGTCTATTTCTGTTTTGGGATAAGGGGCCCATTACACCAAATACTGTGCAAATGCTCTGATGGATTATAGAGGTAACTGCTGATCATCCCCAACAGGGTTGTTTTAGCAAACTGTCATGGAACAATAGTTAATGGAGTTTTAGAGAGTATCCATGAACAGACAGAGTAAAATAATGTTGAGTTACAATATTGTAGTGCAGAAATGAAATTGCTGACAAAGAGCTCAGCAACTAGAGGCTGATTGAAAGTTGTTGTGTAAAGGTCTTACTTAAAAAGTCAGGAATAATACTGCCAAACTATCAACTTCTGGGAGTTTAGGTAAGCAGAATCCCAAGCTTTCCTCAGCTTGGCCAATAAAGAACCTAATTGTTGTCCACGCTCTGGATTCATCATTTTTGAGATCCAAGGATTTCATTCATGTCATATATCAAAGCTTAATAGTCCAGGTCTGAGTGTTCCATGGTCATTTTCATGTGTAGATCTTTCATAGATCAAAGGATAAAGCTGTCCCTAGACTGTTTCCAATTTGTGAATGTAAATGGAAATTCTTTAGACATGCCTCTCCCCACAAAAACAGTACATGTAAAGAATTTACTTATAAAAAGGTAGCTGTAGATTTTATTATTTTTTCATTTAATTTTTTATTAATGCAAGCCTTTTCTTATTATAATGTTTTCATTTTTGTAGTTTACTGTTTTTCACTCCTTAACTCTCAAACATTTGCAAATAGCAAAACAAAGATATTTTCCTTATAGAATAGCTGCTATTTTTCTCTATTTCAAAGAACTCAATCTAGAACATCCTTGTAATAATCATGTAATGCCCATTATTGGTTTACAAAAATCCATCAGGGAAATAAGGAGTAATAAATATTTTTTATTGTCTGTACTGATAGTGCTGGAGTGAAAGGAAGGAAAAAAATGATTCAAGGAATTTCTGAAAGAAGCACATGCATAGCCAGCAGTCTGTGTGGAAATCTGTTTTTTCTTTCAAATGTGGTTTGGAAAATCAAATGCTTTTCAAAACTTTTCAACAGCACCCACATCTGTAAGCATCTTCTCTTCAAAAATATTTTGACATGTTTATATTTGAAAAACTATACCTTGAAATTATTGTTCAAAAAGCCTGGATTTTCTATAACTTTATTATGCGTAAAAAGGTTACTTTTTGATATCTTCCTTTTCAAACCAAACAACAGTTTAAAAACTGTTTGGTTTTTGCATAGAAGTTAGCATTAAGATAGCTAAATGTTTCCCAGATTATGGACCTAACATGCATATTTCCTTTTATTGAGGAAATAACTCTTCCTTTTAAGAGTTGATTATTTTACAAAGGTTCTATTAAGACTTATTTTCTATTTTACCTATTTTTGTTTTCAGTACATCTGTGAGATGTATCTGCTAGGCAAACAAGGAGTTAGCTAATGCTGACCAGGGTTTCTTCTTCTCTGAATAAAGGCAACAGAGATAATCAGTGAAAAAAAATGTATGCACACAGTTTTTGAGGGAAATGTGAGCTGCTTATTAAATTGTCTGTATGTACCACAAGGAATTAGGAAAAATATCAGCTTTAGTATATGGTAAAATTTCAAAATTATTACAACTGTAGGGTGATGTTATATGGGAAAAAACATTTGAGAGAAGAAATTATTAGTGTTTTAATCAGTATGTATTTTATTCCGTATCAGTTGTGAAATGGGATTGTGTTAGCATCCTTTTAAGTTCTCATCTATCTGTGTTAAGGAAAAAAAATTGTAGCAGCAAAGATTTTGAAATCACTTGCATAATTTATTTGCTAATTTTTTTCAGATTTCAAACGAGGATGGTTTTATTTCTGAAGATTTTTATAACAGGATTCTCTCTTCATATAATTTGAATATACAATCTTGTTTCTTTTTACATTTAATAATCTTAAGAATTAATAGTTGTTGAATTGGGGTGTAAATCAAAATTTTTATAGTAATTGTAATTTCTGAATATTTTTCTTTGCTATGGTACTTGATCACATGTTTTTTAGCATAAAGTTTTATAAAGACTTAGGAAAATTATCTTCTGTAAGAATTCTATACTACTCTCTGGAGTAGGACTTGGAAGTAACGTCTTTTCCTGCTTTACATTTTTCTCTTCTTCTGTGTTTAACGGAGAGGCAAAAAAAAATCTGCTTAGACCTTTTGCCCAGCAAGATACTCATATATATGGATAGCATTACATGCAAACACCACTCCTAATTAGCATTGGCATGTTTAAGGCTCTTGCAGCAGTTATTAATTTAAAACTCTCAGTGGAAACTAATTGTAAAGTAACAGCTGGAACTGCCCATTTAGTTTCAGAAATGTGGCTTGCTAATTATCTAATACCAAAAGCTATTCAAAGCTAAATTTATATTTGGAATTTGGCATTTAAAATGTTCAGCTTTAACCTTGAAACTTGTTTTTACTTGAAATTTCCTTGTGAGTTCTACAGGAATCTTCAACATAACTGATTTTCCTAAATACATAGATTTGAAATACATTTCCTTATAATGTAATATTTTCATAAGAAAATAATTTTTACAACTTTACTTTTCTCTTTAACTGATAAATTTATTCACTGTGTTCTCCATACACATACATACTTTATATTTTTTCTTTCATTTAGTAGCACAGAACTTGATTCATACAATAAGTTTTAATTTCTTTGTGCAGTTCCTCAGAGAAAGGAAATTGAAATTTACTTCATGGAAACATTCCTGTCAAAGAGCAGTGGCATTATGTCATTTAAGCATCCATTTGTTGTTAATCAGGACTGGATTTTTGGAAACCTTATTAAATAGGTTAGAGGGAAAAGAAAAACAAGTACGTATCATTAAAGAATGAATTCAAAGGAATAACCAATTAATTTAAACAGATCAAAGTTGAAACACATAGAATTGATAAAGACATTTTTGAAGTCTAGTAATTCTTAAACAGTGCATATATTAAAATGTTTTAATATAAAAAAGAGTGATGTTCCTCAATGATTTATTGTTACTTCCAGCTTTGTTTTGAGGACTTAATATATATTTTATCTGCAAAGCTCTTCCCTTCTGCTTCTGGCTTGGATGAGGTGTTTGCATAACTGGGTTCTTGTAACTAACTGCATCCTGTGTGATTTAGAACTAAATTGGGAATGGGTTTCCAGGCTCCCTTTAAACTGGATTGTTCAGGAATTTCTCAGGTCGGACAGTTTAGTTGTGAACTTAAGAGCCAGGCATCAAGGATGCATCTCTTCAAAATGGAGTCCATAAAGTCTACATACTTTATATGATTTTCTGTAGCATGTACTCCATTTCTTTCATTTAATATGATGCCATCATTAAACAGCTTAAGGTCAGAAGTAAATAGCAGTTTTAAAGTAAAACTTCACAAGGGCATTGCTGTCTCTGCTTTGCTCATGTACTGTACTTTGTTCTATAAAAAGACTTCTCAGCTGTGTGTGATCTTAACTACTCTATCTTCTGCAAAGTCAAGGTTAAGTTGAACACAGCAGGCTGGACTCAGAGGTTCCTTGGTCTTCTGATACTTCTTGCTGTCTCAAGTAATGCTTTAACACTAATTAGTATTTTCTGTGGGGCATATGCAAAGCTTGCCATGTGAAATTCATACAACCTCAGTTTTGAAATCTGTAATATGTTTAGGGTGACTGAGTAGAGGAGAGATTAGGATCTTTCATTTGTGCTGGTTTGAGATGCTGTTTAACATGGGTTTTTTTCCGTTTCCTTTTTTCTCCCAAAAAAAGCTGTTCTGCTGTGATGAAGCCATTCAAAATAAAATCAAACAACTTTTTTGGTTAGTTCTAATCCTTTTAAACTTTTTCTTTTATTCTAGATATGCGAATGCTCCATTTCCTAACTTCTAGCCTTGATATTTCTTAGTCCTAAGATTCTAAATACTTGTTATGCATATGGGTGTTTTTTTCTTGAGACCTAAGGTTATTGCAGTTATTCTCATCTTCTCCCTAGGAAGCATAATTTCTTTTCCTTTTTTTTTCCCCTCTATGTTTGTACATTTTGACTGAACCCCTCAGAAATCTCATATCTCTTTCTCTTTAACCAGCACTGAAAACTACCTCCTTCATTGAGATAAAGTCTGTAACTGCTTCCCTTAACTATAATAATGCCGCTTTCTCCCATTTGAAAATATTTTCCAAACTGTTAATTCCTCCCTAAAGCAATTCTTGTTTTACCACAGGGGAGAGAAAACGTGTCAGATATTTGCTGAGTTCTTTGAGTAGAGAGGTCTCTCACCCTCCCATCGAAGCATGTGCAGACCGTCCATGCCCAGTGAAGGGACTAAAGGAGTAAATTGTGGCCCTGGGCTTCCTTGGGGCTGCCAGAATGGGATGAATGTCATGTCAATTTTTTAACATTACTTTATCCATGGTTGTTGGGCCATGAGTTTTGTGCCCATTTACATTGTAAATCCAAATTTGAACTCAAAATTTTAAGATCTACTTCTTCATGGTGTTGCTGTTTATACTTGTGTGTAAGGAACAGGGTGAGAGACCTGAAAGAAATAAAAAAATGGTGGGGCCATCAGGCAATTGTTTTCAGTAAGGTTATTATCCAGAGCCTATTTATTGTGTAGGCACAAAAGGATTAGCCCTGGTAAAAAGGTGTGTGTTATCAGCTTGGGCATGGTTCAGCTTCATCTGCCATCGTGATCTGGCCTTTTGAAACAGCTCAGAATTTGATGCAGTGTACTAAGAAATTTTAAATAGTTCTCAGATTCAGCATTAACATTATTAAATAGACTGTAACAGTTTAAAAAGGTAAACAAAAAAGGGCACAGGGACAAAGGAAAAACACATTAAATACCCCTTAGAAATTCCAGAATACCTTTCATAGTTTATGTACTCAGCAACCTGAATACAATGAAAAAATTTTCAGATAAAACTGGGAAATAAAAGGTAATCCAAAAGATGAAGTTATTTTTTATATGAGTAGTGTTTTGTATTTCATGTTTTATGTTATAAAGCAATGTTATTGAAGGTTTTACATTTCTTCAAGTTACATCCCTTTAATCTTTCTTTTTCCTGAATAAGTAGCTTTATATTGTGCCTGTTATTGTAAAATGCAGGGGGGAATGAGGGGAGGTGTTTGGGTTTCTGTTAACATGGGAGAAAATAATTAGCTGGCTCTTAGAAATTAATGCCACCTTAAGAGCTGGAGTGGTTCCTCTGTATGAGTTACTGAAGTAATGTTCCTTTGCTTTACACAAACTCCTTACCATTTCTTCCCAGATTCTACTTCACTGATTGTTAAAATATAGGATTGAATTCATATATCAAGCTTGCTTTTCTGTCTTATATACTGAAAATTAACATCTAAAGTCTTGGCTGCAGTAAATAATTTATTCTAAAAGAGCTGAGGAGAGCTTTTAAAACTCTTTATTCTAAACAGTTTTCTTCTTAACTGTGAATAAATATAATTTCCATCAGCTCTGGTTTCAACAAATGCTTTTTCATTGAAAAGTATTTTCCAATAGCACCTAAAGCAAATTTCTTTTCTTTGTAGCATTTTTAATTCTAGCAGGATCTCGAGGTAACTATAACGCAAGTTGTGTGCTTCTGTTACTGAGAAAAGCGTAGCCCGTTTGTAATGAAGCATTTGTTAACTTCTGTATACAGATTGCGGTTCATTCCATAAATACTTGTGGGTTCTCTGATGTCCCTCACAGGGTTTTATCTATGACAAATTCATACCACAGTTCTTAAACTGCAGTTTGGATAGAAGATTTCTTTCTTTTGCAAAATTGTTTGCCAGTGTCTTTCATTTAATGCTTGTAAGTATTTCAACTTTGGTTTTCAATTATTTAGCAAAAAGGATTATCAGAAATATACAGAATAGTAACATGTTATTTTAGCATATTTCTCTATGGGATACTCTTCCAAGCTTCCATGGCAAAATTAAATCAATGTTACTGTTATCCTGAGCAACTCAAATTTTACTGTTTAAGTGAGTATGGTTCCTAGCTCTTAACTGACTTTTCCAACATAGTTTCACTTAGCTCAAGTGAAAAGTTAGCTAAGTTTCACTTAGCTCAACTCACCTTAAGTATGGTCAAAAGTCCTGCTTAATGTTTGTTATGTTTAAGGTCTTACTGTGCTATTAAACCTTACTATGCTGCAATAAAGAAAAAAGAAGAAAAAAGAAATTAAAAATCCATATACAGTGGGTTTGTGTTGCATTTCAGAAGCTATCCTTTTTTTTTTTTTTTTTTGCTTAAGAACAAAAAATTCCATCACGTCTTTTTAAGGGTTGGTTTGTAATCTTATGGGCTTTATTAGTTGTTGGACACAAAGATAAATGCACCATTCTTCAGCCTCTCAAAACATTTTTCATGCCCACTGATATTTTTGTTGCTAGGGTTTTGGTTTTTCATGTGAGAAGGCAATGGCCAGCACTGGTATGTTAATGGCTAACACAAGTGCATGTTGAGAGTAATAAAATACAGAGATAGTATCAGGCATCTCTGTTTCACTGTAAATGGTTGGCATAAATCACAGCTACTCCAGTTTTCTGGCTAGTATTGTGTGTTCTTGAGCACTAAAAAATAAATGGCTGTGGAGGTGGTACAAATAGGACATAGGAGTATCTACAAATAGATATGCTCTGTACTTGCAGGATAGGAGCAGAAGAGGTTTGAACTCTTTCTAATATCCAAAATTATTTAACTATTGAATAGTATTATTTAATCATTGTATGTGACAGTTTTTCAAGAAACAGGAAGAAACTTGTAGATGAGCAAATCCAATTGTAAAGCAAATTCTAAACTTTTTAAGGTTGGAAGTGTATAAATATATGCATATATGTATTCAAGAAAAATACAGAAGAATGCAATTCTCTGGCATATCTTTTTTAACCCACTGTATTCAGACAGCTTCATTGGTTGATTTTTCCATGTTTTTGGCATAGTAAAAAAAAAATGCCTGATATATTATGTAACTGCAAATGTTATTGAAGTTGTTTTCTAAAAATATTTTTTTTAATCTACATATTGTATTTTTCACACACTGCAGCTCATAAGAGTGTATCCAATTATATTTACTAAACTGGACTCAAACTACAGGTGATGAAATTCGCTCTTTTCCAGATGGGCAGTGTATTTGTTTGTGTGTTTGTATCTGTGCAGTGTCCTAAATATTTTAGCTCCAGGCAGAAAAATAAAGCTCTTAAGTTTTCTTTATAATCACCACTATTTAAATATTTGGGCTGCATCATGGAGTCACTGAACTAACTGACACTGGAATCTGTAGTCTTCATGGTCAATATTGTGAGTACACAGGGATATTTTGAGTAGATTTGTATCTTTTTTGTTTCTCTCTTTGCCCTCCTTCAAATACATATTTAAAAGTAAAACTCCCCTTCAATAAATTTTGTTAGGCATAGATTCATACTGACTTAAGAGGTGCCAGTAGTCAGTTAACAATAGTCTAATGGGGTTTTAAGAAAGCAAATATACTGGCTTTAACATGACAGGTAAGATATTTCATAATTACTGTAGACTGAGGTTTTATATCAGGAGAGTTTTCAAGGGGTATTGAAATAGACAAAGTAGTGCCAGGACTTAAGGAAGAAGAATTAAAGGAAGGGTATTTTTAATACTGTGTTATTGACATATTTTACAATATCATATACAGTATTTCAGAAATAGTTCCAGCTTGCCATTATGAATATGATGATTCTAGAAGAAGAAGAAGAAAATACAAGTGGCATCTTGAGAAACTAATGTAATCAGTGCCAAAGATAAATGTGAATTGACTTAGAAAGTTAAATATTCATGTTTTAGAGTAGTTTCTTGTATTGACCATGCTATAAGCATTACTAATTGCAATAGGCATGCTGAAAGTATGCATTAATACACATTGTTTGATGTAAGGAAAAGCTGGTATTTATTTGTTTGTAATGTTCTTTTCTGCTTCAAATACACTTTGATTGATATCCAGGTATGATTTTGATATACTGACACAGCAGCAAAAAGGAATCCTGTCCCATATCAGCTTATGAAACACACTGAGGAGAGTTTGCCTGCCAGCCTGTTTCTTATACCAGGTTGTATTGCACTATTTAGAGAAATTCCACACATCAAATATGAAGGCTGTGTTCAGTGAAATTTCTTGTAGGTGAATTTATAGAACATCTGAAAAAACTGAGATATTGTACCACTTAGCTAGATTCATCAATTAAGCCAAAGTGAAATTCAAGCTGAAAACAATGGGGAAATCACAAGATTATTTATCTTAGTCATATGGTTAAGCAAGTACACACAAAATATTTAAAAATCTGAAATTAAAGGTCCTTTGACTGCCAGGCAGCATTAAGTTCTGAGATAAAATTATTTCTACCACAAAACTAAAGCATAAAAGTCTTTGGGTTATATTGTATTTTGCCTTTTTTACTAGTCCCCTCTTCAAACTTCCACTATTTAGAGAAACTATATTCCACTTGTTTTTTTCAAGGAACATTTGGCATCCAAAAATATCATACAGACCTTCCATTGGAATTGTGCATACTTATCATTTATACAGTCTGTCAAGTGTATATTTATACAGTGCTTCCTGAATTTGGGTGAACGTTTCAAAAGTATAAAGAGATTCCTCAAACTGTCTAAACATTAAACAGTATAAAAATGAAAAAGTGATTTTTAAAAGTTCAGACTTGCTCATGCTGTTATTTTTGCTGAGGAATTTAAACAATAAAATTATAGAAGTAATTAAACAGATGACATCTAAATGCACAGCTGCAAACTTCAGCTTTGTTTCATCTTACACTTTTTTTGAGAGAGACCAAAATTACTTCATAGTTTACTAATCTGTACTTTGTGGCCATAGGTTGATTGATACTGTGTTCCAGAGACACCTCTAGAAGAGAAGTGCACTGCAGAAGTACTTCAGCTTCTTTGCAGGCAATTACTGTACTGCAGCCCTTGTAGCAAGGGACTACTTTTATATGTCTGGTCACCTCACAGGATATTTAGAGCATTTTTTGCCCACAGGACTAAGAAAGGAAGCAAACGCCAAATTTTTTGATGTGTGATCTGCTGTAATTCCTTTCGTGTGTTTAGTAGCTTCTGTATTATCTGTGCACTGCTACCAGTCCTGACCTTGGTGTGGTCCAGTTCACTAAAATCTAGCTTTCCTAAATGGGTAGCAAATGGAATTACTGTAGCACCCACCTGGCACCACCACTGTAATTAATGAGCATGATTGTTGGGGTTTTTTTTCTCTGTATAGATATCTATTGGGTTTCAAAATAAACATATTTAAGTAGTCACATAAATAGAATAAATAAATACTATATCAATTTTAAAATTGCAGTCACTAATTTTTATCACTGTTTTATAACTTTGCATTCTCAGAATACTCTCAAAATGTTTTCTATGCAATTAGTTACATTGACAAAATAATTTTGGCTTTATGCCCGCAGGATAAATTGGTAGACTGTTGAAGAGGTTGATTTTGTCATTTAGAGATATGTACTAAGCAAGTTTAGAGAGAAGAGCCTCTCCTATTTTCCTTTGGCATGTTCTAGCCTTGCAAAGAGGAAAGCACATCCCATGGCAGGCCAGGCAAAGGCTGCCTAGCCCCAAACGTTCTTGTGTGCAGCATATGGAGACCTGGCAGACTCTGCTCTTCTGCACATCCGTGCATCCTGTTAGACTGGTCACCTCAATTCTAACCAAGACAGTGTTTCCTGCTCCTTTTGAGAGGGTATCAACCACACATGCAAAATAGGCACAGACCATTGACTTCCCATCAGCAGATTTATTCTTCTGTCTTCAAAACCAAATCTCTCTCCTCTTGCATTATGATAGCTCAATGAATATCAGTCCTTTCAAAAAATGGTTTGGGATTAAATAAATACCTCTATGACTCAGTAGTTGCAATTGATGAAACTGGTGAAATAAAGGACACATAGTAGTTAGAGAAATGTGATTCTAATTTTACAGTTTTTCATCTCTGAGCAATTAGTTTAAAAACTGAGGGGTTTTTCTGTGTTGTCTGTTTTTAAGAAAAATCTACAAAGCAATTGTAAGAGAAGACCTATCTGCTTCAGCTTGTCAAGAAAAAGCTGTGCTGAAAAATATTAGTAAAAGAAAATAGTATATTTGATATTTTAGAAAAGGTTTGGTTATTACTATAATTCTTTTCTGTAGAAGAGTTACTGCTGCACAACTAGAAAAGTCTAGCAGCAGAGAGGAGATAACTGTGTTTCTGACTATCCCATCTACATGTCTCAAAAGTGACTATTTAGTACCTAGCTTGGACATATTTAAGGGAGACACTTGTGTGTAGAGGACTGTGATGGCTTTGTTGAAGATCCTGAATACCTTCTCTTAATGTCATTCTCTGTCAGGAGCCACGATTGTCATAGTAGTAAATTCTGTGCTTGAAATATCTAGAAGCTTGGAGTGAATTCAAATAGCAGAATTCAAACACCTTTTTCATGGTTGAATTTTCTAACCATGTATCTAACACATCATTATTCCAGACTGACACATAGGAGACTAAGTGATATGTTAACAACAATCAACTCAAATCTTAGTGTTCTTTTATATGATTAGCTGTTTTAAATTTTAATGAGTGTAGATGGCTTGTTCTATACACCCAGTTGGTTTTTTTCCACCAGGCGCTTTGGCATTCATGTATTGGATCCTGTTTTAGGGCATGCTTATCCATAATTGAATAATCTCTCTTTTCTTTTTTTTCTTTTTTTTTCTTTTTTTTTTTTTTTTTGTGATTTGGAAGTACTGAGTTCCCATGTGGAATTCATTGTGTTACCTAATGATCTTTGTAGCTATTTGTTGCTGTATCCTCTGCTTTTGCTTTTTTAACACTTTTACCAGTTCCTCTCTTCTCAGTGGTACTCATCTCTGTAGGTATACAGAGCAAAAAGGCACCAGTGCCCAAGAGATAGAAGTCAGAAATTCATCCAACATTAATTTGAAAAAGAGGAAAGTTACTTGTTACACTTATATTTTTGCATCCCTGTAGCAATTGTTTGAAGTAGTCTAGTGCAATCAGAAGAAAATTTTGCATATGTTTCAGTTACTGGCCTTTTTTTTCAACACAAGTAATCTACCTCTCAGCTGATTTATGCCTATGTTCAAAAATGATAAACACTACAAATCATTATAAAGTTAGAACTTATGAGTGTTGCTGACTACAAAACATATTCCATTAAAATGTAATTTATAACTTTTTCTTTTGCTTTAGGATGTTATGTATTTGGCCACTATGTAAATTTAAGAAGGGGTCAGTAATTTTTATTTTGCTCACAGAGCTATCACTGATGTTTTCTTTTTACAAGCATCCTGCACACATGAAGATGAACCCAGGTACCATAACCATTCTGACTTAAAGGAATGTGTTACCTTCTGTAGATAATGTTGATGTATCTGGCTGTGCAGATCACAACACCATGGCTAATCAGACAGAATGCAGTTGTCATTGTTAAACAGATTCCTGTAATCAATAGTATCACTTGCTAATCAGAAAAACATTAAGCAAAGTAGCCTTACTGTACTCAGTTTATATTTTCATTTAATAAAACATTGCTGAGTATGCTGCCAGCAGTGATGGAGATGGGACAGTAGCTGTGTTATTCTGAGGCTGAGCTGGAGAGGGTAGAAGGAGCAGCTGCCAACAAAGCCAGTCATGTGTGGCATGGTTCCTGGGGAAAAGAGGCAGAAACAGTGAGAATTTGAGTTTGCTGCTGATGGCATTTGAAAGCTTGCTCCACTGATCCAGACTAAAATAAATTGTTTCCAACATAAAACACTGTTTGTTACACCACAAGTCTCCCTATGGACAGATTGCAGGGTGGGAAAGCAAACCCTTGTCCTGGAAGACGTGTGTATCACTCAGTATGGCAGAATATGTACCCAGGATCTTGTGAGGACCCTCTCTTCTTGCCTAAAGATGTCTCCTTCTCTCTTCTTGCAGCATTCGAATGTTCTTACCTGCTTCTTTGCTTTAATTTCAGCCTTAGTACCCTGATTCTATGATTCTTCCATTGCCAGTATTGTGCTCTCCTTTTTTTCTACGTCTCATTCTTTTTTCCATCTTCCTCACAAATAATTCAATATCTCCAAATTTAGGCACATCCAGGACTTCCATCATGGGAAGTCATGCTATAGGATTTTTTTTTTTATTTTAGTACTTAGGTCATGTCCCTGTATGTTGTGTGATGTTGGGGAAGTTCTGTTTCTCTCCAAAGGGCTCAAATGTTAACTTGTCTGTGACAAAAAGACATCTAGGTATCTGTTCTACTATCTATTTGGTAAAATTCAAAAAAAAAAGAAAAAGAAAAAATAGTTGCCTTTGTTTGAAAAGCTGATTCCTGTCTGAGGTTTTACTTATAGAAGTTTAGCATTCTCAAAGGCCAGTGTTGTCATAGATTCTCTTGGTTTACCACATTTTTGTTCTGTGCTCTTCTTAACACCTATAGCATCTCATTCCAGATGGAGTCCAAGAAACACTTGTTTTAGTTTCCCTGTTTGGTAAAATACATTCAATGACTTTGTCAAGGAGGAAACTTCATTGAGTTGAATTGGGGAAAAGGCAGTGAAGGTGCATTAGGTCAGTGATGAATACTGCTGTGATTTCTACAGTAGTCAGTCACATTCATGCATAGGTGAGGGGCTTTCAGACCACATCTAGCCTGAGACTTCACAAGTTTAAGCAGAAGAGGAAGGGGTCCTTTTACCTATGTGCCATAGCGTATTAAATATTTATCCAAGCTTACTTTCTGTTTCCTTTGTAAATTAGGATAGGAAGGATCTTTTATCACCAGGCAAAACCTTTAATAAGTGAAATTTAGGTAGATAGGTTTATTATCTCTGTACCTGGAAGCAGGAATCATTCCACACAGAGATCCAGTAAGCAGTAATAAAAATTAGCTGTTGTGTATAAAGTCTGCAAATATTTCTTAATTATTACATAATGTGTAGCCTTTAACAGCCATTTTCCTGGCTTGTTTAGCTTTTTGTAGGTCTCAGATGAGCTGTAAGTGAATAAATTTAACTTCTTTACTGTGGGTCTCAGAATTATGCTTATTCAGCAGTATGTAGTAACTGGTTCAACATGAACTGCCTCTTAAATAAACATACAAAAAACCTGACCCACGCAAAATCAATTTTAAAAAAGAGAAAAACTTTAAACCTGTGTTTCCTGTGACATGCTTATGGTTGTCTTTGGTTGCTTGTGATCTTACTGTATTGTTGACCAGCTGTTGTATTCTGCACCACCTGCCCAAAGATTAGATGAGATAGTGAAGTTGTTTTCAGAAGAGGGAAGCAATTAAAATCATAACCCCTACAGTACATTTCAGCTGATAAAACATCACTTTTGCTGGAGGTAGAGAAGTCGTGAATTTGGCTTACTCTGTTTTCCAGAATTTATTTGCTGCAAGGATTTTAAAGGGTTCAGAGTTCATACAGAGAACGTGTACTTAAGATTAGGCCAGGTTTGCTGTGGTTTAACATACCTTCATTCTCCTAGGAAGTATACAACTAATAAATTGGAGACATACTTAGGAAAAATTGTTGATATGGAAAAACCAGAAATGAGTGCTTATGTAAATCGCTGTATGTAAATTGTTGATATGGGAAACTAGAAATGAGGGCATATGTAAATGCTTGTGTATATATATTATATATATTTGGAAAAAGGCTATATTTTGATCCTTCTATAAAACTGGCATGATGCAATTTCTGAAAGCCATAATGAGCTTCATCAAAACATCAAGGCATTCATTACTAATCCTTGTATTTTACATGTATGTGTAAAATATGTGTTTCTTGAAGTGGGTTATCTATAGAAACATAGTATGCTTGGATTTCAAAAGTGTATCTGAACGATCAGAAGAGGAGTTTTATATTATATATAGGAGATTAGTAATAGTAGGATAATGCAAATATGAACTTTTATATCAGCATGAAAATATTGAAGCTGAAAATATTGGGCTGTAATATCCAAAGTGCATTAAAAAAAGATGCAGCAGACAAATGTGATACCAGCAACACAATACACGAATACCTTCTCTTTAAATAATGCCCTTGTATATTTTGCTGCACCTAAAGATTTTTGCCAAAGAGTGATTTTGTTGTGGTTTATATTTAAATAAGTAAATTTGTGAGGGTAAGGAGGCCATTGTCACAGTGGGGAGTTTCAGACTAGTGCATACAGACACATTGTGCTCAAGGAATTTGGTTCACAAGGTTATGCTGAATGAGTCTAAGGAATATCTAGGTGAGCCTATTGCAAGTTATCAAGCTGCTCATAAAAGAAGAAATGAAAAATGGTCACTGTGAAGTAAAAGGGAGAACAATCCATTGTGCATGTGAAATTACTATCATATTCTGTTTAATATACACAAGAAGATTTCCAAAAATATGTGATTTGGTGCTTTATTTTAAGTAATATTTCACAAAACAAATATTCCAGTATTCACTTGTATTAGACAAAGTATGAAAATAGACATTGGATCATACAATAATCTACTGTGGTGGGTTTAAAAATAAAAACAAACTGCATTCTCATTGATGAAATAATGCCTTGGAAAGAATAATAAAAGGCACAGTGGTTGTGGTTAGGTCTCTCTGTGTGGAAAGTTGACAAACACATTCTTAAGTTTTAAGAAACCACATTTAATTTTGAAATACCACTACTGACATAACAGATTTTCAGTGTGTTTCTACTAAGCACTTAAGAAAGTTATAGGGCCTACTGAACAATGCCATCACACTGCCTCTTCAGGAGTGACTTGATCAAAATGGCTTTCCTGTCATCCACATGTCTCTGTGGGTACATATGATTAATTACTTAATTTTCTTAATTGCTAACATACTCCATTGGTAACAATGGCAGTGTATTAGCAGTTTCAACTGTTATTTGGATTTGGGCAGCACTGGGATTACACTTTGAAACAGATTGCACACGTATATTTTGCATACCTGTACTCTTGAGTTTGCAGTTTGGGATGTGCTACTTCAATAGTTATTTATGTTTAGATTATTATTATCAAATTCACACAAATTGCAGAATTATTAATTTCTCTGTGAAGACAGCAGCTGTATACTAAATCATTTTGGCCCAAGACCTTGAACAGAACAGTAGATTGGATATCATATGCCAGTGAGAAGCTCAAGCTTCAACACAGATGTATGAAATCAATAAAATAAGACTACAATTTGTGATCATAGATTGAAGGAAAAAAAAATTAAGATCCCCTTGCTCCCTTATTTTGAAAAACAGTGATAATATAACAGTGAATTTTTGTTATAATATCAAATGAGCAGTGCACAGAAGGCTGTATTGTTCCCAGTATAGCAAGGGCAAGATAATTTTTTTTAGTATTTCCCAGTGCTTATTAGCAGAAGATGAATGGCAGTAGAAGACTCCTCTGTTACTGGTCACAGGTAAAATTTATCTCAGCAGCCCCCACTCATTTAATAACTCTTGAATATTTTGTTGAAGTTGAGTCTGACTGTTTCCAAAACTCAGCTCAAAACTGAAGTACTTTGTAAAATCTAATGTCACAGACTTTAAAGGAATCCACAAGGAATGTGGTTCACTCAAAAATGCTTTTTTCTCACTTGTTAGAAGAATTTTATTTAAAAAACTCTGTGCTGAAATACAGTGGTAAAAAGATTGAATTGTTTTTCCATCATCTTGGAGTATTCTTTTTAATTTTTATTCTTTGATAAATTTGAGCAGTGGGACAGTTGGTTATAGTTTGTGGTTAGACTGGTATGTAGCTGTTCTTTTTGAGGACTTCAGTGTGACATCCTTTATCCATTCAGGAGATATGAACCAGTCCTACTTCCCCACAAGGCTGCTCGTATAAATCTGATTGGGAGTGCAATGAAGTTGATGCATTGATCTCATATCAACTTTGGTACATCTGGCTAAATTGAGGAATATGTTCATTTGCAGATCTCCCATTGAATTCCATAGGAAAGAGGCAGATGGGTACTTTTGAAGATTTGAAATTAAAATAATGCTTAGTGTAGACAAAAATGGTGAAACTGGTGCCTTCATTTTGTTAATTTGGATCTCAATGAATATCTGATTGGTTTTATTGTGAGCTTTGGTGATTTCTTTTCCTTTTTTTGACATTACAGGAGAGCACTAAATCTAGGAATTCTTCGAGACCCTGGATCAGAAGTTGAAGACAGACAATACCAAATAGATCTTCAATCTATCAACATTGGTACTGCTTATTGGAATCAGTTGAAACCAGAGAAAGAAAATGGAAAAGGAGGGGTTTTGACAGAGACTGAGAGAAATTCTCAAAATCCAGCACTTGAATGGAACATGGCCAGTAGGTAGGGATTTTTTTGAAGACTTACTCTTTTCTGAAAATACGTAGCACAAACTCTGCAGAGAGCATCCACAATATACCTGGATTAAATAATTCAGTACTGGTTTTGCTTTACATTACAAGCACATTTCCCTGGAGTTTTGGGTTACATATTTGAAATTCATATTACTGTTGTTGTTATGCTGTAGTTACTGTCTAGTTACTGTGTGCTTTGCTTCCATTATAAGCTCTTCTCCAAGTTACTTACTGTCTGTCCATAAAAATAACTCCAGGGCTGAGACTTCAGCTTTTCAGTCCCTATAAGCAATGGGAGGTTCTGTTTTGGGGTTTTTTTTGGGTATAGGGTGTGTTTTGGTGGTGGTGGTGGTGGTGTATTTTTTTCTTTTTTTCTAAATTTCTTTTGTTTGTATTTTTACAAAGCTTGAGTAAAACCAGCTTAGACATTTCTAAATTAGAGAGGGATGAAGTAGAACATTTCCTATTGATTCTGAACTGGTTTTTGCACTTCTGTAACTAAAACCAGATGAATTAGAGAATTAGATATTTCAGCTAAGTCTCCTTTATTGGGTATTGTATATGTGCACACAAAGCCACACCCTCTGGTTAAACAGGGTTGAAAGACAAAGCATGCATGCACTTGCTTGCTATTTCAAATTTTGACGTTTTCAAATATAAAATTGGGGGGAGTTAATTGGTAATTTGTGAAGATTTTATGTATTTATTTTGGTTTTAATATACTTTTTTTATACTTAAAAATTCATGCAAGTAGTTTAAAACTAAATTTTACAGACTGTGTAGCAGATTTCAGTTTTCAAACTGGCAGGAGTAAGGTCTGATGGCCAAGAGCAAGCTTTCAAGTAATTTTGTAGATTTAGAAGCATTTCTGCTAGTAAATGCCTCTTTGCCTATACATTTAGCTATTTATTTTCATATAAAAGTCCTTTCTATCTAATTCATGCAGAAACAATCTAATTTTTATGAAATATGTGCATAATTTTATGGTTCCTAAAGTATGATTCCTATCTCCATTTAGGGATGAGTTCCTAAAAGTGATACAGAAAAGCAGGCAGAATCATCTGGAAATAACTACTTCTGGTTTAATTTTCAAAAAAATGGGAGATGAGAGGACTCAGATTTTTCTAAAAGTAAGGCAAGTTGTAGCAAAGGCTACATGAGGATGGCACACAGACTGAGCTTTGTAAGTGATGTATTGATGCAAGGCCAAGAGGGCAGATAAGCTCAATCTGGAGGAGAGCATGCAGGAAAAAGATGTGGTCAATAATAAATTCCAGTTTATCATTGAAAAATAGAGGGCAGGAAAAACAGTTCTAATCAAAGAGATGATAACATGACAAAGAGTCACAGGAGTGCAGATAAAAATTTTAACACAGAAATAGATTCTGGTCTTCATTTATAAGATCATGTGGTTCTTTACTGTCTTCTAACAATTTATCTTTTTAACTCATATAATTCCACAGAGGTTTTTTATTTTAAATTCCTAGCCTTAAAAAATGTGTATGACTTTATAGTTGGGCCTTGATGTTGGACAGGTGCATTGTGAGGTTCTTTGTCCCAAAATTCCACATCCACTGCAATATCTTGAAAAATAAGATTACGTTAATTTCCATAGGACTTGCAGCCAATTTGCAGCTTAAGCTAACATAGTAAAACCAGCCACTGAGAGATTGGCTTTCCTTTTCCTTGCCATTGGTGACTGAAATCCTACTGCTGGCACACTGGGTCTGAGCTGTGTGGTTATAGATTGATAGGAAATTTGGTTGGATTACTGAAAAGCTAATAGGACAAGAGAGGCAGCTGTTACAGACAATCATCAGTTCTCTTTTTGGTTTTTTTCCTATAAGTGCTTGGACATGCTTCCTCAGCAGACTTCCAAAATGAAGTTTTATTAGAATACAAATAAGTATGTTTGGTTTAAAATTGCTTTTGAATGAATCTTCTACTTGGGTTTTAATTTAGGACAGCTGTAATTAAATAAATTAGATTTTTCTTTCTGGTGTGCAATTACAGAATTTTAGTTCCAGCTTGTTTTCAAGAAAAAGTATGAATGCTTTCTTATCCTTTTGGTTTTAAATTTTGCATATTTACTAAAGTTTTTTCAGGATCTTTGCATTTTTGCTTTTTAGTTATCAGTCAGTTTTTCTATATCTGGGTTTATTTTATGACCTGTGGAAGTGATGTGTTGAGAACTGGAAGAACCTGCACTGAACTCTGCCATCCAGGGCGCTATTTCCAGCATGCACCAAGAGGGCGGCTGCTGGATGTTTTACATGGTGCTTACTGATTCCAGGGTTAAATTTATCCTACTACTTACTGCAAATACCATAAAAGCTTTATGCCTTCATCTAATCTTGATACCATTTTTTAGATTTCTTTAAGATTCTTAGGTATGTTTAACCTGGAATATAATGAATGATTTTTGCTGAGTTCTTTTAAGGTTAATTTCTTTGTTTGGTTTTAATATACTTCTGTTTATTCTTACCCAGTGCTGTGGTATATTAGGATCACTGGGTCTAAAGATCCTTCTTTGGAATCTGTTTTTCTCATTTTTGTAATACTTTAATGCTATGTGGGGCAGTATAGAATCCAGCCTATATCCAGGTTTTTCATAGTTACTTTACATAGTTTACTTTCCAGAAAACTTCCACATAGATACCAGCCATTCCTTTTCCATTCCCATTTGTAAAAGCATTTTTGGATTATTTAAAAATAAAATGGCAAAAAAATTTAAATTAATTATATTGTAATTTAATCTACAATTGAAATTTGGCCTGGTTTTAAAATTTGCATGAACACCAAATCATTTTAAGTCAGAGATCTATGGATATCACACAAACAAGTATCTGAAGGCATTTGACATAATTTATCATTTAAATGCTTTAGCAATCTTTACTCTGAAAGTAAATCCTTTGAATTTTCATACCACTTTTTCCAGAGTTCAGTTCTTCTACTATTTAATATGTTAAGGGGTTGTTTGCCCGCCCCCACCCCAACCTTTACACTGCAGTTTGGAAATCAAGCTGTCATACTCTAAGACAAAGTTGTTGAATACTTGCAGGTGTTTAGTGTAAGATTCTTCTAGAGGGGCTGCAGTGAAATGCTGGTGTGATGCCTCCTGTGTCTCTGAAAGTCATGCCAAGGAGAATGGGGGAACTGCAACTCTCTGGTAGGGTGGATGCAGCCTTGCAGAAAAAACTGTCTAGATGCTGTGCTGCACTGAGGATCAGGGATCATAACTCTTTCCATTATGAAATGTTTATACTTCACCATGGATGTTATAAAAAGCTCCCTAATGGTGTAATATATAAAAAGAATACTGGAAACAGTCAGACAGTTCTAATAAGGTTATGTACAAATGAAACCTGTCCACATTTATTCCCTTTACCAAACAGCATGTGGGGAACTGGGAGTACTTAACCGAAAGAAGTTTTCTTGATTGAAAACTGCTTTTTCAGCTTGCAGATCTCCTCCTCCCTCTCCCTCCACTCAATGGAAAAAACAACAGCCCTGAAGGAAATAAAGAAATATATCCTCTCTTGAGGCCTCGCCCCCATCCCTGTGCAATCCTTCTACAGCTCCCAGCAGCAACTTCTGCTTCCTGCAGCCTGAATAAACTTTGTTTAAAAAAAATAATAATTGAGCTTAAACGCATTACTTCTCTGTGTGGTAATGAATTGAGTGTGGCAATATACTGTGTTACAGTTTTGTCCTTGGCATACCACCATCTGGAACAGCTCTCATGGACTACATCAGGGAGCCAATGATCTGTTGTACAAAACTGAACAAAATACCACTGCAAGGATCCTCAGAAAGGTTTCCTGCAGATTTTTCTTTGAATAGTTTTCATTTTCATGCTTTTTTAGAAAGTTCTTGGCTGCTTGCCAACTTCTAATGAGGAAAGATCCGAAAAAATTGGTCTCTAGATCTTTGTGTAAGGAAGTAGGGACATTCCCCTTGCATCTTTTGGACTAAAAGGCACTGCATTTTTTTTCAGTAATTTATTTTAATTGTTGTCTTTTATGGTACCTTAGGTTGTGCTTGTATTCATACTGTACAAAGCCTTTCTCAATAAGAAGGGGAAATAGGAACTGGGTAAAAATAATTGGGTTTGAATCTAAAATGTTTTATTTTTTATATTAATCTGCAGCAAAGAAATGCTGCACAGCACTCTTCCTAAGATAGAAGTTAGCTTTACTGAAGTCTTCTAGTACGAAAATAGTAATTCTTTACAGCCAGGTAGTGTACACTTGTTTATTTTCTAATTTTGATTATTAGATGGTCCTCAAAATGTTGCTATGATATTTTACTGCCATGTGACATGTCTTTGCAACACCTCAGAAAGCTGAAAGGATGTGAATTAGTTATCAGTAGTTAGATATCCTAAAACATTCCTAATACATTTGTGTATCAGGGATTAGCTGATTTAAACAGCTACATGGGAAGCCTGCAAGAGAAAATTCTTTCATAAGTCTCAAGTTAACATGTTGTCTTAAATAACATCTTTTGACATTTTAAAAGCCTCAACACTACTAGAGAACACTTTGACTTTGTGGCCTATTTCATGCTACTATGTTTTTTTTCTTTTTCACATCACAGAATTCTCCATGAGGACTCATCTTTCTGTAGCTAGTAAAATTACATGGTGCAAGTGTGCTTTTGATTGTTATTCATGTACTGAATGTATACAAGTTTCTCCCTGACTTAGTGAATTTTTATGTATATAGGGGCTCAAAGTCAATAACGTATTATTAAGAAAAAAATACAATTAATAATAATGTTAACATTTCTAAATTTCACATCTAGGTTATTTTTAGCTATTAGTGGCCATGTTTTGTGTTTGTTTTGCTTAGTGTTTTCCACGTGAGAGTCATAGTAGTAGGACTTAGTCCTACTTGTGCATTTTCTCAGCTTATCCAGTCTCACATCATCACATCTCCTTAATTAGGGCAACATCATCTCTTTGGCAGTCCTTCCTCTTTGTATAAATTCAATGTGCTTCTGACTGGTTATAATCCAGTACTGATGATTTGATTTGATGTAATCAAATGTTGTTGCTCCCATTGCAAAATTCTGTTCTTCACATTTTTTTCTCTCTTCTTCCCACAACATTCTTTGTCATATTAATCATTAGATGTCTTTGCTTTCACAGCACTTCCAGACCCCCATCTATCCATTTCTGTTTTCATGTCTTCTTTCATTTGTTTTGACTCATGTACACTCCCTGCTCATCAGACCTCTTCATGCCACTTACCAAGACCAACGTGTTCAGTGTTTCAAAGAGGCACTGCCTTGCTCACTCCTGTGTGTTATAAAGGTGTTTGCTGTGAACATTCACACTGTTATTGCAATGCTTTATTCAAAATCCTTCCAAAAAATTAATTTCTAGTATACTTTAATATAAAAACCAGGAGACAGGTTGCCACTGTATGGATATCATTACCCATGCTGCTGTTAGTAGTTTACCTTTACTTCCCTCTCTGTGGGCATGTTTTTTCTTATACTTAAATTGTAAGCCTTCGAGGACAGAGACCATTTTCATCCTGTGCTTTTGCAATGTGGATCTGTGGTCCATAACCAGAGTTTGTGTTATTGTGCAGATAAAGCCCAAATTCTGCACTAAGGCACCTCCAAACCTTATCACAGTTGCTTAACTGCCTTGTTCCTTTGCGTTAGCATATGGTCTTTCAAATGCACTTACTTTTAAGTGTAGATGATCAACTGCTTTAACATCTTTAAAATACTAGTTTTTCCTTTTTTTTCCAAGACAAATATATAACAGATGCATAAATGAACCACGGAATGAATGTGCTGCAGACATAGAGCCATCATTACACTCTTCACAATCAAGTTTTTTCATAAGCTCATGTGGCGTACACCTGTGTTAAGTTAGCCTTGCACTTAGGTGCAGTGTGGAAGACTCAATAATTCAAAGTGGAATTTGTTTCTTTGTTCCTTTTGTACTCTTTCTCATATCCTCTCCCTTCATTATTTACTGTGCTCTGTTTGCCTTCTGTTTGTACTTAAAATTATTTTCCTAATACTTGATTTGGCTGAGGTTCAAATTCACCCACAAGAAATTCAGAAAGTAGTAAGTAGAGCCGGACAGGGATAGCACATAAGGATGATTTTAAAAATCAAATAAAATAAACAGACCAGTAATCAATATATATTACCAAAAATGTCCTTTAAGATGAAGTGTACTGGGTATTTACTAGTATAAAGTATGAAAATTAAGAAATGGGAATATGCATAAGCTGAAAAATAATTTGATCAGTGATTGAAGAGAGCCAATTGAGGGTTTGAGGTTCAAAAAATAACTTGCTTTTACAGCTCTGTTTCATATATTAAAGTCATACTTACTAGCGTTTCAAGAAACTTCAAGTGGAAGTTTTCTAGTATAGCTATAGCTGCATGTTCTTTCATAGAATTTTTCTCCTATTTAGCTCTTTCATTGTCCTGAAAGAAAAAGGCATTTCTTTCTCATCCATTGAGAAGGGGAAATAGGAACTGGGTAAAAATAATTTGGTTTGAATCTAAAATGGAGGTGGTGGCAGGGAGAGAAACAATTGTAGAATTCCAACTTAAGTTAAGATGTTCACTAGCCACTAACAAGTCTGATTTCTAATTTGGGGATCTAATGAGACTAACCTTGCTCTAAAAGCCATCATTAGAGCCCAACAGAGATACAGCTGACCAAAATGCTAAAGCTTCTAAGGTAAGATGGTAGTTTTCTCACTCACTAATTGACTTATTCTTAAGCTGCACGCTTATTATGGTAGTGTGCAGCCTCCTCAGCAACGAGGGTCATTTGAGGCAAAAGTTTATTAGAGTTGTGCTCTGCCAATATTAGCTCTGTGGCATCTGCTCTTAACTTCTGTTTACAGTTGTCCTAAATAGATTTAAAAGTTTTAAGGCCTACCTCCACTGTATAATTTATATTCCCTTATAGATCATCATCCTTTCTACATGTTTTGAGGACACTTTAAAAATTATTAGTAGAATTTGAAGCATCAAAATTGAAATACCTAAGCACTAAAATGAATCCTGTATCTTCTGCAGTATGAATTTTGTATCTTTTGCAGTAGACCGAATTCCACCTCAGGTTATGATTTAACTCTTGGCCTACAAACCATCAGCATTTGAAATTGTTTGCTTTTCTACAGAACCCATTACAGAGCCATTACTAGACTATGCATCACAATGCACCTTCTTAATCAAGAGAGTTCAATACCTGTTCTGCATGCAGTCAAGTCATTTCTGCATAAACAGGCATAAAAGCATATTGGTTAATAACATTAGCATGGATGACTCTAGCTGATGGTAGGGGCTAATTGTTAATTGCATAGTTCATGTCTGGCTCACTTGTGTGATTTACACTGATGCCTGAACAGCCATGTCTCCATTTGAGATGGCAAAATTAAAGGTAATACAGGGAAATGTGACTGACATGCTGATGAAGAGTTCTACATGGATCTGTTAACTTCTTCTCTAAGGCCATGTAGTTTGTTTTTTAAACTTGCATCATTTCATAGTTGACAATTTTCTATTTTGTAAGCATAGGAAAACTTACCTTAGACCTATAACTTTATGATGATTTTTAGAATTATCCTTGGTGAAATGTGGGTATTTGATGTTGCTACAAACAATAATAGGTAAAAAGAATTAAAATTATCAAAAACTGTCTTGATGGAAGGAGTCTCCCTGCAATTTGAAGTGTATCCTCTTTTAGGGGCTGAACTACATCTTGATCTCATTACATTTTTTTTCCCTCATCAGAGGCTCTCAGATGGCATTTGTGGCAATAGTTTATTTGACCTGACCCAGAAGATTCTGGCCATTTGGAATGTGTTGTCATAAGCTATTAGTGATCCATCCAGAAGAGTTGTGCTTGTGGCTTACTATTTGTAGGTTAAGGGGGGGAGAGAGAAACCAAAAAAAACCTCAAAACTAAGCACCTGGCTAAAAAATAAATGCAATTACCAAGATTAATGACACAAATATTCTTGGTAAGTAAATGTTGATATTTAGCTGAAAAAGTACCAAAAGCAAGCAGTGACAGAAGGAGTTGAAGAAGAACTGGCATCCCTGTTTTTCAAATAATTCTAAACATCTTGGACAATAGTTACTGATTTAATGTCAGAATCCTAGTGTTGCCTGGGATTTGCTAGTTTGAGTTTTCATGTATTTCATTTTTGTGTCAGTTTCATACATATTTCTTCAACACAGACTTTTAATGCACAAATTCAAATACTGTGTAGGCTTCAAAACAGCCATTTATAAAGTGAAGGGTATCCACAGGCAAGGTTTAAAAATACTGGTAATAAAGTTTGCATCTTTCTTCAAATTATTGTGTATAGTGCATTAAACAGGAAAACAAGCAGTGTCAAGTGTCAAATTTGTCTACCTGGAGATAGATTGAAGAGTCAAATATTTAGACCTACTTATCCTGTGAAATGAAGATAGAAGTCTGTCTTCAGGATTGGAGTTAATATGATTTACAATTATGGAATATTAATCCCAATATTTCCAGGTGGGACATGCCTGGCCTCGTCTGACCCTTGCTGCTGGACCATAGGCAGCAGCTGTGGTGTTTCACCTCAGAGACACCCCTGGCTGGCTGGATGCTGCAGCTGGGCACTCAGAACAAATCCAGGCATGGTAGAAACTCAGTTTACCTCTGGTGGAAAAGGTTCAGGCGACGGTGAAGAGAAAAAGGAGAGGATTCTATTGTAGAGTTTTAATCCAGAGTTTTATTCCACGATGACAGACCTCTGAATGTTGTAACAGCTCCCAACAGAATCCCGACCGCAGGGTCCCGTCTCCTTTTAACCCCCGGGGACAGGGGGAGGGGAAAGCAGAGGTTGGCACACCTGGGGGGTTGGGATAGGTGAAACAGGAAATGGCATCACACTGCAACATACAGTAATGATACTTAAAGATTATTAAGGTAGCAATCAAATGTCCAATTAAGAAGTCCATGAAGAAGTTTTCTGCTATGTGCTGGATGTAAAGAATAATATGGAAAGTTTTTGCCTCTCGACAATTTATAATGTAATTTAATCTTTACTTTTTTTCCCTTTGTTTCCTAGCATAAGGCGGCACCAGGAAAGGAGAGCTATTTTAACTCCCATTTTAACAGATTTCACCGTTCGAATAACCGCAGCTCCTGCCATTATTTTTACAAAAATTGATGCTGCAGAGAATTTACACCCAGAGGTTTGTACAAAGTGTCTACAGAAATAGCATAATTTTTAATATATGTTAATATATTTTAATATATGTTTTACTATATTTTAATATATGAATAATCTTAGTAATTTACCACTCTACCATTTGAAGTATTCAGGTGTGTTTTCAAATTGCCAACTGGAGAAATGTCATGAGCTGAAATGTTCTTTCTCTGCTGGAGAAAGAATTTTTGTATAGCATTTGATACTAAAGGCAGTCCAGCCAGAGGTAATAAGCCTATTTTCAGTTCCAAAAATGGGAATCCTTTAATAATTTCCAGCAATATTTTTTACAAGTTTGTGATGGAAAGGTGTTGAGAAGAGGTGCAGCATAACAAAACATTGTATTCACAAGCTTCTCATAAAGAAACCTGAAAATGCTGTCTGTAGACTATAAGAAAGTTAGGCTGAGTTCTCTTATCCAGATTTCCAAGACCCCAGGTTGCCACTAAGTATCCATTTCCCTACTTTTGCCATGAGTACTTCCAGGTACTCAGATTTAACAGTCACTTTTGCTGGTGCCTTGTTCAGCTAGTTAAGAATAAGTGAATCAGGTTATACACAAAAGGTACTGGCTGACTTTTTGCCATTAGTTTGTAGCTCAAGAACATTTTCTATATGGAAGATATCCGAAATTTTTTGTCAGCTCATAAGGATAATTTCTCATAAAAACTACCTCCTGGGAAGAGCAAAATTGGTACAGGAGTGTAAAGGGTACTAGAGGTGTATTTCAATATGCAGTGGGTGTACATTGTTGGAAAATAACAGCTGGTGGGCATAGAGAGAAGAAATCAACAGTTTCACATTTTGTGTAAAGGGTCCACAGAAGGCTAGATGGAAAATTATTTAATGTAAAAAAGAAATAGAAAGCCCTAGTATGGCTGCAATGCATAGAAGTTATTCAAGTTTTAAAAAAAATCTGAGCTTTGCTAATACTTATGTTCAAGAATTTCAGTGTTTTCTGTAGATGCATTCTTCTTGTTATCTATTCCCTGGATGACATTCCATCATGAAGGGAGAGGTCTAGTTTAAATTAAAGCTTGAGCACTGTGCAAACTTCTCATGAGACAGAGCAGTTCTTCTCCCCTTCTGTCTGTTTTTCATCTCTTTATTGTTTGCCAGCAGTGGTGAAGGTCTCTATTTGTGCTAGACAACACCAATAAAACAGTGGCTATTCAGCTAGTGTTGCCAAGGTATTAAGAATGGCTTACAGGCAAAGAGAAATCAATCAGGTTGGCTATCAGTGAGTTCCAACACATGATTTCATTATAAATCAAGAAGAGTTTGTGTTTAAACAAGAAATCAAAAAACGATATCTTTTTCTTGGAAGGAAAGGAGAACTGGAATCATTGCCAAGGACACTCTGACAGCCCACTGATACTAGCAAGAGATGGAAACAAGGCCTTGTGCATGAGATGCTTTTCTTGCAGTTTGCCTTAACAGTTCTGCTGTTGAAAGCCATGCAAAGAATAAGCCACATCCTTTAGAAGCATGACACACCAGTTTCTCCTAAAAAGACCACATTTGTACTATATATAATGTTATATATAATGTTAAGTATTGACTACAGCAGGGAACCACAATACAGTTATATAGAAGCTGAAAATTATTTTCCCAATGGCTGTTACTTAGTATTTTCCCTTAATTTCACAGGAAATTTTGGTCTGTGGTCATTCTTTGGAAGTGAATATGACAACAAATTTGGACTTCTTCCTCAATGTGGCTCAAGTGCAACTTCTTCAGCAGCTGGTACAAGCTAATATGGTTGGACTGGAAGCCTCCAGTAGCACCACTGAGGTAGGTTTTTCCCTGGCTTGCAACTGGATTTTTAAAAAGTCCATCTGCAAAGTAGTGTAGCTCTGAGCAGGTGTTTGTATCATCTAGAAAAAAATGTATAGGTAAAGGAAATACATGTTTTTTGTTTGTATGGTCAGTTTCAAAATTCATTCTGATGTTGATTTAAGAATAGAAAGAATGTTAAGAGTATTATTCAGTAAATGCTGTTATTATAGTGGTTCTGCAACATCTTATGTACAAGGAGAATTATCTTATGTAATGTACAAGGATAAATATGTAAATGATGAAGGAAACAAATTTTTGAGAAGTGGGTTTTTGAGATTATTTGGTGTTGAACTTTTCTCGAATCTTTGGTATTTTCTTGTAAGTTCACATGCTACATTGTCTTTCACTAAATCTAGTAAACTATAAAATCTTTTCTGTGCCTAGTAACTACTACTGTCTTAGGAACTCAAGTCCCTAAAATTCAATCCACTTCTGAATATTTTCACACTTCTTTAGTGAAAATGTTGGTACATCATGAGGGATCCTGCATCTGAACAGTGTGAATATTAGTGATCAGCGATCAGCAGCCATCTCTTGAATTTTGTCATTCTTTGTTATTGGGACTTGATACCTCAGTTTATATTGAAAGCCAATCACTGTCACAGACTGGTAAGTTTAAATTTCACACTGACACTTTTGCACTGATACAAACAAAAAAACAAAACAAAAAAAAAAAAAAAAAGGAGAAGATAGGGAAAACTTTTGCCCTAAGAAAAAGTATGTAATTCTTATCTTCAAAACTTGGAATCTAGTCAGGCTGACAGCATCTTTAAGATAATAGGAGTTAATAAATGACAAAGCACTAATTCCACTGGAATGGCTGTTGGACCTATTGAGGTACCTTTGCAAATAAGAACAAGAGTTGGGAAAAGAGTTATTGAGCAAGACACAGTCAACTATTCCAAGAATCTGGCTAATGGGAAACCTGGAGAAGATTTTCTCCTTCTTTTCCTGAATCTCACAGTTTCAGCATTGCACATGAGTCTGGGTGAAAGCAAGGAATGCTCTAGAGCAGCCAAACTATTTACATTCCTCTCTCTTCACCCTGTCAAAACCCCAGAAGTTGTTTGTGCTAATCTAGGCATCACATCGCCCCCCATTCCTTTATCACTTCCCAAGGATAGAGAGAAATAAAGGGCATTGTTTCATTAACATTTGGAAATATGAAAGATGTAGAAAAGAAATGTGGTGTATTTTTCTTTTCCTTGGATGTTTTACAGACACAGGGCCTCTTTGGAGATGAATACTGCAAATTATATATAGAAATATCTTCAGTAAGTTATTTGTAGAGCACTGTTTTCTCAGTGTCAGTGGAATGGACAGAATCAGAAGATTTGAATAGATGCCAAGAATTTAAATTCTGAGTTGGCTTTGTGCAGAAGTGCTGCATGACTTACTTGGACTGTAAAAACTTAAAAGGAATTTGCTACCAAATTTCAGAAAGACTTTTGTTGACTAAATAATGAAGTACTTATTTGCTTTTCATCAGTAACTCCCTTGCATCAGTGAGGTCTCATGTAATGAGTAAGGGGATAGTTCTGTCTCAAGGTGTTTGCCTTGTCTTTAGTAAGTCATAGAACTACATCTGGACTTACTGTATTGGAAATATAAATACATTGGTTTGTTACTTTTTGTCCAGTTCTGCTTCAGTAATGTGTAGCTCTGTGTGCCTAAGTGAAGCCACCTTACCCTCTAATATATGCAGATTTATTATTATTCTTGTGGTTCTTTAGTCAGCAGAAAGAAACATCATACACTGATTGTATGCTGCTGTTTTAATCTTGGTGAATGAAATCAGGAGCACATAGCTTTTGATACTTCACACCTGCATGTTATTTCATTGCAAGAATCAAAGCATAATTTATATTGAAGACACTTCTGGAAACTATTCCTTTACTCAAAAGAAGACTAATATCCAAGCTAGATTAGACTTTTCAGGATGTTGTTCAGTAAAATCTTTCTTTACCTCAGGGGAATGACCATGTAGATAATTGTCCTGTGCTTAATTACCTTTGCTTTGGGATATTTTTGTCTTTATATCCATGCAGAATTTTGCCTGATAAAACTTTCAGTCATTGCCTCTCAATATTTCACAATACCTTTCCAAGAACAGTCTGACTTAATCTTCTTCATAGCCCTGCTTTAAGTAAATGGAAACAGTAATTAGATGCCCCACCATCATCCTTATCCTTCTCTCCTTCTCTTTTTCTGAAAAAACCTAGCTCTCTCACCCTCTCCTTATAAATTCTGTGCTTTAACCTTTTAATCCTCTTGATAACCCCCTGCCCATTCAGGTTTGTCAGTCTTCTGCTGTTGAGCTCAGAGCTAAAGACAGTGCTCGGGAGGCTGACATGCAAGCATCTCATCATCTCACCTCTGATCCAGTGGCTGTGCTGCTGCTGATGCTTCCCAGTAAATGCTCAGGCTCCCACACTACAGGGACAGTCTTATCACATGTTCAAGTGATCATGTGATCACTTGTTCAAAATCATCACATTTTCAAGTTGTTGGCCACCAGGACTCTTGGGTTCCTTTCTGCAAAGCTATTCTGTAGCATTGGCCTCCAGCAAGTTTTTGATTTGGGATTTTGCCACCTCACCATTTCACAGAATCATTTACGATGGAGAAGACCTCTGAGATGATCAGTTCCAAGTTTTGACTGATCATTGCCTTGCCAGCTAGACCGTGGCAAGTGCCATGTCCAGGTCCAGGTCCAGGTTTACCTTTTTCCTCCATGAGGTTTCTGTTAAACCATTTCTCCATTTTGGCAATGTCCCTCTGAAAGCAGTTTCAACAGCTCCTCCCAGTTTGGTGTCATCTGTCTTTGGATATGTTTTGTGTCATTGCCAAGATCTTTAATAAAGACATTAAACCTGATCAGACCATGGGAAATGTCCGTCGGTAACTGGAGTTTAGCTGTACTTTGGAACATTGAACATTACTTTCTGGTTTTAGTGGCCCAGTGTGGTTTTTACCAACCTCACAGCCCATCCATTCAGTTCACACTTCAGTGTCTGGATAAAAGTCAGCTGTGGAAAACTGCCTAACCTTGGACAACTTTGCTAATGGCAAAGCACATGTTATCTAGTACTCTGTCCTCAGAATCAATCATCTCATCACAAGAGGCAGTCAGATTGGGGTAAAGCATGACAGTCATCAAAGTAGCAACCCCTTGTTTAAACTTTAAAGGTGTGATTTCCAAATGGACTGTATTTGGTGGTTTACAGGGCAATGGTGTAAAGATTTGTGTAGACAAAAAAAAACCAAAAAAGAAGTGATGATTTATGGGTAAATCTCTTTTTTCTTCAAGTGTTTTAATATTCTGCAAAAGGTTTCATGCCAGGTCTCCATTGCTGTGTTTTTACTTATTATAAGACCTAGCTTTATACTGTTTTATAAATCTTTGATGTACAGTGGGCCTATTGTACCGACTTCTTCATAAGGTATAGTCTATTATTGCAAAGAATATTGCTTTGATCTACTTGACAGCTTTAGAGTAAGGACACATATGTGGTGTTTGATAGATTACCTGAGGGGCAAAGAATGTTGCTGCCTTTTTGTAATTATTCACTTTTTCAAAATTAATATATGCCAAATTCTTAGAAGAAGAATATATAATGCCTACACATGGAGAACAGAAACAGAAGTGCTAGGAAATGAAATACAAATATAAGAGTGAGGTGCCGTTAATGTCCTGATTTTGTTCAGTGATACATCTAATATTATAGGTGAAATATCAATAAAAGGGCCACATTTCCTTCTTCTTAGAAGAATTTTTAATATTCTGGTAAAAGTATTTCCAGTATAAATGAAAACTAGTTTAACTGCTGATCAGTGATAAAACAGGTGAATTTTCAAGGAGTTCATTTCTTCATCTGGCGAATCTATTTCCTGGTGTCCATCACTTACCACCTGGAGATTTTTGGCAAGACTTATTTGTCATACTATCATTTAGAAGCAGAAAACACAAGAACTCCTCTTTGAAAAAGATATTAAATTCAAACCAACACACATCTTGGTCTGCTGCTGACCATGTAGGAATGCATGAGTAACATATCTAACTGCAAGTCAGTGAATGTTACACTCCTCAAATATGGCTACTGAGGTCATTAGCAACTTTTCGTTTCCAATAAGCTTGAAGTTAAGGCTAGACTTTTGGAGAAAAATTGAGGTATACAAAAAATATTTTTTTAAATTTGTCCTAAAGATTGTTCCTGTCTGATAACTACATTGGAGGCATTGAATGCAAAGAACAGTTACTTTGTATCTTCCTTGAAAAACTAAAAGGTACTTAGAAATGCTTACTTTTTCTTCACAATGTCTTTGTGAGGACTGTGGCTCTGGATGAAGAGAAGAGGATTGCTTTTAAAATTCAAGGCAACTTGAAACATCGGAAATATTTTCCAGAGGATGTCCATTGAGAGCATTCACTCACTTTCTGTTCCCTATGGTATATTTCTTCTTATCCCCTCCATCACAGAACCAGTCACAGAATGTGTCAGGTTGGAAGGAGCCACAGTGGATTCTCCTGTCCAGCCTCCCTGCTCAAGCAGGGTCCTCCAGAGCACGTGGCACAGGATTGTGTCCAGACAGTGCTTGACTATCTCCAGTGAGGGAGACCCCACACTCTCTCTGGGCAGCCTGTTCCAGTGCTCAGTCACCCACACAGTAAAGAAGTTCTTCCTCATGGTCAGGTGGAATTTCCTGTGCAACACTCTCTGCCCACTGCCTTTTGTCCTATTGCTCAGCAGCACCAGGAAGAGCCTGATCCATCCTCTTGACACCCTCCCTTTAGATACTGATAGACGTTGATAAACTCCCATCTCAGACATCTCCTCTAAAGTCATTCTCAAATAGGCCCAGCTCCTCAGCCTTCCTCATAACTGAGGTCCCCCTCATCATCTTCATAGCATTCCATCGGACTCACTCCAGGAGCTCCATATCTCTCGTGTACTGAGCATCCCAGAAATGGACACAGCACTCCAAATGAGGCCTCACCAGAGCTGAGTAGAGAGGCAGGATTGCCTCCCTCAACCTGCTGGCAATGCTCTTTCTAAGACACCATAGGAAACCTTTGGCACTTTTGGCCACAAGGGCCATTTTATTGTCCACCAGGAACCCAAGGTCCTTCTCCACAGAGCTGCTTCCCACCAGGTCACCCCCCAGCCTGTACTGGTGCTTGGGGTTATTCTTCCCCTGGTGCAGGACTCTGCATTCATCTTAGTTGGGTTTCAGATGGTTCTCTGCCCATCTCTCCAGCCTGCCCAGGTCCTTCTGAAGGACTGCTCAGCACTCTGGAGTATCAGCTGCTCCTCCCAGCTTTGTGCCATCAGTGAACTTGCTGAGGAGGCATCTGCCCCTTCATGCAAGTCAGAGATGAAAAGTTAAACAAGACTGGATCTAGTACCAACCTTTGGGAGACACGACTAGTTAAAGGTCTCCAACTAGACCTTGTGCCACTGATCGCAACCCTCTGAGACCTGCCATTCAGCCAGGGCTCACTTTGCCTCATCCCTATTTCTCAGGTTATGTAGCCTTGTTTGTTTATTTTCTGCTAGCCCAAGTGCATGTTTCTGTAGGCTAAAAGTCCCTAGCTATCCTATACAGTCTGAAATTCAGATAGGTATATGATATACGAATAAAAACAGCATAAGCTCTTTCCTGAAAGAATGGACAAACTCATCATATTTTCCTTCCATCATATTTAGTCACAAGTTTTTAATTGTAGTGAGGAATGCAGCACTCAACAATCAGTTTTTGAAAAATATGGAAATATTTTCTCACAGTTTAACTAGAAATTAAAAAGCTGTCCCTGTTTTGGATCCCTCTCAGACCTCCCTTGCCCCTGGCTGGCATTCTTTTATTTTTGCCTAAGCAATGAACAAACCTTCCAAAGTTCTTCAGTGTGCTTGGTATTAGACTCATGTGTTGCTAGCCATTAGAATACAGTAGGTCTTGCACAAATTCGATGCTTAAGAAGTTACTTTCCCCCTCAAAATACATGAAAAAAAAATCTTCTTGTTGAACTGCAGGAACAACTGAGCTGATGAAGTATGGACTCAGATGTGCTGGCAAAACAGTCTCACAAAGAATGATCTGGGACTTGAAGTGTCTGATTGGAATTTTTCTTCATAGCTGATACATATGTCAAGCATAATTTGCAGTCAGAGCCAACAGGCAATGGGCACAAGCTGTCATTCACCTTGGGGAAGTGTTGAACCAAACAGGGGAAACCTGGTGTGGGCACATCTTTGTTTTCTTTCAGAAATTCCAGGCATGACCTGCTGGCTAATGTTTTCTGCTTTGTTAAAGCCTGCTTTTAGGTATTTGACCTTTGAGCACTCTTCCTAGGCTGCATAAGTCCTAGCTGCAGCAGTGTTTGTCACCTTGGCAGATAATATTCTGCTTCTAGACCTGGCTCATGCCAATCACTGAGTAAAGTCCACCAGCAGGTGTGACATGTTTCATAGGGCAAACCCCTGTGTTCTGATAAATTACAGCAAAAATTACACCAAACCCACCAGCTTCCTGAATAAATGGTATTAATACTAGGGGGGAGCAAAAGTTGTTTCAACTTTTGCATTTTGTTCTTTTACCACAAAAATTATATTTGGAGTCTAACTACTATAAATATTGGCTATTTCAAAGTGAGCAGCATTTTACTTGTATTCATCCCAATAATGGGCAAGGCTGGGGGAAGTGCAGCTCCTATCTGCTCAGACAAGAGCAAGAATAAGCAAATGCTTGAGTGAGTAATAAACAATACACCATTAAAGTGAACTAATTAATAGCTGAGAAGCATCCAAAAGCGAGAAGGCATAGAAAACTCATCTATGGCAGCTGATTCCTTCCTAGCTGGGCTAAATCTGATTGCATGCTGATTTGTCACATTAGACATACTGCAGTAATATTTGCAGAAAGTGTAATTCATTCTCTATTGCTGCAGATGAGACTTAAAAAAGCTTTTCTGATAAGTTTTAAAGCCCTGTAATATGTTGGCTCAGGAAGTCTGGAAGAGTGTGCTGAAGAAATATTTCTCTGTGCTTTCTTTAATTATGGTTGTTGGTTTTTTTCTCAAAGCATCCAATTATATCTACTTTCAGAGAACAGGAGTCTAAAAAGATCTTTATTCTAACTCAGTAGTATTGTTATTTCTTTATTTCTGTTTAAAGCAATCTCATCAACCAGTTGTTGCTGTAACTTCACTGTAAGATAAAGAACATGGTCAGCAGGATATATGTACAAAAGTGCTGTTGCAATTGCATCACACATAAAATTTGAAGGAATGATAGCTAATAGAGTTTATAGCATATTTTCTTGCTGATGATACTTTAGCAGAGCAAACTTTTGAGTGATGAGCAATTTAATTGCACTTTAGTTAAGGCTATTAATTACTTGTATGAAAAATGAAAAAAAAATGTTGAAAACAAGCAAAAATTTGTTTTCCATTTCTATTTTGCTTAGAAAAAAATAACAGTGAAAAAAACCATTAAAACAAGTTCCAGATAATACTACTTAGGAAGCCAGACAGTCAAAGTGTGGAATGGCAGATGCACATGTTGCACAGATGTTGTATTGACTGGATAGTATTCTTATGGAAAGCTTGTGTAATTGGAAGTATTTTTAGTATGTTGAAACTTTGAGAAGTTGGCATTCTGATTTGCCAGTTTCTTTTGAAGAAGCTGTTTATCTTTTGTCTTTTAATTACTGAAATCTAAGGTAATCAGTGTTCAAGAGCCAAAACATTCTTGGGTTTTGTATTTTATACAAATCAGTTGAATTTAGGTATGTCTTGATATCCTGAAATGTGTTGGCACATTAAAAAAGCTAATACTGTTAAAAATAACTTCCTGAGGGTTTCAAAACTTTTTTCATTATGCTTTTGGTATTTATTGTAGTGAGTGAAAAGAGAGCTAGCTTAGTCTATGGTATTAGTAATGCCCCAGAAACAGTAGGTATAAAAATATGAACCAATAAAATATTTCTCAGATTTTTTTTTTAATTTTTTTTTTAGCTTGCAGAATTCCTGATCAGGTCTTGTGTACCTGCTCAGTTCTGCCTATGTTTTAGAGCTTTGAAATTTCATTCCAGGGAATAGCAGGTCATCATGTAGTACCATAGCTTTGATGTCCTGCGCTATGAGACGCTTTCTCGTGGATCTTCACCACCTTAATTGAAGAATCACAAATTTATTGCAGCTGGAATAAATATGTTCAGTTTATTGATAAAATTGTTAGCAACAATCTCATGACCCAGGATTTGCAGAGTGCCTTTTTGCATGAATTAGTTAGTAACTGTAGCTTCCTTATTTTAATGATTGTACATTTCAAAGAGTAAGCTATTACAATGCTTCTAACTAGGTTACAAAATGTAGAGTTTCAGATACCAGAAATGAAGTAAAGAGAAAGTAACAAAATTTGGATTATTTAGATTTGAAATACTTAGACTCTCAAGCAACTTGACAAGGGTTAGCTTAAAATTAGGCTTGTTATTCTCACTGTGTTGGTTTCATGGGTTTGGAAACAATGGAATATATCCAGATAAGTGTTTTCACAGTTGAGAAGGATTGCAGAAAGCTGCAGTTCTAAGCACATACCACAGCTAGATCCCCAAAGTAGCTCTAATTTGTGTCACTGGAGTTAGGAAATGTCTTATGCTTTCATTCCTTCTGTGTGCTTCAAATTGAGACTGTGCCTTGTACATCCCAGATGGATTTGTAAAAGACAACAACTTCATTACCTAAAAGCTCACAAAGTTTTGATAAGGAAGAATTGCATTTCATGTCAATCTGTGTAATGTCCTTAGAATGTGAAAAGGAAAAAATAAGAAGTAGGAGACAAAGGAAAATCTGTTTTGCTGTAAAGATGTGACCTTTAGTTTCTCTCCTAGAATTACAGGGAAAAAAAAGAATGTTCAAACTGATTGTTGCCATGAAAATGGCTCTTTGAAGAGATCTTCATGCTTAGATCCTGCAAATACAAAAAATAAAGGGGAAAAAAGTGTTTATAGGCTCTCTTTAACATACATAATTAGGAAAATTTTTATCTTAGAATGAAGAGTCTCTTCAGTAAGCATTTGGACTTATGTAGTTGAGCAAGATCAACAAACATGTTAAATAAGATAGATATTAAACTGACAAGGTAAAGAATTCCTAGTGTAGTAAAACCAGACATGAAATTACAGATTCAATGTATATTTCCTTTTAGCTAGGAAGAAACTAGGTTTTCCTGCTGATTTTTGATGTCCACAAGCACACAGACTATGTGGGGGGGAAAAAATGGAAAGTTGTATCTGTTAGCTTTTTAAGCACTTCATGATTCAAGACCACTTTTGTCGCAGACATCTTTCATGAAAAATCCTTTCTTAGGATTTTTCCTTGTGAGAAGCTGCAGTTTCAGCAACCAAAAGTAAACAATGGTTATCTGCTGCTGTGGAATGCAACAGATAGACCTGTGACTGGTCTCCTGTAGATGTTTAGATTTACTGACCACTCATAGCAGAGCTGGCTCTTGCTCTGTCTGAGACACAGACCTTTGTTATTCATTCTATTCTATTCTTAGCTTAGCTAGCTTCTGAAGAAAGCTTTTCCTTTCTCTTTCTTTTTAGTATAGTCTTAATGTAACATATATCATAAAATAATAAATCAAGCCTTCTGATCATGGAGTCAACATTCTCGTCTCTTCTTCATCCTGAAAACCCTTATGACCACAGTCACACACTTTCTATGACATTTTCCTTAATGTTTTCTGTGACCACTTAAATTAAAGTGATAAGATGTTCCTGCATATCAAGATTTCACATAAAATATAGCTGGGGAGGAATTTACCCAATACAATAATCTACAAAGAAGTTCATAAATAACATTCTTCCAAATATTCCTTGTTTCAACACAGAAGGATATTTTGTATTGTTAACAAAAGGAAAAATACAAGTATTTCTCTAGAATACTGTGAAGCTTCATATCAATAGTGTTTAAAGATTCCCATGCTGGAACAAATCTAATGGGAACACATGTCATAGGGGTTGTTGTTATTTTCTGGGAAAAAAAATTATAACAGCAAAATAAAAAGTTAGAGTAAGAAAGGAAAAAAGCAAACAGAAACCTTGAGGTGTTGGTTTTCCTCTATGTTCCCATCAATACTAGTTAAAGACTAAGGTTAACGGGTTTTTTTCTCCTCTCTTTTGCTATTTTTCCAGATGTTTTAAAACAGAGCATAATGAGATAGAATTATTTTTACACGAGTTTTAAGTAAAAGTGGGGTTTCAGTCCACTTATTTTTTCTTTTTAGCCTACAGTTCTTGATTATCTGAACCAGACCTTCTTGTGTCTGCTCAATGAGCCGCATTTATTCTCTCATACTACTCTTAGTAATATCGTCTAAAAGATGTAAACATTCTGTCCAATCTCTGTATTCCATACCCTGCCTAGCAATATTTTGAAGTTACCTTGTGAATTATTTTTATTATAATTATCTTCAATAAAATTGTGCTTTCTTATCCAATTAAAATAATAATTGAATGTTACATAAAGTTAATTTAAAACTTCACCATTTCTGATCATTTAATGTACCGACCAAAATAACCTCAAGTACTCATTACAGAGATAATAAAAATATTGCTATTAAAAAGGACCAAAATTCAAACTTTTCTTTCTATTAGAACACATGCAAGAAATCATATTGGCTCATTTTTGAGGAAAAAAAAAACCAGAAGTCCATGAACTGTGTAAGAATTGCTATAGGTTTGCCATGAATAGCAAGTATAGTTGGTGGTTGGCACATATGCAGGACAAAATCACTGAGGGCAAGACAGTGGCTCAAACTGACCCTGAGGAGAAGAAGTGTGAGAGAGCACATGCTTGGGCTTTCTCACAGTGTGACACTGGATGTGTCACAGTGGTGATTTCCTAAGGCAGCTGATGAGGAGGGGGAAGTTGCAGTGTTGGGTCACATGGTGTGAGACTGAGGGTTCTGCATTCTTTGATCTCTACTAATCTTCTCCTTTCAGTCATCTAATGCTGCTGTACAGAAGAGTTTGGTGCTGTGGCAACATTACCTTTAGACAGCTCTAGTTATGGTTTCTTCCCTGCATGGAGCATCACCTGCTAGGTAGTGTGGAAAACTTGATCCTTGACAGGAATTATAAACACATGGATTTTGTAATTTCCTTCACTTTAAAGTAAAAGAATATTTTTTTTCCTTAAAGAGAAAGATGAGAAATGTAAGGGGAAAGGACAGAAGCCAGTAAAGATTTAATTGAAGGTATAGTCAGTGGGCAGGACAGTAAGAAATTTAGGTTTTAAATTCTGTTTTCTTTATGAGAAGAATGCTCACTTTGTTCCCCTGAAATTCTCTCACAGGAAACAATTTTTTTTCATGAATTTTACCCTATTTTTAGAAGCAAATAAATCTAATATAGTCACCCTGTATGTCAGTCTTCCTCAAACATTACATAATATATTTTGTTCTCATCCAAATTAGAAAGCAGAATAGAAGTCTCAATATTAATTAATTTTTAATTGTTTTGTAAAAAAACAGGAGAAGTATGGTGACAAACCAAAGCAGATATTGCCACTGAGGGAAAGCCATTGTTCAGTCACTTCTGTGACTTGTGAGGGACCAGCTGATCACCTAGGGATAGATACTCTGCTTAGTTTTATATTGATTTTCTTTAGGACAGAATTCCACTTTAGTACTATCCTGTTTATTAAGCAAGGAGGCTTAATTTTCTGAGTGTACTGCTGGTGATTATATTGCCTGCCATCCTAATTTTTCAATTTTTCCAGCTAGCTATACTGTTTCAGATTCAGGTAATGTTGTATCATCTGAGACTGTCTAGTAGAATGATACATTCCATTATTCATGCCTGGGATTTTGTCAGGAAACAAATATGGCTATTTTTTCACAAATTCATTTGTCTGTTCTGTCAGAAATTCATGAGGTCTTCATACTGTTTGAAAAGTGACAAAAATACCTGCTTGAATAAATGTTCTTTTAAATAGTAGTGAGTTTAAACATAAAAGAGCATAGCCTTTTCTGTATGTTTTTCCATAACATCTAATGGATCAAAGTTGTCCAGGGGGTCCAGGTTGTGTTATTGACAGAATTAAGTGGTTCCTTCTTCCTGTGAAATTAATTTGCATGAGTCAGAGCTGCAACAGTATCCTTGTACCATTTACAAGCAGTTGTATGCATAGCAGAATTAGCTATATTTTATAGTTTAGCAATTTTATAACTAAATTTTTATAACTATAATTTTGAAAGTAAAAAAAAAGGAAGCCAATCTATAATCAGAAGTTTTTTATTCATTACACCTTAGTGGTGGAATGGCATCTGAATCAGTTTCATCTAAATCTATGTTCTGTCTATTGAGATGAAACTGATTCAGATCTAAATCTAAGTGCTTCTATCCAAAGTTGAATATTTCTATCCAAAACATGACGTTGCTGCATCAAATGTTTGTTAGAAGTTCATGCCCTTCTATAAATCTGTGTAGTTAAATAATTTATGTAGCAATGAATAGACATAATACAGATCCAGCTTTAAATATGTTTGAAACCATGAAATATCTGAATCAGTTTCATCTAAATCTATGTTCTATAGCAGCAGCTTTTTAGGATGGTGAATGTTTAATTGTAAGGTGGCACATATTTCCTATTTCTGCTTATGTTAATGGCCTGAAACCATGACATGCCAAAGGAAGATGTACAAATTGATTTGTATGTTTTTTTCCAAATATATAGTAACATGAAGGCATGTAAAAAAATTAGCACATTTAATACATACACATGCATAGAGTTAATGGAGAAAATTTGCACCATGCATAACTTGATTTTCTTAGTAAAGATTGTTCCACGGATTAATCTAATCCACTTAGATAGTAAGTAGGCGTAATAGATTTAATTGCTTTATGGAGTAGTTAAAATTTGTAGAATGGCCAAATTTTTTGAAATGTATGTGACAATAAAGTCTTCTGATAATATTTATCATTGAGCTGTTCATATGTTTTAAACATAATCTTGTAGCTCAGTAGTGTCAGAGAGAGTGCCAAATGTGTAACTTTTTGAGAATGCCAATAAAAACCCCTAGCTGGAATAGCTGAATAATACTTGCATCATTTTCCTGGTAGCTTTACCAGTACTTGGGTTCCCACATAGCCACTTGTCAGATGTTTTCCTGAAAATAACAGATATTTTGGTTAGTTCAAGGACACTATCAAAATAAAGTCCTTGCCAGTATCTTGAGTCATTGCCATACCCTGTTTCCGTTCTTAGGAAGCTCTGTCTCATCATTTGATTTTGTTGCCAAAACCAATTGGGAGGTATCTTTTTGAAGGACTGTGCAGTACTTCTTCATACTTCATCTGAGCAAACATTCTTATTCCAGTAGAAACCTAGATGCTGTTCTTATATTGGAAAAATTGATGTGGCTTTTCTAAGAATCTTCAAAGCAGAATTTTTTTCAATTAAAAAAATATTTAGGGATGAAGTAAATTCACAGTAAAGTAGGGAGCCTTATGAGGAAGGGTCCATTTTGCAGACATGAAGGCAAAATATGTGAGGATTACTCAAAAGGACATAAGCATGTATGTGGATGCAGAGTTTTCACACAGCAAAAACGCCTCATGATAGAAGATCTGAGTTCTGTGTTAGCCTGGAATTTGTAGAAATGCACAATTCAGTTTTACACTTCAAATCTAAGCAAGTGGTGTCTTTTAACATTGTAAATTGCTTTGCAGTTTCATTCATCCCATTGCAATGCTGCACAAGTTGCATCCATTTTCATGCTATGAGGATTTTGAGATAGCTGAACTAAAACTAAGTATTTTGAATGGAAGAGTATCATTTGAACTTTACACTTCAGTTGAGGATTCCATAGGTAGACAATCGTTTCTGAATGTTAACAATCTTCCCTTGGTCATCAACATTAATTTGTGCAATTGTGTGGGGTTCTGAGTTTCTCTGAATCCCAACAATTCAGTTTGTTCTGTCTTGCTTGCAGGGAAGTTCACTTGTGACAGTAATAATAATTTTCCACTTTTCTTGAACATTTGAACATTGCATTGAATTTTGATTGAGTGAGGCAGAGAAGGTAGCAGTGTTCCTTCATGGACACACAGTGTTTCGAGTGGAAGGATAATAAAGAGCCTAGCTCTATTTAATTTCTTTCTAATCTCTTTGATGTATTCTGCCACCTATCACAAAACCCAATCTAGTAAAATTACAGTGAACAAATTTTTAGTTCAGTGTCATGGTTTGGTGGCAGGGCTACAGAGTACATGCATAGGGTCTGTGGCTTTGATAAGTAATATTAATCTGGTACTGTTGGTATTCCCATTTAGATAAAAGAGGTAGTTGTCACACTGACTTGAGGAGTGTTTCTCAGGAATATGGAGGAGATTAAAGAGCTGGACAATACTTCCATTTTTACAGCTAGCTTCCATCTGAGTTACTGGTTGTTATATCAAATGGTGAAATCATAGATTATCATTGTGATTAAAGATTGGTATGAGTCATGCATTTGATGCTAATAACATTGACTGAATCAAATTCAGATTTGCAGCTATTTGTAATTTTTCTGAACTTACCTCTGCAGCTAATTGGCTGCCATTACCTTTTTAGAGAAAAGACATTTTAAAGTTCTCAGTTGTTTACACATAGTGTGCAGCTTTGGTGGTTTTGCTGTGCTTAATGGGTTTGCTTAATAATCTTGCATATTAGCACTTTTTTCCTCAGTACGTGCTCCTAGGCAATGTTTCCAGCTCTTCATTTCACTGAGACTGTACCTTCCCCCCAGATTACCTGTGACTCATTGTATGAATCAAGACTGGAAGTTTCATTCTTGACTCATCCTAAGTAAAGGTTTCCACTAATTTTAACTTTCTCCATCAAAACAGTGGAGGAATAATGACTTAGTAAAGAATTCTCAGAAATTAGCAGTGACAACTATTCCAGATTGTTTGGAAGCTGTTTGAATTAGAGAATCCCTAAAAACTGAAAATCTGTTAAGCTTTACTGAGGTGGGGTCCTGTGTACAAGTTTCATAAAACTGATATTTGTTTGAAGACCAGTGATTTAAGACATACATTTAGAAAGTTGGGCATTTTTTTCTTCAGAGTTACAGAGATAATTAGGTTTGTGTGTTTGCATTAGTTCACCTGTTTTCTTGCAGTAGTTTGTATATGTCTTTTTATGCTTTTCTGCTAGGATAGGCTATCTGGTCTCTGTTGTTGTTCTATTTCTGGAGTCCCATATTGTTGTTATCAGATTTGTAAAGTCCATACCTCCTCGGTGTAGTCTCATGGCTGCAGATATTCACAGCACAGACTCCTTCTACATCTTGTTCTCTCTCAGCTCAGGACTCCTCCAAGGCTCTCCCTGACTGGCTAACACACCCCCTTTTATCCCAGTTATCTTCATTGGTCACAGCTGCAGCCCAATTAAGGACATCACAGCTGCAGCCCATCAAGGGCAACCAGGACCTCCCAGGGCAAAGCCTCTGTACAGATATTCAAGTACAATACATTTCCTCTACTATATTTCCCCCTTTTCTTTTACTTACAGAACCAGGTTTTACATACAATACTTCAAGTACAATACACCCATATTTCCCCATGACTCAAAGGCCATGTACAACACACATAGCTCCTTGCTCAAAGGCCATACTCTTTCACAGCTCCTTGACCCAAAGGCTATGTTCTGTCACAGCTCTTGGCTGTCTCATCTTCTGCCAAATATCACATCGAGGTCACCAATAGTTGTTGTTCTATTTCTGGAGCCCCATATTGTTGTTATCAGATTTGTAAAGTCCATACCTCCTCGGTGTATTCTCACAGCTGCAGATCTTCACAGCACAGACTCCTTCTTCTGCAGGTTGTTCTCTCTCAGCTCAGGGCTCCTTCAAGGCTCTCCCTGACTGGCTAACCCACCCCCTTTTATCCCAGTTATCTTCATTGGTTACAGCTGCAGCCCAGTTAAGGCCATCGCAGCTGCAGCCCATCAAGGACAACTGGGACCTCCCGGGGCAAAGCCTCTATACAGATATTCAAGTACAATACATTTCCTCTACTATAGGTCTCTACAGATCATCCTTTTTGGCTGATTCTTTGCCTTCTAAAGCAGGAACAGAGGAGGAGAGATTCAGGATCACAAATAAATTATCTGCCAAACTATTATTTTTTCAGTGGGAGATGGGCACAAAACTGTTCTATGTTCTCTTGATAAAGTTCATTATAAAGGCAGTAGTGCCTTCTCCACACTAGGTAAGTGTTCATTACACATTGAACACCTGGAAGTTTTACCCATTGTATTTCTATTAAATTCTTGTTGTACAATGTAATTTCTGAGTAGACTGATCTTGGTAGAGTGGTTTATTGGGTCATCTCCTAGGTATGTCTGTGAGCAAGCCCACCATAGCAAATTAATTTATGGCCAATTAAAATGTATACTTTAAATAATGCTTGGGAAAGTATTTTGATAACACTCAACAACAAAGAGAAGAAAAACAATCAAAAAACAAAACCAAAAAAGCAGCAGTTGTTAGTGAACCAAAAGGAGCTTCATGGCCTGAAATTGGAAAAACGTTTCTATGGAAAAACAGTATATGTAAACAATATTCAGTAATATGCACAGTCTTTTTGCATCTTTATTATAGTACATTATAGCAATACCATATAGAAGCATGTAAAGGTCAGAAGTGTTTTCCTTTAAGAAGTAAACTTTGTAAACTGTTTGTATCTGGGCCTGCTGATGGAATTCAATGCTGTACCATCCCACAATTTGAATGGTGCCGATGGCATCATAGAACTACAGATAAAAGCTTTAAAAATGTCAGACTGCTGCAGGATGTGTCTCACAATAGTTCTCCCCTGATTTTCCAGTGAGATATAAAGTCCACTCTCAGCATGACTCGAGTGCTGGGTGCTTTGGAGCAGCCTCTCGGGCACCGAGACTGATGGGGCTGGAGAGCTCCAGGCCTGAGCAGTTGGAGAAGGCTGGAGATGCAGCTCTGTGTGTCACCCACCCTGAAGGCACCTTGCAGAGGTCCTCTTTTGGATCTTTTATTCCTGCTCCAATGCCATCTTTTCTTTTATTTAATTGTTTTAAACAAATTCGGTAGGCATGATTTAGGATGCAATTTTGAGGCTTAAGTTAATCCAAGATGAGCTGCTATGGTCTGTCCTTTTCCTTCACTGCTTTGTATTGTACAATGAACCAATGAAGGAAACAGAACAGGCCAAAAAAAGCAAAAGGTTTTTTGGTTGGTTTGTTGTTGTTTTTTCTTCCGGGGATTATTTTTTTTGGATGCTTCAAGACCCTGAACTTGCTGTTTTACTGTCATATAAGGCACAAACGAGGAGACACAAATTCAGTCTGGCATGGACTTGTACACCAAGGCTGAGACAAACAACTTGTTAAAAATGGGGATATTTTGTCATGGTCTTGTTACCAAGAAAACATATTCTGGAATTACTAATTTTGTAGGTTTTAGTTCACATGCCATTTCATGTGCTTTTCTTCCCCAGGTAGTCTTTAAAATATTCTCAACAAATTGAAACATGGTTTAGTCAAAGATCAGTTTAGGTACGAGTTGATATAGGTGAGATGTAGCAACATAGGAAAAAGAAAAAAAAGCAGTAAGGTAGAGATAGATAATTTTCCAGACATCTAGCAGCTTTAAAACCTGAGGCACTCTAGATCCCAGCACATGTTTCAGTGAGAAGTAGTGTGCCAGCAGTTGAATATTTCTCACTGGAGACTCCTGCACTGTGGATTTTTCTGTTTGTAGCATGTAGTCTGACTCAGTCTGACTTATATTACTGGAAATAATGTAGAAAGAAGTTTGTTTAGTTAGGCAGCATCTGTACATGAAATCTTTTAATCTGCTGTGGATTTAGTTATTTTAGTTATTTAATTGCCTTCAAAATGCTCAAAATGGGTAAAGTATCTCATATATATGAAGAAAAAGATTGTACCATTTGATTCTGGAAATAGTTCATTTAACTCTACAGTTACTCATTTAAGAGGTTGAAGATAGAGTCTGTATTATGAAAGTCAAGTACCAACTTACTGTACCACATAACAATAATGACTTTTTATTGTTCGTACATTCATTCATCCTCTCCTAGAAAATTATGCCTAAATTTTTCTTTTGAGGCTTTGTTGAATTCCAGTTTGAGTTATTGCCAGATATTTGGCATCTTCCTTCTGCAGATTTTCATTTATTTTACAGAATGCTAAATATTAGTCAATGGGGAAAATATCCAAGTTTACTCCAATAGGAGTAAATAACTTTGTTAAATTTCTCATGTTTGGAAGTCATAATAGTGAATGATATTTCTAACATTTCCATATTTAATATAATTTAATTATTTAAACTGCATGGAAATGTGACCAATAACTGAGACTGGTAAAATTAGTCTGACACCAAAATCTTGATACTGAAATGTTAGAGAATGTCATAGAATTGTAGAATCAATAAGGTAGGAAAAGACCTCCAAGGTCAAGGTCATTGAGTCCAACCTCTGACCAAGCACCACCATGGCAACTGTGCTGAGTGCCACATCCAGTTCTTTCTTGAACACCTTGAGGGATGGTGATTCCACCAATTCCCTAGGCAGTCCATTCCAATGCTTTAGCACAGTTTCAGTGGAGAAATTCTTCCTGATGTCCTAACTGAACCTCCTCTGGCACAGCTTTGGACTGGTTTCTTACACTTTCAGTATTAGCTTGGGAGAAGGGGCCAACCCTGACCTTGGTGCAATCCCTTTAGGCATTTGTAAAAGACTAAAGAAACCCACCTCCTTCAGTCACTCCCTGTAGGACTTTCTCTCTAGACCCTTCAGCAGCTCAGTTGTCCTTCTCTGGATGCACTCCAACACTTCAGTGTCTTCTTGCAGAAGTCCAGTTAGACAACATCAACAGTCATCTCTAGGCAGGTCACCTGGTCATAGAAGGAGATCGGCTTGGTCAGACAGGCTCTGCCTTTCCTGAACCTCTGCTTGGCTGGGCCCAATCCCATGGTTGTTCTCTACGTCTGCAAAACCAGGGTGAAGTTTCAGCTATTGCTTTTGAAAATATCCAAATGAAACATGCAATAAGGCTCTCATGGCAAAATGCTGTTTCTTGGCTTTAAACAGAGAAAAAACTGAAAACAGTGCCCCCTCCCAATCCTCACTCCCCTGCAAAAAACCCCACACAAAACAAAAACAAAATCAAACAAAAATAAACAAACAAACAAAAACAGAAGAAAGTGTGCAAAACTCAGCAAACCCTCACCATGTCTAAAATAAATGTGTGTTTTAAGCCAATATTTTTTGTATAAAAGCAAAGATATGAGCTTAAATTTTGAATTTAAATATGAAAAATAACACCAAAAAGCTAATGCTTTTAGTAAAAATAGAAATGAAAAAAGGCTGTGAAGAAAAAACACTCTGCCAAATTTCAGCCTGGTCTTTTTAAATTGAAAGCCTTTATTTGGAAAGAAAAAAACCTGAACACAAGCTTCTTTCTGGCCTTCACAGGGTAGCAAAATAAGCATATTGTTTGTATTAAGATGAAAAAAAAAATAATTTTGTTGGCATTAGGAAGGATTTAGCACTTGAATATCCCTGTTACAATTGGAACATTTAACACAGCTTTGATTTATGAATATTTGCATCAGTGTTTAACAGAATGTAGCCTCTTTCTTTACTTTTGATGAGCTGGGAAAACATTGCACAAAGAAGCTGAGTTTGTATTGCTCCTTGCCATCACAACTTGCATGTAATTCCTACAGTATTGTGAAAACTGCAGTTCCCATCTGAAGTAATTCTGTAGGTCCAGAAGCTCATATACACAATTACACTTCATATTGGCATCATTTGTTTTGCAACAGTTTCTATTTGAAAAGAAAACTCCTCAGAGGGAAAAAACCCATTTGACTTTTATGAAATAAACTACTTCAGGCATCTCTGCTATTTTTGTTGCCTCATTTTGGCATGATTTAATAGTTCCCTTTTGGAGGACAGCTTTAGGTTCATTTTATAAAGGACTCTTTCTGCAGTTGGATTGATACAAGTAGAAGCAATCTGTCTAGATTTAATAAGAGGACTGAAGTTTTAATTTGGAACTTTATTAGACTGGAGGACATAATTTAATAGACAGATATGTTTGTGTGTTTGTCTTTCATTATATTTCCATGTGAAATTAATATGTCAATTTGTAAAATAATTTTGATAAAGGTCAAAATTAAATTCAGTCATGTAACTCCTATGTAAAACATAATAAAATTGTTTTAGTTGGAGTGTTCAGTAGAACAATGTGGCAAACAAAGGTCTATTAGATAACAATGATACATTAACTAAATTTCCAAACTGTTCGAAACTTCTCAATGCAGTAGATGAAGTACTTTGTACCAAGGAAGAAATTATCCAGTGTTACCTTTGTAATTCCAGTTTAAGCATAATGGAAAGCAAAAATGGAACTTATTCCTTTTCTGTAACTTACTTTGTCCACTAGGCAAGATCTTTATTTCCATGTAAATATTAATACTTATTAGAAAAAGGGATAAAACTTGGTCACATACAACAGTGATGGAGCAGATGTGATTGGCACTTTGATTTTGTGGTTTCACACTTGTGAGTCTTTCCATAACTTATGTAATGTGAAGCATGAGCTCATGATTGGCTGAAGGGTTTTGATCAGAGTTAAGAAATGACTGGAAATTTTACTTCAATAGTGTCATTATATGACCATAATTAATATGAGAAGCTGGAAAAAATATGCAGATGTAGATGCTTTTCCTCTAAATGGCTGCACTTCCAAAGATTATATTGCCTACAGTTATTCTATTAATTAAAGAATTATTCTACAAATTACCAGAAAAAGAACATTAAAATGTTTATAGTGAAATTTGCACATGCTTACGTTGTTTTTGTTGAAAATTCTTGAGAGATTAAGAAATATGATGTGGCAATTCTGCCAGTTGTTCTAAAACGCTTCTCTTTGATTTGGTAAATGGGTTGGTTATCGGTCTAAAGTATTAGGTTTTGTATTTACCTTGATGATTTTATTCCTGCTCTTTATGGAGCAAAATTTTTGAAGACATCACTACCATCTAGGTATTGTGATCAGAAATGGAAAATAAATAAGACTTACCTGGTCAAAATTGCAGTGACCTTAGATGGTACTACTTGCCAATGTTGAAAAGCAAATCTATTTATTGATCCTTGATTTTATGACGTACTTATCTCTTTGTGTTCTACAGGACATGCCATTTTCATGCCCTTTCTCGTGGTAGATATATGTGCCATATGCCCTAGTGAACTCAAGAGGTTAAGCTAGTAAAGTTACCTATCTCAACACATGAAAAGGAAGAATTAACCACAGTTCCCCAGCTACCAGTGTAGCTTTCAACACCTTTTCTATGGTGTGTAGTTTTGATAGGATATATAACTGTGAAAGGACAAGAAAATGCACTGAAGTGATCTAAGAAGTAAACTATCATCTTGATGTGTTTTTTCTAGCTATTGAAAACCTTTCCATATTGCAACTTATTCTGACAGTGAAACTGTAGAATACCTCTGATTGAAGTACCATCTGGTTATGCTCAAGGCTTTAAAGCTATTATCTCAGCTTAAAATTTCAGCGTCCTATACTTTTTTCTTCACCAAACTATCCATTTTTAAACCACAAATATTTTTCCAGTCCTTTCAGATTTTATCTAAAAGTATATTTTAACAGTATTTAAATAGTTCTTAAACAATAACAATTTATCTTGATAGATGACATGCTGTGTTTTTTCATTTTATTTTAATTAGCTATTGTGGAACCAAATTCCCTTTTGTTTTATTCCTTTGAATACTGTTTAATTATAGTTATCATGCCAAATATCTTAAAGGTTATTTTACCAATATAGTTTCATTTAACATAAGCCATGTGGAATCAATAGTCCTGTTTCCTAAAGTGAATGCTTGGAAAATCTTACATTCATATGTTAAGAGTACACATCCTTTCCTCATTAGCTGGAAAGTACAGGGATTTTGGCACAGGTTCTGTGTGGAAGCATTGTGCAGCTTTTATATGGATTTTGTTTTTAGCCTTTGATGACACTGTTTAGAATAGGAAGTATCTAATAAGTAAAGCATTTTGTCTAATGTGCTGCCAGTGTGTTTAATATATGCCTGGAGGTCTGAAACATTATCTTCTCCACTATAGTAATATGCATTTAATTCTCTGAAAGCAGAAGGTCGAACTTTTAAAAGGGACTCAAAGTACATTTTCAACTAAAATAATTTAAACCACATGGGATAGGGGACCAGAGTAATGTACGGTTGGTTTTTATGGTTTAATCATGATCATGTTAATGCACACCAGTAGCTAATTAAAGAAAACTTTTATTGTTCATTTTAAATGGGTTATGTAAAGAGTAAGAGAATTGATATTATACAGCCCAATGATAAATGTTACCATTACATTTGCTAACAGCAAGATGATATTGCTGTTCTTGACATCTTTAAAGTATTGGCCCATTTATTCCATAACAGAGCAAAGAATCTTTTTAGAGTAGTTATACTGAGATTGTTCCTTCTCATCTTCTTATCCCATTATTGTTGGAAGGCTTGATGCTCTACTGAGCTGAAATTGATGCAAGAAGTTCCAGTGCTACTTCTGCACTTTTATTCTGTACCCAGTTGTGCTATGTACAGCTGTCTTGCAAATCATTATCCATGTGTTTCAACCTTTATAATATATGTGGTAAGACCCTACATAAGTCAAAGTTTCATTGTGAAACCGGGTGGCATGGGAAGCCGTAATAGGATATGGTGTCTTTCACCTTTTGGGCACTGGTTCATATTCCATACTGCTTAATATTGAGCAGAAATTGCCTTCTGAGTGTGCTGTTCAGTGACCTGCATGAATTGATTTGGGGTCTCAGTAAAGTTTCTGTAGTTGAATGTCCGCATAACAGGAAACTCAGCAGTTGGGACCAATTAGCACCCTTGCAGCAGTCTGCACAGAGAACCTATAGCCTGGCTATAGGATGGATGGAGACAGAGCTACTTTCTTACCTTCCTAAAGGTGCTTTGTATAGACCAGAACATTTCATAAATACTTAATGATAAAAAGAGGCAGAGGAAAAGAGCTAGGATTCAACTCAAATCTGTTTAGGTGTGAGAAGAGAGGATCCATTCAGAAACCAGAAGCACTGTGATTTCTTTCTCCACTTTATCATATACATGTGATGCTTTTCTCCCTGGAAGGTTGTCACTTGGTGGGTGACACTGTATCTTCATTTCCTCTGGCCAAGTCATGCATAACCTAAATGTCAGGTGGCTGCAGAAATTTCTTCTGCATAGAGGAGAACAAGAGAATGTCATGTAGTAACCATAAGAGAGTCATTCACCACTGAATCATGCTTTCTGAAAACATTTTTCATCAGACTTAACTGATGTCTGTATAGCAATTAAAAATTTCTGGGTTTAGCAACATATGCCCTCAACTTAATTACAGGCAGCATTTCCATGAAATGATATGACAAGATTTTCTCACAGCTCCATCCTTTCTTTCTGCTTCCCCTCAATACATGAGCAATGAAAATGCATTTTTTTGAAATTCCATATGCAGAGTTTATAATGAGAGATGTCAAAATAGCTGTTCGGTAGAAAATATTCTGAAATATTCTTTTTCTGCCTTATCTGTACCAATTGGTACCATCTGTACCAATTTTGGAAGTGCCATCAGTGCAGGATATGGGTGAAGCTCTTTATAGTTTACCAGGCAGAGAGGCTGAGGTGTAAATAGTATAACTTTGCTAGGATATCAGGAGGAATGAGGATTTCTTGGCTCACAATGTAGTGATTCATTAAAATGGTCTCTAGTTATTTTTACAGAGGCAGCATTAAAAGTGATATCACATTTACAAGTCAGTGATATGAGTCTACCATAGAAAACAGCCACAAAGAATTTTATTGGTTATTCGAAAAATATGTACACGAGTGAATCTGAAAAGATTGTAACCAGAGCTGGCAAAAACCTTTTCAAAGAAAATCTCAGCTAGTTAATGGTTCTGGTTTAGGATTTCCTCTGTAATACTTTTTCTAGTATGTTCATTCCTTTAAAGAAAAGGAGAGGGGATTACTCCCTTTGTTCCATAAAGCAGAATATAAAGGAAGATTTTAAAAGCCTGCTTTTCTTTACCTCCCTCATAACCCAATTTCTCCAATACATGTAGAATCTAATACATTGCTGCATAAAGACCACGTAAATTTGAGGAAATTGAGAAATTCACTGTCCTTTATTCCTATCATTAAGTTGCTGATAAATTATTCATTTTTAATTATTTATCTTTAATTCATTATTCTCTTTTGAAAAGAAAATTATGGTACTGTTTGCCGTAGTTCATATTTCACTTTTTGAAGATTCATTTGGGTGGACAAGGTAAGAAGAAATTATTGAAATGGGTCCTGCAATGAAGAAATTAAATCATTGAGTCAATGTGCAGCATCAGCCAAAAAACCTAACAGAATACTGGACATCTGGATGGAGATGGAGAACAAGACAGAAGAAGCATTTCACTTCTGTAGAGAACTGTAGTGGTTCCACTTCTTGGGTGCTTCATAGAGTACTCGAGAAGGCCATAGTGAAGTTATAGAAGTAGAAAAGGGAGGTTAAAAAGATTGAAGGTGCTGGAGCACCTTTGTGAGGAGGGACTAAAAAGGCTGGGATTTCAATGTCTGAAGAGGAGAAGGCTGAGGGGGGCCTGTGGTGATACTTTACAAAGTCATAACAGCAGTAATAAAGCTGAATGTGGACTTGAACAATTCATATGCTACAAAAGGTTGGGGGAAATCAATGTTACTGGGAGGAGATAGTTTAAAACAATTAAAAAAAAAAAATTGGAACTTGTTGCCCCTGAAGGTTGTGAAGAGCTGACACTGTCAGTGTGTTCAGAAAGGAAGTGGATGAATTTATGGACAAGAAGCCCAGAGATGGTAACTAAAACGACCACACAAACATGTACCCCTGGCATCCTACATGCAGCAGCTGTAGAGGAGCAGATTGCAGGATGTGGGCAGTGTTTCTGGTATTTCTTAACAGAGTTTCCTCCTGGTGCTGTCAAGAGCAGTGTACTGGGCTAGATGGGTTAGGAATCCAACCGAGTTGGGCATTTCTTTTGTTAGCTCTTGTTCAGAGCAGAGCAGAGCAGAAACTCTACTGCAGCAGCATAGATGGAAGTGTTAGTTGTGCTGTGGAAGTTACACAGGGTGAATGTATGACTTTTATCTTCATATGAATCTGAGTAATTAGTCATATATCAATTATTATTGAATTTTTGCAGATTGTTTTTTTGCCACATATTTTAGTATATGCTCCCCACCTTGTCCTCAAGCTTTTGATAGGATTTCTACTTGTTTCATGAGCAGTATTGAAAGTGGTTTTTACTGATGTACTTCTTTGTCTTGGGATATCTCTGTCTCTTGAGTTAGGACAATAAGGTCTCTGGACACAGCCTTGCAACTTTTTATTTCAGTCTTGCATTTTTTTTGTTTGTCAGTGGTGTTTGTTTTCTTTTTGAAATATTTCTATATGCAATGATTTCTCACATGAAACCCTATGACTGTCACAGCCAATAGTCTTTCTAGCCTTGGTAAGCTAAGAACACATTCCCCTCACCGAGATAGTCTTTAGATAGTTTTGATGTTTCCTTTAACTTTGGTGTTTTATATAAGGCAGCTGCCTTCCATGACTCTTAAGAAAAATATTTTTCTACAATATATTTTTCAACACATTTCAAATTATAATTTCCATTTAGTCTTTTTATGATTGTGTAGTAGATTATTATTATGTTCCATTTCATCTAATTACAAAATTTTAGTGACAAAGGTGACTTTTTGAGCATCAGTGCTCAAAACTGGAAAATAATTCTAATTAAGCTTTTATTTGCAATACATTATTTCATAGATATATGGGTTTATATTAATCTATAAATTTCTTATAAATTATTTAAAGTTTTTTTAATGAAGAGTTTAATTTTTTTAAAATGTTTTCCAAGCCTAAAAATCGTTACTGCTTGGTTTTTGTTTTTTTTCACTTTTACTTTTTGTTGGCTCTTCAGCTATTGTGAGTCATCATTTCATTGGAACAGACACCTGCTGTGTTTTAATGAGTGATTACTGTGTGAAAGTTAACTTGGCAGATTTTTTTTTTATAATTCTCTCTTTTGACATCATGTTTATGTAGTGATTTTTTTGCTGTGACTGAAGTGGAAATAGCTGGAATATGGATATCAGAAGTTAATATAACATTTTCCTTTGCAGGTTTCCAAGCAAGAACAGAAGAAGATGGATGTGGCTGATGGAGGAACAGTTGAGACTTCTTCCCGTTACAGCGGGGCTCAGGACAGTGGAATTGGCAGCGACAGCGTTAAGATCAGGATCATCCAGATCGAGCAGCACAGTGGCACCAGCCAGCACCGCATTGCCCGCCCTTCCCGCCAGTCTTCCATCGTGAAGAACCTCAACTTCATTCCCTTTGACATTTTTGTCACAGCAAGTCGAATCTCATTGATGACGTACTCATGCACTACCTCACCTAAATCAAAATCAGCGCAAGATCAGAAAGACGGTGAGAAGATCAGCAAAAGCTCCTTGAACCTTCCAGAAACTGTCTCAGGCAGCAGCCATGATACCAAGAAGCCCAGTCAGCCATGCATCTCTTCTGTCACAGCAGATGATCTTTTGAACAGTAACCCTCCCCTGTCTGCTGGCAGAAAACCAGGTCTTCTGTCACTGGAGAGCCTGCACGCTTCCACAAGGTCATCTGCTCGCCAAGCCCTGGGCATCACTATTGTACGGCAGCCTGGGCGCCGCGGAGCAGGGGACATAGAGCTCCAGCCATTTCTCTACCTGGTTGTGTCACAGCCCTCTGTGCTTCTCAGCTGCCACCACAGAAAGCAAAAAGTAGAAATATCAGTGTTTGATGCTGGCCTTAAAGGAGTCACCTCAGACTACAAGTGTACAGGTAAGAGCATTTAACATCCAGTCCTGGTTATAGCCATGAAAATGATTGCACGGGTCAGAAGTTACAGAGGGTGGTGGAAAACAGCTCAGACAACTTCAGGACATCTTTAAATATCAATCGCTAAATATACATATTTTTAGGATTATGCCTCACAGCTGAATCAAGTTAAGTGTGTAAAATGTTTGAAATTAATTAAGATCTAACCTTTTAGCAACCAGTTCTTCCTGTTTCTTAGTACTGCTTTCTCATTACCAGATTGTGGCAGGGATTGTTGCATTGCTGTAACTTCTCAAAGTTTTCTAAGGAAGTAAAGGTTGTAGGCCAAGGTAATTTCATAAAGAGCATTTTTTATGACTGAATGTCACAATATTTTCCTATACCAGCCTACCAATAAAATGTAAAGGTAAACACTGTAGAATCACCTGGTGTTTTGGACATAAGCTGTAAAAAAAAATTAAGTGATCTTTCAAACAGCCTCAAGAGATGTCATGTATTTTAAGTTTTCATTCAATTGAGCAATAGGGTTTTGCAGCAAATTCCATCTCTTAAAAAATGCACTTTTTTTTAAATTCCATATGCAGAGTTTATAAGGAGAGATGCCAAAATATCTCTTCAGTAGAAAATATTCTGAAATATTCTTTTTCTGCCTTATCTGTACTGCTGAAGAGAGAAATTAAATGATTGCAATTCATTTGTCTAGCAGTCAGTACAGGGTATACTGATTTTATGAGATATATCATTATGGAGTGTTACCCCAAAAAATGTAAATGAGTATGCAGATGAACATACAGCCAGAAGAATATGGGGTTTTAAATTGTCTTCTGAATGAGAGCTGTGGGTACTGCTAGTTTTTCCTTGACAGTATTCCCAGCACAGTAGTTGTGAAAAGTAGTATACTTTTCTGTGCAGCTTTACCCAATCTTTGCTGAATAAGATTGTATCTTTTGAAAATTAGCATTAAAATAATATGCTTTTGCAGAAGACTAAAAATGCAATCAGTTCTCAGCAATCTGAATTGTAGTGGAACTTTTAAGAGGGATTTCACTTAAAGAAGTGAAAAAGATTAGGCAGTGGTAGAAAAGATACTTAAAACAGGGAGATTTGTTCTCTGCTACATTTTATTAATCCTTCTGTTTTTGTCTTTCTCTGCTGTTCCTGCTCTGTCTTGCCTTGAATGAAACACATTTGTGTCATGAATTTGATTGACTCCAGATTCTCATGTGTATTTCTTATGTTCTATGTAAAATGTTATTGCAGCAACTAATGTGAAGCAAACTCACAAAGCAAAGCTTGAAGAAAGCTTGGAGTAGGTCTAAGATCACATCTTCATTAAATTAGTGCTTTGGAAAGATGCAATAGGACTTCTTCATATCTCATGTCTGAGGCATTCAAGCATGTCCTTGCTACAAGCTGCCACCACCAATGAACTGGGCAAAGTTCTGTCCATTCTGCTTCTACAATTACCTCCTGAAGTCTTTCACTGTCTTCATGTCTATTTTATACAAGCTGTAATAAAATCTTCTTACAACTTGAAAGTGCATCAGAGAGCACAGAAGCATGGCAAGAAGTCTAAATAATAAAGACAGTAGGAACATAGGAACATACAGCCTGAGAGCTCCTCAGTCACCACAGGTTGCTCATTGGGAGACTAAAGAGTAGCCATACATGGGTCATACCCCTTTCTTTGGCTTTAAGTTTCCATGTCAGGCAAATGTAAAGAAGTGTGGAGATAGGACTCAGACATTATGTGAAGGCAGAAGTCCTGGTCCCATGCTGCCTTTGTGGGCAGTAGATAAATACCTTCCTCATGTATCACAGAATGTGCTTGCTGCCAATGCACTAGCCCTCTTGTCAAAAGAGTTTGAGAGGTGGTTGCTAAAGTGCTAGTACCTAAAAATACCATCCTAAGTGTATTAATAAGTTAATAAAATTAAGGCATACTTCCAGTTACACACTAATTCACTCAGCAAAGAAGGTAGGATAAAGTTTTTATTGCCTCTTGTTTAGGAAGACCTGCTGTGCTGGTAATCACATCATTTAGGATTAACATTGTCATACCACTATAGTAACATGCTGGGTTTGGAAATTTCTATTTTTCATTCTTAACGTGTATTAGAGGGAAAATAGCCATGAACTGAATGTAGTACATATATGTATGAGTGTCTGTGTGTGTACATATTAGACACACACTATATATTGCATGTAATGTAATACAGAATAAGGAGCTCTTTGTGGCATTTTTTGTGCTGCTGTGGTTGATTTCATTGATCACACCAGCTTTTCTTGGCATTGTGATTATTTGTTGAGTTTTGTCTGAAAGAGATGTATTGTCCATATGAAGAACAATATAAAGTTTGTTTGAAAGAACGAAGTTAATTTCTCTCCTTCTGTACGATACACATGCACTATATTCCTTTATTTCTTGTATCAAGGACTGGAGAGTGGGAAAAAGACATAAATGATGTTTAAATTCCAGTGAATGTTGCTAAACTGTATTTCCAGTTAGCCTCTCTAGAAGACTGTTCTTGTGTGTATACATATGCATGCAAGTAACTATTATCTAACACAGAATGGGGAAGAGAACATAAGATAAATTTAAAAGATATTTTTAACTGGATTATAAGAACTGAGGGAGCATATTCCCCCTTGAAAACAAAAAAAAAAAGAAACAACCAAATCATAGACCAAATGAAAATATTGTGTGCTTCTCATCCTGTTATGTAGATAGGCAGCAGCACAGCAGCAGTTCAAAACTTTAGGCCTATAACATTGCAAATTTTGATCACAGCCTAAAAATTGAGACTTGTCTGAGCAAAAGTAAAATTACATTGTTATGAAGTTTTTTGGTAAACCTATGGGGGTGTTTTCTCATTACTTAAACTAATATGCTTAAACTTACTTAGTTAAGCTATATATGAAATATTTACGTTGCATTCAAAACATGCAAATAAAATCTCCGCCATTTAAAATCATTCTATGTATTCTATGCATTCTACAGCATATTCACTGCGTAAGAGTATTTTAGGAATGTTTTAAAAATTGTTTCTATCAATTTTGGTGTGAAATTCTGAAGACTTGAATACTGTTCGTTCAACAGCCATAGATTTAGGTCTTGTGAAATATTGTGCCATTTCTTACAGTTTGTATAAAAGAAAAAAAATTACAGTTCTGAAACAAGCCTCAAATTTTTGCAAAGTAGAAGCAAATGCAGAATTCTGTTGAGAAATTAGGAAGGTTTTATTTTTTGGTTGACATAAGTTCCACAAATAAACTTTATGATAAAGAAAATCTGGTGATAGTCTGCATGTAGTTGTGCTTTTCATCCCTCAGCTCCCAATAGTGTACTTCTAAGAAATATGTTGTTTAGGTGTAGGTCAACAAAGATTTTCTAGACTTTAGAAATGCTTCTAATAGGTAATTTGATGACAGTCTATTTTATGAACCTTTGTATAAAAGAGAATGATAGTTAGTCCTGGGCTGGTGACAGAATTAAGGGTTACTGCTTCATGATGGTTTACTGCTTTGAACATTATGTAGAAATGAAGATTTTATACTGTTATGAAGCCATATGTATTTTATTTGGGACAAGGGTTTTGTTATTAGTTTTGAATAGAGCATAAAATTCACAATCTTGCACATTAAACTATCACTCCCTTTGTGAGACAGTGCATTGTACAGTGGCTGAAACACTAAATTTCATCCAAAGAACTTGGCTCCTCCAACACTAACTGTGTTATTTATTTCTAGCTTAATTTCTGAAGCACAAAAGAAATAAGAACTTAAGAATTAAATAGGAGGAAATAGGCCATTTCAAAGTTCAGCATTCTTAGTTTATTAATTATCAGTCAGTAGCAGCACATTTCCATCAGACCAGTCTCTGCATGTGGGAGCATTTGCCTGCCTGGGAGCCAAAGACCCAATGGTTGTGCTTCCTCAGTCTTCTCTAGAACCGCTTCCCCTGGAAAGTCAGTTTCTAGGAGGAGACTTACTAGGTTGTTGAAATGTTAACTCAGTTTTATTATGGTTGTGCTAAACTTCTTCATTTGTGTTTTGTAATTGTGCAGCTTGATTGCAGTTATGCTACTGCAAGGTACAGGAACTTAAAATCAAAGTAAATAAATTAATGGAATAAATTTTAACTCCTTAATAAGTGGCTACTCCTAATAAATTTTAACTCCTTAATAAATAGTTGCTCCTTGAGTTTACTTGTAAGATTCTGTAAAAAAAGACTGAAAGATACTGTAAAATGACTCTTTTTTATTAAATGCTCATCCTATATTTAACAAAAAGGCATCTGCTAACTGTTAGTTTTTTGCTAGCAGAGTTTTGGCCATTTTTACTTAAATAAAATGGGTGCAATTGTTTTTAATGTAATCTCATAAACTGCTTTTATAAATATTTTTTTTTAATCTTTATTTGCTTTGTTTCAGGTAATGTAATCCAGATACAAAATTGCCTCATTTCCTGACCACTGTGCTCTGGGCATTCTTGAAAAATCTTTTTTCTATTTGTTTGTTTGTTTACTTTCAAAGAGGAGGTTGTGGTGCTTGGTTGTTTCAAGGGAGAGAAATTTCTCAGTAAATATCTGTTATGCATGGAATTTCTTCAACTTCCGCCAACCACTCATTTGCAAAAAACAGTCATTGTGGGGCCATCCAGAATTATTCTTGATTTTTTTTTTATTTTATTTTATTTGACACCCACACCTTTGATGGCAGGGGGTCCATGAAGAGCAGATGCAGTAGCTAAGACCACATGTAACCTCTGATCTAAAGGAAAGCCTTTTCCAAGCTTTTGCATGAAAAGCAGCAGAGGCTGGCTCTGGCGGGCAGCCTGATTCACTGCCTCTGTGTCAGCCTGTGCTTCCTACATGGCACAGCGAGGATTTAAGGCTGCTTCCTAGCGTGGCATTGAGGGAGTTCTGCTGGATGTCACCTGTTCCCCTCTGGGTATATTTATTGTCCAGTACATCTGCAGTCATGGATGAGGGGGGAGCAGTGCAGCCCTCACCCATAAAGCCAAATTGGCCTGGGAATGTGCATTCCTCAGGTTACTTTAAGTGCTCATTTTTGAGCTTCTGACACAGCACTTGTGAGTACTCTAGCAGAAATGTTTTTCCACTTGTGTTCTTTAAATTCCAGTGGAAACCGTTTTGAAAACAAGACCAAACGTTCCACTTCAGAGTTTCAAATGCAGAGATGATTGCAGCATCATAGTGGCTTTTAAAATTGACTGCAGACCAAAATGTGATTCATCCATTGAAATAAAAGCACATTGCCGTGCTCGGCTGGGCTGGGGAGCGTTCCAGCCGAGCGGGCCACGCCGCCGTGCCGCACTCGCGCTCGGTGGCCCTGTCCCCTGCTGCCCAGGGCTCACAGGGCTCTGCTCCCTGAGCTCCCCTCATTAAAGCCTTCCAGATGGCCCCTCTGCTCCCCTAGCTGGCCTGGCTGTCAGCTATGAAGAGGAACAAAGACACATTTTGGAGAAGAAAATCTTCAAGATGCAGAATTTCTCCTGCCTTCCTGGTTTCCTTTCCCCTGAGTCCCTGTTCTCTTCAGAAGTTTGGGGTTTTCTGTCTGCTGTTAACAGAAGACCGAGGAGATAGCAGTGAAATCAAAAGCTTGCAAATTCAAAGCAAGTTTAGGAAGATATTTCATAAAGTGAAGTTTGGAGCTGAGGTCTGGATCTCAGCAAGGCTAAAAGTGGCTTAGATTTTTTTTTTTTTTTTTACTTTTTATTTTAGAGGGGAGGAAGAAGGTAAATGTCGTTCTGTTGAAGGTTTCACCTTCTCAGTCTTACAGATTTTTAATTACAGTCTTGAAATTTAAAGTTTTGTTGATCTGTAATAGTTGTCTCACTGTTTTTCTTTTGCTGCTGCAGACAAATTTTTCACATGGTGTAGAGGATAAAATTTCTGGCCATCTTCACTGCTCCTCGCTTCCCAGTCCTTTCTTTTCTCTATCTTGGCTTGCTGTGGAGTAATTCTAGCCTCTCCTTTTACTTATATATGCATCCCCTGGGTTTTCTCCAGCATTTTCTTTATACAAATAACTGCAAATTTAAGTGTTGATTTTTGGGAGAATCATAGAAAATGGAAATGGAAATGACCTATTATAATACATTATTCAGAACCAGTTCCCTGCTGATGCATAATTGTTCCCAATTGTATATTTTATAGTCTTCTGTCAAGTGTATTTTTAAACATTCTGAATGCCTCCATCATTTCTTTGAGAGACAAGAGTCCTTTTTCTAATAACTCTTCTCATCACAAATTCCTCACTTCTCATTCTAAAATTCTTTTTTTTCGTTCAGTTGCTTCTCTGTTTCCTGTGATTTTGGCATAGGGATTGATTGACTGATACTGCTTTATTCCTTTCCTGATTCTTGATCCTCTGAAGATGCATGTGCTGTTTTCTATCTTAGAAGATATTTTAATAGAGTCATCTTTTGGTTGTTTGACCCTTGAGATATATATTTGTCTTACCCTCATACATTTTATTTGCAACTCCCCTCAAGTTTCTGATATACACAAGCATAGTCAATTTTGAAACCTCTGGATTTTAGCTTTCATATCATTACATAAAAAACTTAAAACTGGACTATTTGGCTGGACAGTCAAGTCTGTTACCCAGATTCCAAATTAACTCTGTGCTATGGGCTTGGAAACACTCAAGCTGGCTCTATGCATGGCCCTTTGATATTATTCACTCTGATGCAAAATTGTCAATGCAATACTCCTGCTTCCGAAAGTAGCTCAGTTTCACTTGAACTTTAAAAATGCTTGAACTCAGTAAGACCAGTGCTGGGTTAAAAGTAATGTATTTTGTTGGACTTGTGCTTTGAGGTTTCTTCATGTTGTGTTCCTAATATATGAATTTTGGAGTCCTTATTATTCACATATCCCAGTCCTGCAGTGCCCCAGGTGATGACAGTGTTGCACTCCTTGCAGACATGACAGAGCAAAAAAATCTCCTGAGAATCCCATGGTTGCTTTATTTTTTGGTTCTGTACTTAAGTGCTGCAGTTCCCAGTAGCCTGAGGAGAGTTTGTGTAGTTAATGAAATATGTCACAGAGGGATTTTCTGCTGTGTAAGTTCTTTTTATCAGAGATGTTTTCTGCTTGAAAGAGCTACAACTTCAAAATAATTATTAGGTATTTAATAGTTTTATTATCTTAGGATAACAAAACTACCTGTAAGTGTATTTTACAAAAGAAGTGTTCAGCTAAATGTAGTGGATTTTCTGAAAAGCTGGTAGAAGATGTAGGTTGCTATATACAGTATTTGATGATATCTTCCAGAAATGAGACTAAATAATGGCATATTTCAGTGTTTTGTGCCCTATTAGTACACCTAAATGTTTATATTAATACTTACAGAGGAACTGTAATTTAGAGATGAATTTAATCAATTCAGTGATGTTCATTGAGCAATATTCAGTCATTTTTACAATGCTTTACACTATATATTCTGGAAAATGTTAAAATGTTAGCTGCTTATGATGTCTACCAGCACAAAACAAGATATAATTTTATAGATCCAACTCAGAGATCCTTGTTCAGAACAGCTATAAATCTGTGTTTTGGAAAAAATATGTTCCTTGGTGGTAAAGAGGATGTTGATGATGATGATGATGATGATGATGAGTAACAGTAGTAGTAGTAGTATTTTCAGCATACTAGAAAAATGCCAGATGCAACAAGATATTCCCTAAAACAGTTACTATAGAAAAGGGAGTGTGCCACATGACTCTGGTTATTGTAATTAAAAGAAAAGGGTTAAGAATCATAAAAATGTGAAAATTTTCATGGAAAATATACAGATCTGTTGTATGCAATGATAGCTCTTAAATAACTGTTGAGAGCTGACTTTATAAATGTGTAGCAGGAATAGAAGGAAGAAAAGGCTGTAATGTATATGCCATACAGTACAAATACTGCTGTAAAGTCATTGCCTGAAAATTGATCAAATAAAAACAAAAGAATGTGCTAACTTTTGATCTTTTCCATATAGATCTAAAGTCATGATCAATTGGTTTCAGTAGGTTCTTTGAAATCACATAAGGGTTCATATGTGCCAAGTTTTATATGAATCACATGATAAGGTCAAGAAACACAAATTCCAAAGCTGGCTTTATATACCCAGTCCACATATGACTGTGATACCACAATACCATATGTTGACTATAACAGTGAGTATGTAAATCCTGTTCCTGAAAGGAATTAATTCAGTAAAACTCAAAGCAATTATAGCAGTTTTAATTGACTGAAAAGGAGAGAATAGCTTCAAGAAAATCTCCTTAACTTGAGGATGAGACAGACATTCAATGAGTAACATAGCAGACTTCATAATAAACAATGACTGATTATTTATAATTTAAGACCATAATGCCAGAATTGAGACTGCTCATAATGAAGATAATGAGTCCCTAAAGACTAAAAAGCCTTTTTACCCAACTGTTTTTTCTATGTGTGATACGTGGAAAATGAAGACCAGAATAGCCCTTGGATGCATTTAATTTTAACGTACTTCTATAGTATTACAGACTGATGAAAGGAGCACCATTCAAGGTGGTACCCAAGAATAGCTACTGGTTAGCTATTGAGGGAAGCTGCAAAGGGAATGGTACAACAGCCCTGTTGTCATGCTCTGTTACTGAGCTCTCATAGCATTCTGGGGTTTTTTGCCTTTATAATTTACCTTCCCATTATTATTTTCTCTACTGAGCAATGACGATACAATCTAGTAGCAGGTTTTGAGCACAGATTCTCTTGTAAGGAGTCCTTAAGTGTCATTACTTAATCATTAATTAAAGCTGAAATTGTGTGCTATTTACAGTTGTCTTGTTTTATTGATGTATTTTACTCATATTTTACTTGGTATTTTTGCATGTTTTCTAAAATTTTGTGATTTGGGCCTTGTCCTCTTACCCATGAGTGTGTGCATTATTCCACACATGCATCTGTCTCTAAGTGCAACTGCTATGTAAACCAGTTATATTAGGTATAATATTTACCATATTACATTTAAAATTCTTTCATTTTGTCTAGTCAATTTTGTATGTAGCATTTTGTAATAAATCATATTCCTGGAATATAATCAATGACTATGATGATTATCCTCTCTAGATCCTGGGAAGACTCTACCAGAAGCTCTGGATTATTGCAAGATTTGGTTGCAGACAGTAGCAGGAGAGGTAGATGCTAAAAGTGGTATTCCACCTCCTCTTATCACTGTGCAAATTAAAGACTTCCTTAATGGACCAGGTAAGTGCTGCACTTTAATCTTTCTTTTCTAAGGTAATGTGTGGATATGCACACATGGACACAGGATGGTGCCCTGAGCAACCTGATCTAGTGGAAGGTGTCCCTTCCCATGGCAGGGGAGTTTGAAGGAGATCATCCTTGAGGTCCCTTTCAACCCTAATTATTCTATGACTCACTGATATGAGATAATCAGAAATGTATTGTATTCCTTGCTCACAAATGTGAAATTTTCCTCTGGCAATTACCCTGAATGAAAGTGAAAACTGGGGAATGGGCAGTCCTGGAGCAGTCACTGGTTTAGGGTTTAATTATTAATTTTCTTCCAACAGTAAATTTAGAAAGGCTGAATTTGTTGAATTTCCAGCAGAATGAAGCCTACCTGCTTCTAGTCCTAGAAAAATGAAATGTTATTGCAGTTGTGTTTAGAAAAGATGACTTATATAATGTTTCTGAAGATTTTTCTAAGCTATCTTCTCTTGGTTCTTTGAAATCTGGATACCTGGCTCTGGAAATTACAATCACCTAAGTGTTGATATTGTAAAATTTAAAAAGTGATAGCGATATTGTAGTTCTTTAATTAATGTAAGTGGTGTAGTGTAGAGGTTTGTTAGCATTTGCATAACATAATGTGACTTGAAATTCCACTCTTAGAGCATCAGAAATTCTTGCCCATTGCATTCTCTATTTTGTGAAGCATATATTTATAGCTACATTACAGTGAAAAATAATTGAGGTTATAGTGAAAGTTAGAAAATACATAACTATTTTTTTCATTTGCATATTTGTTATAGTTTATTAAATTAATGAACCTATTTTCTTATCCTGAATATCCTTCACACAGCACAGCTGTTATCAGCCATTTAATGAGGAGCTCTTGAGTACAGGATTTTCATGTTCATTCAGTTACCTCTTCATACAGTCTTACAGCACATTATCTAATCTTGGATCTGCAGCACAATTTCCTTTGCATGCCTTACAGCTGTAGCATCTGAGCTCTACAGAAATACTAATGTACCTGCACAACCCTCACATGGATGATGGAATACTATGCCCTTGCCATTCCACAGAAGACAACTGAGGCAGAGGGACATTCAATATTTTCTCATTTTATTAAGGTTATCAATTTATAACACACCATTTTAGTTTTCCAAAATACTTGAAAATACAGAATTTGATGTTGGAAACACAGCTCATATTGTCTTTGGGTGAAGCAGAAATCACTTCTGAATATCAAAGCCCCAGACATCAAACTGAGTAACCAGTGAATGATACGCACATATTTGACCCTGACTATAAATACTGTGGTCAAGTAGCTTGAAAAAATGTTTTTTGCACACAGGCAGAGGTTTCAAGGAAACAATAAAGTATGTGAACAACCTCATCATTGCCCCTTTTTTTTGTTTTGTTTTGTTTTCTAGCTATCTAAAGACAATTTCAGGGAAGATTTTGTTATATTGATCCATATTTGGGTACATTAATAGGCCTTTGAATCTTCAGGCCCTACTGCATGTTCTGCTACCATTTGAGAAAAAAATGGTTAATTGGTAGTAATGATGGCTTTTCATTCTAATCAGAATAGCACAGGAGGGGTTAAGATATCTTCTGTCAGGGACTTTTTGATCACTGCTGCCAGAATGGTTTTCTTTTATCCTTCTGCTACCAGTTCTTATATGTCCTCTGTCCCCACATTTCTTAGATTTCCATATTCCCAGACCCTTCATTGTGTAAGAACACTTCTCTCAAAGTTCTCACTGTAGTTTCCTGGCACAGCCTTTATATTTAATTTATTACACACCTGAGGGTGTTTCCCTGATGCTGTCCTGTCAGTAGGACAGATTCCTAGTAAAACTAGCAAACATAGAAGTTGGCACCAGCTTACAAAGTATATATTCACAAATAGTGTAAGTGTTCACCCCAATTTCACCAGTCTAGTTGTATCTTGCATTAGTGTTAAATCTCTCCCCTCCATAGTGTTTTGCTAAATAGGGAACTGGAAAACCATAAATTAATGCATCACAATCTTCAATCTATTTATTCTTGCAAAGCATTTAAAACTTCAGAGGTTTCTTCCAGGATCTATTCTTAGCCAAAAGGCTTTTTTTCATCATCTTTTTGCTCCTAATTGGAACTATCATTACGCATGACTCAACGGTAATTTCTCTGAATTTTAATGAAGTGTTTGCCAGTGTCGTATAACAAAACAGCTCCACCATCCCTTGCAGATTTTTCTAACCTCAGCTGTAACCACTATGAGATCCTCTTCAAATAAACTAACCTTTACCAAGAAGCCTTCCTTGGGGGATGGAAGTTTCATTGGATGAGTAATGGAAGGCTCATTCTGCATGTGATTGCGTCAGAACAGCACATGCAGAGAGTTACAAGAGCCTGACAGCTCCTCAGCAGGCTACTGGAAAATGAGTTACTAACTGCCCTGTGGGACAAGAAGTCCCCTAACCACAGCTTCTTCCAGGGTGAGGTAGCTTGGCCGTCAGCAGCCTGGAGAAAGTGTTACACCACCAGATCCTAGCTCAGCTGGCAGTTGTTCTTTGAGGACAAGAACCTCCACAAAGCTCCCAAGAGCTCTTGCAAGATCAACAAACAGTATGTGTGGTGGGAGACAGCTTAGCTAATAAATTAAATAAATAAAGGCACCAATGGGAGACAGCTTTGCTAATAAATTGAATAAATAAAGGCACTGGAGTAGAGTTTTGTTGCAGGCCTTGAAGGCTATTCTTCTTTGGTGAATATCTGGCAAAGAATGCTGCTGCTAAGTGACCTATTTTTTAATGACATAGTGTGTGTTTCATGGTCATTTATGTATATATGGTTTATAACTGTAGTAAGTGAATCGCTGAAATGCATTGAATATACTGGGAGGTGCTGCCTGTTGGTTACAGATGATCAATTGTTCTGAAAAGTCAGCACATTTTTGAAAGCTGTGCCTATGCAGACAAAAATATGTAGCATTTGGGATAACTATACAGTTTTCTGTGTCGATTTCAATGTGTTTAGAGTTCAGTAGTTTAATTGTAATGTCATTTTTCTTTCAAGATACATTGTTGGTGTGCTGAGGTTAAATTTCAAGTATAATAATCCAACATGCCTATATTTTATAATGCAAAATACTATCAAGCAGTTAACAGAAAAAAATCTGCAAGTGGCTTGCAATGTTTGCTGTGTTAGATAAAACCAGTACTCCTTGCAAATAGTTTGTCAGCTGAAGTAGGTAAGTAGATGGTGTTCCACAGAAAACTCGTATGGTTTCACCACACAGGAAACCAGGTTGTCAGTCTATATTAGCTTGGAGATCAAAAAACTACAGCAAGTAGCTAAACTTGGAAACCACTAATTAAATGAGAATAACAGGATACATTAATGCACTTCTTGCCACATGAGTTGATTATTTTGTACATTTTTGGCAACTAAAGAAAAACTATATTTCTTCCAGATTTAAGGTAATAGGATCCTAGGAGAAATAAGCATTCATCATCAGGCCTGTGGGAACAGACCTCAACTTTAACCCCACAATGTATTAAAGGACTATTCGTTCTCTTTTTACAGAAACTAATTATGTAAAATTTTTTTAATTCCATTTACATCACTTTACATGACCCTCTATCTTTTATATTCATTCTGTTACTGGGTTGTAGATCCAATTTTTGTCTAATACATTAAAGTGAACTTTTTATTGCTTCAGCATTAGATATAATTCATTATGTGAGGAACAAATATGACCATCTAATTTTAATAGGTTTTTAGAAATTATCATCTTTACCTTTTAGTCCTCCTGGATTTTTTTTTTAATCACCTTTTCTTACCTATAAAAGCTGTCTTTGATGTAGTCTTTCTGGATGCAAATGATGCAGGAACATGTCTATGAAGTACAGCTTTATAAAAATTGCCTTTAAATACTTATACACGCAAATTATGGATGATAATCCGTAATTAGTGGATTTAACTTTATAGTGAAGTCCGCTTTCTGCAGTAGTTTCTTGGGAAGGCATTGGGTTAGATGTGAAGTAACGGAGGTCCTTGATAATTCACCTTTATAAATAATTTCTGCACAAGACAGTATCCAAATAAACTAAGAAATGTTGTGTCCCACTGAAAGATAAAGTGAGAACTGGGGAGCTGGTGGGTTTCTCCTTCATGCCAGTCCCTCTACACATGATCTGGGGACCACGAGGGGCACAGCAGGGGACCTCAGCTCAGGTATAAAAAACAATAATCAGAACTGCACCGGGGCACTCTCTCCAGCCTTTTTTTCCCCACTGTTTGCAGAGGCAACAATTGTATCCATTACCAAGGTCAGCGGTTTGGAGAAACCTGGAAAATAGCAGCTACCAGAAACCCTCTAGAATAATACCTCCAGCAGGTGATAGATTAGTTGGAACAAATTGGAACCATTGCACTTCAGCAATCCTGGTTTCTTTCAAGCTGTTTTAAAAATGTCGTCATTTTAATACACAATATCAGCCCTGCGGAACAGTCCACAGCAGGTTAATTTGAATCATATGATGTATCACTGCCCTCAGCTGACATGAGCTCCGTTCCATGTGTGAAGCCATAATAAATCCATTCCCAACCGAGGCAAATTCCCTGTGAGAAGGTGAACTAATCCAGGCCTCACACTGGCATGTTAGCCCTCCGTAATTGAAAGCAGGGCCACCTGTTCCCAGCACAGTTAGCCTATAGAGAGAAAATTAGCATTAGATCAGATACTTAATATATTGAAAAATCATTCATACGACTTGCAAGTTCAGCTGTGGGCTGCTTAGCATGACATCATATATAAACCTAGGAATGTGCCCACTTGATCCCAGTTTAACAGTTTTGTTAACCATGGTGTTTGTTAACTTTGAAAGGAGAATTTTTTGATTTAATGAGAGCTGACACGTGAGAAGGGGAACTAGCCAGGGTGCAGACTTTTCTAATTAACTCTGGGTCATTTGCAAAACTTTTGAGCTTTCTAGTAGGGCTTTTTTTTCCCTTTTCTCTTTTACAAACAAGTTTTTAAAGCACTGACACTGTAGCCATGAAATGATATATATTTGATTAAGAGGGCAAAGAGAAATATTCCAAACAGGTGTACCAGCCTGTAGGTATTGCTTTGGACTTGACACATCTATTGTCTGTAATATCCGTGTAATAATGAGGAAAATCATCAAAGTAACTTTCTAAAAACACTGTCTACAGCACTTATTTTAAATATCATTTCTTATATGTCTGAGTACAGAAAATGAAAACTGCACACTGGACCCACATGGAGAAGTTGAAAAACATTTTCTTATAATCTTTTTCAGTTTTTCGCATTCTTTTAACGCTTATTTCAGACATTTGCTCAATTTTCGGAAACGTTCCTTTTTTTTTTTCTTCCCATGTGCTTCTTAATATAGATGTATTATTCAGAAGCTAAGCAGAAAATAGAGGGTTAGTATTTATGGGTTCTTTTCTTTTCCACAAACGTGCTCCATGACCTGGAACAATTTATTTCGTCTCACTATATTGTGCTTCATCTTCCCTGACTCTCTGTTAAGGGAGTTAATGTTTCCCTTAGCCTGGGTTTTCCTTTCATGATAGTGAAAATTATAATGGGGGCATCCTTCCTGATGCCCCCATTATAATTTTTGGCCTCAGCATTCAGCCCTTGGCACACTCCTGTATTGTACTGAGCTGTATTTGATACCTGCACAGTTGCTTAATTTCAGTCAGCATCTACTGAATGACAGTAACCCTCCATTGTTTATTAATGGCATCTTTGGGCTTCTTGACCTACAACAATTTATCTTGGTTTACTTGTGCCAGTTTAAAAAAATTAATAGAATTGCATCACTCTGAGCCTTGTCTGAGATCTCAAAGCTGGAGCTGTTAATGCCCAAGTGTCACCTTCACATAATGTCAGTGACACACTAGGTCATGGAAGAAGTTGTTATTCCTGCTGGGGAGTACCCAGCACAGCTCAGGGTGATTTAACTCCCTGAAGGCTCTAGTTTGCCATATTGACCTTGGAGTGCTGCTTCTGTGGGGCTGCAGCACAGACAGCAGCGGGTAGGAATACTGAGCAGTGACTACCAGTCTCTTCTAGACTAACTGGCATCTGTCTCACAGAAGCAGAATGCAAGATGGACTGCAGATGGCCTCTGAAGCCTAGTCTCAAGTTTCTTCCTCGTTTTCCCTTGATCCAAATTGGGAATGATGAATTAGAGGATAAAAACAATTAGTTGGGATTCTTCTTGCTTTTCAATTTCTCTTAATTTGTGTCTCTTTTGATGCTTGACCAGACAATTGAGAACAGTACAACTGGTCTTTACATGTCTCTTTCCTATTTTTATAAATTTAATTTTTGCAATTCAGCCATTACCATTTGCTGAAGGGCCATCCTGACTCCAAATCAGAATCAGGGCTCAAGATTACCTTTACCTTCCTCATATTTCCTCTGTTTAAAGTCTCTACATCAGAATGGGTGGCTAAGGGAGAAAGAATATCACTGTTGGTAAACTCTTTCATGCCATCATCTGCTCCTCTCCTGTTTAGGACTAGGAAATTAAATCATCTTAAGAGTTTAGGATAAATAGTAGGGCTTTCTTTCTACAGAAGTACTGTATATTAAGAAGTTTAATATTTTACAGCCTTCTTGGGGAAGGGGGGAGGGAGATCCATGTCCAACCTCAAGGAGAAAGATCTGGCCTTTTCTGTTTCAGCTGTGAGAAATAAAAGATCCACTGCTGAAACAATGTTGTGGAAAATTAATCAATTCTTAGAAAATGGCATATTTTTCTCTCACACATTTCAGCATTTCTTGGTCTTTGAAAAGACTGGGGTCTTATAAGTGATAGAATCATTAAGTTTGGCAAAGACCTCCAAGATCATCAAGTCCAACCTTTGACCTAGCACTGCCATGGCAACTAAATCATAGCCTTAAGTGCCATCTCCAGTCATTCCTTAAATACTTCAAGGGATGGTGACTCTATCACCTCTCTGGGCAGCCCGTTCCAATGCCTGACCACCCTTTCAGTGAAAAAATTCTTCCTGAACTGGACTTCCACTGGCACAGTTTGAGGCCATTTCCTCTTGTCCTGTCGCTGGTTGCCTGGTAGAAGAGGCCAATCCCCACCTGGCTCCAGTCTCCTTTCAGGAAGTTGTAGAGACCAGTAAGGTCCCCCTTGAGCCTCCTTTTCTCCTGGTTAAACAACCCCAGCTCCCTCAGCTGCTTTTCATAAGATTTACCCTCCAGACCCTTCACCAGCTTGATTGCCCTTCTCTGGACACTCTCCAGGCCCTCAATGTCCTTTGTCTAGTGAGGGGCCCAGAACTGGACACAGCACTTGACATGTGGCCTCACCAGTGCCCAGTACTGGGGACAGTTGTTGCCCTGGTCCTGCTGGCCACACTATTGGTGATACAACCAGGATGCCTTTGGCCTCCTTGGCCACCTGGGCATGCTGGCTCATGTTCAGCTCCTGTCAACCAGCACCCACGAGTCCTTTTCCAAGAAGCAGCTTTCCAGACACCTTTCCCCCAAGCTATAGCACTGTATAGGATTGTTGTGACACAAGTGCAGGGCTCATATTTCACCTTTTGAACCTCATAGACTTGGCCCATTGATCCAGCATGTCCTTATTCAGCTTATGACTGATTTTCATGGCATTTACTCTCTGGTATCTAAGATTAAGAAAATACTATGGTAGTTTTTAAGTCATAGAAGTAGTAACATTTTGTACATTAACTTATGGCATATATTAGAATAAGTCCACTGAAGCTCCCAGCTTCAGTAAGCTGGAATTTACCTGGACCAACAATGCTAGGAGCTTTCATTATTTTTGTGTTGCTTGTTCATCCTTAGCCTTCCAAATAAAAAGTCCTTTTGAGTAACATCATTATCCCAAGTTCACAGATGAAAATTATATCTTCCCAATACAAATTTGAATGTTATGGAGAACAAGAATAAAATACTTAGAACCCTGAATTTTTTTATCTGAAGCTCTAAGTAATAAAATGACAAAGAAAGAAATTGCTTCAGACAGAAATTTCAGAATGCTGCTCATAGGTTTCTTTTTATAGTTGTTATGATTTAGTTCAAACAGGCCATATTGAATCCATTGGGTTTTTTGTAATAGATTTCAAAATACATAATAAATGTAAGTAATATGATGACTAACGGGTCAAGTGAAGTTGGAACTTTTAAAATGAGAAAATAGCTGGAAACGGTTTTCAGGAAACTATTCCAGTTGATTTTTGGTCCCCCACAAGGTGTACATTAACATAAAACTCTGTAGAATCGCCTCTGGGACCTGAATTCCCTCTCTGATTTCATTATTCCAAAGTGTTTCTTTTTCCTCCACTGTTAAGTCATCTCCTGGTGTGGTGGGAGCATATAATAAGTGTAATTTATTTATATTTATCTAATCTCCTTTTAACTCACTAGTTATTTCATCATTCTGTTTCCTAGCTGCTGTTCAGAAAGATGTGAAGGCTAATTAGAAACTAATAATTGAAATACATGGATTTACTGGGCAATCTAAAGAGAAGTAGTGAAGAAATTGAGGAAGAGAAAGAGCAATTCAAATTCTACACTCAAATGCTGTACTGTAATCAAAAGTGCTTTGATAGCAAGTAGTTCCCTCTGCTTTAAGCATAACAGAAATAACTCACTTGATGCACTCAATTTGCAAGCACAGTAAATTTTTCTCTTTTTTTTTTTGCTGGAAATAGATAACACCTGGCAAAATAAGTTATTGCTAATGCATCTTAAATCTAAAGAATGCATTGGGTTATAATTTTGGTAGCCAGTCACTAATAGGCAAAGGAGAAGGCGATGTTATTGAGGCGTTAAAGATGACTTTGAACTACCTTTTGCTCTGTGTTGATTCTGATGTAATTTTGGGCAATTCAAAGAGTTAGTGGAGTTACAGGAAGCCTGTGTTTTCCTACGGGTATAGAATCTGCACAGTGTTATGTGCTGTTCTTCCCAGGTGTTTAAAATAATCTAAAAAAACAGTTACACTTGGATTTTGCACCCCAAAAAATTTATTCCACTTGAATCTGTGTGATTCATAGATTTTAAAGCTCTTTTTAGTGCATTTTGACTGTCTGGTGAAGCAGCTGAATATCTATCTTAATCAACTCCTATAAATAGCTCTTCATGTTTCATCAGTTTTCATTGTTCTGTCCATCACTTAAATATATTTTCCTTAGAAGGAATGTTAAATTTTCTTTTACATTCCTAATGATAATGTATAAAAGAGGTCAAAGACTAAAGATTGCTCAATTGTGTTTCTTCTTTTCTTTTTGAATGTTTTACTTAAAATACCAAAGAATCTCTTTACATAATCTTTAACCAGTTGTAAAAATAACCTGTATCATTATGAGATAGTTAAAATATTTTGTGAAGGTTCCAAAGTCACATTTTCTGCAATTATGCTTCTGGCTGCCACCACATTCTGTCAGGACTGATTTACTGGATAATAATAATTTCATACAAAACTTTGTCAAGTTTTCAGTCATGACAGCATTTTTCTGTGTGACATGCACAGTTTCCAAACAGAAAAGAGGGAAGTCATTTGCATTTCTCTGGTGTCCTGGTGGCCCTTTTTTTATTGCCTTCTTGGATGAGTGGCCAAGAGCAGTGATAAAAGCACAGGCCCAAGTGCCCAGTATGTTCCAGCACTGAGCTGCACCAGTACCCTGTGTCTTCTCTGCCCTGGCCAAAGGAAGCCCCAAAAGGAGCTTCTGCCTTTGTGGTCATCTCCTTTGCCATCCTTCACACTCAGTTTTTGGGTGTGTTAAGCTTTGGGCTAAGCCCTTGGCATCTGCTGAGTCAACTTAGGTCTAAGAAGTTTTTGGGTGTCAGGGAGGTTTCTTGGGTTTTTTGCCCCTTCTGAAATATATTACCATAGGGAAAGTGCTGGCAATTAGATGTGTATCAGATAAAGCAATTGGATGTGAAAATTGCCATACCAAGGAATAAGGGTCCTCCTTTACTAACTTAGAAACTCAATTATTTAGCAAAAGCAATAAATTGCATCTGTTTATTTTACTCCTTTATTACTGCAGTAGTAAGGGAGAAATTTAAATTTATAAGGCAGTTGTTTAGTTGTTTTTTTAACATTTCATTTTAAAAACAGCCCATTTGACTATTGTAAATAAATTAATGTCATAATGTCACATGGGTCTCTAATTTCTTCCTAACTCCTTTCTCTATTCAAAGGAAGGAGAAGTCCAGTGAAGTCTGCATAGAAGGCAGACAAATCTTAGGATATTCCAAGTGCCAAGAGGATAGGGAGTTTTTCCAAAGTATTATGACATTTTTCTTCCTGTGATTTTAATTAAAATGTCAATACATAAGGATTTTGGAAAATCTTTTAAGTTGATTTTTGTGGTTTTGGATGCCTGAAAATCTTCACAGAATAACTGAGGTTGAAGAAGACCTCTGAGATCATTGGGTCCAATCTTTGATCAACACCGTGTCAGCTAGACCTTGATTAAGTGCCATGTCCAGTTGCTTCTTGAGCACTTCCAGGGATGGTGACTCCATCACCTTCCTGGGCAGCCAGTTTCAGTGTTTAACAACCCTCTCCAATCCTGTTTTCTTCTAATGCCCAGCTTTCTAACTTTGGTACTTGCCTTCCTGCAAGGCCCACATATTAGCTAGTGTTTTGCCAGTTCCTAGTTTAGTGTGGAAGGCTTTCAGTGCAAGAGAAAGCATTTTCAGAAAGCCAGTAATTAAAGTTCTTAGTTCAAAATAGCTTTCCAGTCCTAAATTTCAGTTAGCTGTAGCTTGTGGAATAGTGCAGACATTTTTCTAATATTGTTTTGGTTTTTTTTAGTTCAGGTATGACAGATCTTACACAGCCATTAATAAATTTCTCTTATCTTTGTAGAAAATGTGCCAGATATTTCTTGGGGGAGGGGATCAGAAAAGTACTTTGCCACATGCCTGTGAATCTCTGAAATCAGTATAAACCTGCTCTTAAAAGCAGCTCTGAAACTCGGTCCCTACAGCCCTTTAGCATTGGTGTAAAAATTTACCTAAAGGATGGGAAAATCAAGCTCATTAGTTTGCATCAGTGTTAGAAGTAAGATGTGGTCCTGGACAACTTGAAACTAGTTTCTATGAAATATTCATTAATCTGTGTAAAACCTTCAACAGACAGTGTTTCCTGTATATATTTATAATGAAACTCAAAACTAAGTAGTGCTGTTTGAACATTTCATCTAGTTCAGATATATGCACAGAATTTTAATCACTTTTGGTTCATGGGGTTGGGGCAGTGGCAGTCAAACAGCAAAGGGAAAAGCCCTTTTCCCACTAACTAGAATAGCTGTCTCATTACTGGTAAAAAACTGAATTTGAAATGAAAAATCCTAAAAACTAAGTTAAAAGCTGGATTTCTGTAAGGAATTGTTGCATACTGATGCTGCAGCACAAAAATAAGTTTCTCCCTTCATAAAATCCTGCTTCCTATCTGTGAAATAATTTTGCCAATTCCTACATCTCAGCTACCAAGATATGACTATTAACAATGTTGTTCACATTAATTGTGGTTCCTAAAAATTCTGTGAGTCTTTTAATAGTCTGAGAAACACCAAAATCCTTTTTGGTGAGGAGATGAAAAACATTTTAAAAATAATAATGACTTTAAAAAAATTTTTAAAGCAATACATTATTCCACTCTCCCTGGAAAATGAAGAAATCTAAATGTACCTCAGTTTTTGTATTTGCTTTTTATTTCACATTTCATCTTGAAAATGCATTGAAGACTGCTGCATATGAACTGTGTAGGAAACAACACAATACACATGTTATTCACTCATTTAAATGTGTTGAAAATGTTCGCTGTTAGCTTTGGAGTTTAGTCAAATAGTTCTTCTGGATATAAAACTCAAGAGAATGTGAAGTATATTTTTATTCTTACACAAAAGAACTAATGTATCTCCCCTCCTACACACTCAAATAAAGTGTGTGTCTTTCTGTGGTGATCCCTGGGAAGAAACGAAATAAAATCCACTTTGTACCCTGTTTCTTCCTTTAAAACTGTTCATAGTGATGTTTGCTTGTAGTAATTTTTCATTATATTTTAATTCAGATTTATTGCTAAAAATGCAGTTTTGTTATGTTTTAACATTGATTCAGTCCTTGTAATGAAACATGGTGGAAATATGATGGAAAAGCTATTTCCACTCAATGCTTACATTTGCACACAGCTTGAATAATTGCACTATCACTTATCACATTTCTTTCTCCAATTCTCTCCTACAGCTGACATAAATGTGGACATATCAAAACCTTTGAAAGCAAATCTCAGTTTTGCCAGACTTGACCAAATAAACCAGTTCTTGAAGAAAATCATAACCACAAATGAAGATGTGCCCAGGAAGGAGGCTGCTTCATCAGCTGGCATTATTCCAGATGAGGACATCACTTTGATATCCAGACACCCCAGTACAAAGGACTTTCTACCTGCAGCCCACACCAGCACTGTGCAAAAGGCTTCAATGCAAGAAAATTTGTGGCAAGCCCTTTCCTGCTTCCAGAAAATTTCCATTCACACTGTTCAAATGGTTGTTTTGATGGAAACCATCCCACACCCCAGCAAACCTTGTTTGTTAGTCTCTTTCTCAAACCTCAGTGGAAGCCTGAACATTAAAAGTGGACATAAAACTGCAGGTAAGAGGTTTTTTTTGAAGTTGGAAGAGCTACTGGTTTGTGTAAGTGGTGGTCTAGTGACCATTTCAAAGTGTGGTGCATTGCAGGGAACTGTTCCAGCCAACATCATAAATCCACAACAGAGAATAGCAAATCCCTGATAGACTCTATTACCCAAGTTCTCCTTTCTGTGAGGGAGCACCCAAGAATGATTAATTCTGTAGTTAATATCCCCTAGCTTGTAATTACTAATTTATTGATGGAATTCTGGCTGAAATGGTGGTTATGAGAACCACCCCTCTGGAATTCCAATAATTTAGCATATAATTCAAAGGGCAAAATTTTGACAGTTTTCACTCTTTAACTAGATTTTCTTGTTAGGACCTTTGTTTCTGTCTTAAAAAAAATGTAAAAATAATTGTTCAGAGCCCTGACAGGTGCTACTATGTAAATATTGGGTCATGCTGTTATTCTTCTCCAGATTTATGAAGTTTTCAATTTTGACACGTTTCCTCTGCACACCTGAGAGTCACACAGGGAAAATAGGCACTCTGGCCTCATTACTGAAGCACTGCAAAGAAACTTTATGCCTCGGGTACGATTAACCAGATACCAGAGGCTCATTTAAAATAGAGATATTTTGAGTGTCATTGTAAATTGTTTTATTAGCATTTCAATAAAATTAATAAGATGGTATATTTCCATGGTGTGGAGATGAGCCAGATGTAGGTAGTTGGAAGAGTAGTTTGAGAGGCAGAATGGTCTCTAGCTGAGAGGAACAAGTTGTTGGCCAGCTGAGGTGGTGATTTATTTCTTTTTCATCAGAAATATTTTTCCTCAGGCCAGCAAGTTCCAGTTCTTCTTTATTGTTTTAAAAGTTAAAAATGAAAAATTTAAGGTTCATAGGACATGAAAACCCGTGAAAGTGCCGGGGCCAGAAACTTTTGATTTATCCATTAATAAACAGCAGTGCAGGCAGGAACAGTGCCTGTGTTCCCACGCTTTTCCACTCGGATAATAACTCCAGCATAGAAGGCACTGCAACTGAGAAAAGCCTTTATAATGTGCTTTAAATAGTTTTAGTTCTGTTTCTGTTTCATAATCCTCTTCCCTTCCATGGGTTCCCCTCTATCATTTGTGCATTATCTGTCCCATGGTACGTTATGGTGTCCACATCATGCTTCGATACATCAAAGCCGGGCTGCTCCCTCACTGTTCTATAAAGCAATTTGGCAAACTCACACTGTATTTCACATACCCTGGAGGTTTTCATCCTCCCAGAAGGAGGACCTACCTTGCCCTGCATGTTAAGTCTCAGAAACATTTTCAGCTATGAAGTTCTGTTTCTTAATTCTTCTGGCAGTCTGAGGAAATCAATCTTTATTTTACGCGGTATAAGCCATACATGAATCTTCAGTATGGTCATAGTCTGGCAGGCATTGTGAAGTGGAGCAATACTGATGTCAAATCTAATGAAAATGGACATTAGTCATTCTATATAAAGAACTTCCATAACCAGAAAATTAGTAGACATCAGCAGACGCTTTTCACATTTTTTTCCAGTTAAAAATGCTTTATCTCTGCTTTATAAAAAGAAAAGTACATCTGCATGAGGTTTTGCATACTGTTGTGATGGTGCAATAAATTAAGTTCTAATTAGAGCAAAAGATACACTTCCACAAAACTGATTGAAATTGTCAAAAAATCTTTTAAGAAATTGCTTGGATTTTTTTTTTTATGGTTGTGAATCTGAATTTAAAGTGCTGATAGAAACCAAGGTGGAAATTAACGACTTCAGGAGAGAAGATAAAATACTCAGTGTGGGGGAAATGGTATTATAATCTAATGTTAAAAATCCTTTAGAAGAATACCACAGTTGCTAACTAGATTTGCTTTATTATTACAAAGAAATTATGCAAGCTAACCCAATTTTTAAAAGTTTTCAGCTGTGTCTTGAAAGGAAGGAGCATTTAAATACCTCAGTTCTTCACTACTGTTCTTTTTATAAAAGGTTTTATAGATACACCTTTTGAGCTGAACAGAGTTAATGTCAGGTTTTTTTAATAGAATGAAACTAAGACGTGAATACTTCCCTGTGTCTTTGATTTTACAGTCGAATAACTATTATGACCATCTGCAGCAGCTGCATTTTACGAATTATTTGCTGAACCAAGCTAAGCGCAATGACAAAAGTAGTCATCTCAGATGTACTGTTAAAACAGAGGAAGAAAAAGGAGCATTGCTTGCCTTTTGTACAGTATGGCCATCTGCTGTACAGATGTTATTATATAGAATGACTTCAGATACAATAATTGTAGAAAATTTTCATTAAAACCTCAACAATTTGCACTTGTTTACTTGAATCTGCATAACTCCCCAGTGAGACAACACAATACGCTTGGGGTTTCTTTGGTTCTCACTAGCTTACTCTTTGATCCTTTTTGATGTGCTGAATTTAATAAACATAGTTAAAAACACTATTCAAAAACATCATGGAAAAAACTACAAAGGAACAATTATAGCAGTAGAAACTACTCTAATCCCTTACTTACGCAAGCTATTTTTAGTGAAATATGGTTTTTTACACGTTTTATGTGGCAGTGTTTTATAAACAGTGTAAATGACCCCTTTTCCAGATGAGGTTCAATGCAGGAGATGAAGTTGTTTTGTAAGGAATCCTATTTGCTAGGAATTATTGAGCAAAACAAAATCTCACAAGAATATATATTGTCGGCATTTTCCCTCCCTTATAGGGGGAAAATAAAAGTGCGTGACCTTGTGTATTGCTTTCATTTCTTTTCAGCTGAAATTAAGAAGAAAACTTGCTATCCAACTTATTTGTCTTTTAATTATCAGTTTTCCCTCTAGACTGTACTGGTTTAATCATGGAAACTAAAGGCATTCTAGTTTCATTTTTCTTCTTAAATTCTTACGAAACTTAAGAAGTTTTAGCTTCTGAAAAAAATTGGGGCTAATTAGTTGAATGATTTCACTTCTAACAAAATTAATTAGAAGTGTTGAACACTCACATTGCAATTGGATAAAACTAAAACACCTCTATTTCTATATATACTGCTGCACTGTTGTACAACCCCAAACCCTTAGTGTGTCAAGGGACTTCATCTTTTGGACATTTTTCAGGTTTTAGTACAACAGTTACTTATAACAACATGGTTACTATTTCTGTTAGAATACTTATGTTCCTCTCTGTACTCATGTTTAAATACTCACTATTTTGGTTTTAGTAAAATAATACTGTTGTAGACTGTATTCCAGTGTACTGGGACAAAAAGAAAAAATAATAAAACAAAACAAAATCCCTTTAAAAAAATAATTTTAATTTAAAAGAGGTTACCATTATAGTTTTCCTGATGCCCTTAAGGGTGGGACTTCATCATAGTGATGTCCAATAAAACAATTATCTCTAGTCATTTTATATTTTGTGGCTTGGAGTTAAAACTTGTACCCATTTTTTTGAAAACCAAACCCTTAGCTTGGCAGTGTATTTGTACTGTTGATGAAAACCCTAACTCCAAGAACTGCTGTTAGACCTCATTCAGTGATTTTTCTCTTCTGAAGTACATGGCATCTTCCACAAATGCTTAGAGCTTGAGTCCCATGTACCCAGTCAGACCTGAGATCACTTGGTACCATGCTTGAGGTGTGTGACTCACTCCTTAACTGTCACAGGGCATTAGAATTGAATAAGTTTTAGCAAGAAATACTAGAAAGTAGAATGCAAGTCTAAACATATGGCTTTCAGTTAGTTCAGGTTTGTAGTTGAAATTAGCACTACCTACCTGCCAAAAGAGCAGATAAATTAAGAGAAGTTGAGGACTGTTCTTTGCCCAAAGTGAAAGACAGCAAGAAGCCTGTAGCCCCTCAGTGGAGCCTTATTTTACTCTGGCTGGACACGGGAGGGAAGTCGTGCTGCTCAGTGTCTGAACTGAGAGAGTTACGGACATAAAATATTCCAAAGATCATACACAGAATTCCCCAGCCCTTTGTCCCATATGTAGAAATGATTACTTTAGCATATAAATAAGGGGGAAAAAAATAAACACTAGTTGAGCCTATGATAATTGCAAGTATTTTTACTAAACCTGAAAATAATTACATACTTGAGATACTTTACAGTACTTTTAGAAATTAAATGCAGATATGAACTGGTATAGCATGAAGACCAAACTTCAATTTGGAGTTAACTAACTCCCTCGAGAAAACTTTGCTAAGGCGTTGTCATAGCCTTTGGATGCTGCAGATATGCAAGTTAGCCCATGGGGAAATAAAACTTTAAATTAGATATGACTACCTAAAATAATATGCAGCAGTAACAAGCCATTTACAACACCCAGAAGGCGTTTGTTACTTTTAGAAAGAAATATAAACTCTTTCCAACACTTGAACAATAGGAAATTAATTCTCTGTCAGTAAAAGCCAGAGGACAAACTAAATATTTAAATGGCCACTGAGGACTGAGGTGGAAGTGCAGCTTGTAGACAGCTATACAAATCACTAACAAACCTTAATGAATATTGGGTGTGGGCATCAGGGTCCTGTCAGATTTGACACCGTGTCCCAAGTAGCTTAAATCCAACACTCAAGGAAAGGTGGAGACCTCATCAGGTCTCTAACATCTGGGATTTTATTTGTCATTTTGGCATATCCTGCAAGCACAAAAGAAAGAGTAAAAGGGGATTATCCTGACAATGAAATGAGTTACTGAATCTTGTGATAATGAAAAGCAGAAGAATTCTAATTCCTTTCTATAGTCCCTGAGGTGGAGGTGCGTTTATAGTTCTGCAGGAGTATAATGTAGGAGGGAAGAACAGATGGCCTGAAATCCATGAAACAAGACACCATCTAATCCCAGGACTGAGTACCAGTATTAATCCTGCTCAGATTCCGTACTGATACTTTGTAATAGGGTTCAGAATTGCTACTGATGAACTAGCATGTTAACTTCAGAGAGTAAAAAAAAGAATTAAAAGTTCCTTGAAGGTTTTTTGTTCAACCTTCTTTTGTTCAAGACAGTGTGCACTAATTTTGTAGACCTGCATTTGCTATCTGAGTAACTCAGCTTTAAAAGTATTTCAGATTAAATTTGATTCAGAACAAATATGGTTGGGTTTTTAATCTCTTCAGTTTTTATTGTAAAATTAGTTACATATTTTTTGCGACTGGAATTTCTTTTGATAGTGGGATCCCAGTGTGTATGTGGTGATAGTAGGTGATACAGTATTTACGTGGAAGTCAATTTAATAGACTGTTTAAATTCATGAGACAATAGATATAACAGTGAAAGCTGGATGTTTTCTTTATACACTTTATGCTTTCTGTGATGTTCTTCTGGTTCAGTCTTCATTTTTCAGTGTGAGGTATAGGACACAGAGGTTAGACATTATTTCCAATCGTAGGGACCAGTTATTAAGCGGTTTAAATTGATGGTATACTGACATGTTTCTTCTTTTTCCATGTCAAGAATATTTTTATGGGATGGAATCACTAGCTTGCTGCCCAGACAAAAGGTGCAATTTCATAGGAAATTCAGGTTATTGTAGCCACACATTTCTACACTGGGCCTTGTGCTAGCTCAGTTACTTAGGTAGCTGATCAATGGGTTGTGTCAGGGCACTCTTTTGTCTGAAAACTAACCCAATACAAAAGAAGAGTTTGCAACAAGGTTGACTCCTTGGCTCACTGGAGAGGATGGTGGAGAGGTACACCTAATGACCATGCTGGCATAAATGAGAATACAGAGAAGTATACAAACGAGGAAGGATTGAAGGGAGAAGACTGGAATAAGCCTGGACCTGGACTGTCCTTGATCCTCAGGAGCCACGTTCCAAGAGTGCAGAGAAACCTGTTTGGTTTGTGTGGCCTGGGTGTATCTGTCAAGCCTTGAACTTCCACAAGCATAATTGACTGGGTTAGAGAGGCCCAAATAGAGCTCAGCTGCTGCCAGGCACTATCTTCAGGATGGTTTATTTATAAAGAAAAGCTACCCTCTAGTTCATGGATGATTTAGTTTACTAAAGCAGTTAAAATTCACTGAATCCAGTGTAGAGCCAGAGGAGCAGGACATCAAAGTAACTCTAAATCAACTTTGTGGTGATTGTATTGAATAAATTTTGAGTGGCATCTGCTATTTTGTAATGCTTCATTTGCTGGGCAACCATTCTGATTTTTCAGTGTCTGATTTTTCAGTTGCGCTAAATATCTACAACTTTAAAGACATTTTTAGATACCAGCTATCTCCTAATAATAAGCCAAAGTTTTTGACCAGCCACTTAAAATTAAGATGTGAAAATGCATAGATCTTTTTCTTAATTGAAGAACATCCCCATGTCCATCTGTAGAGCTGGAGTAAGAATGTTTAGCTGCTTTTCTGAAACCTGGTGGTATCTAAAAATGTTTGTGATAAAAGAACCAAGTACTACTCGTATCAATATAGCACTCACTTTTGAAAGCTGGACTCACAGATGCAATATGAACACTATTTTTGTTGGTTTATAATATGCATTTTTCTTCACCTAATTGGAATAACGTAAGGCAATATGGAACTTTACAAGTATATTCTAAATTATTGTACTCCCAAGACAGCCTTGACCAATAATTAAAATCCCTTTGGATCTAAACTTTAATATGCCCTCTGTGATTAGGCATCACAAAATCCAAAATTACCAAATCACCAAGTGAATTGAGATTTTTCAGTTATTTAGTATGCAGTAGTGTAATGAACATGATGTACCTGCCCAGTTATTCTTTAAGGGAGAGGAGCTCATTTCAAATAGATAACCATCTTTGACTTCTCTTCTGATTCATCACTGACCTGAACTCCATTTGAACCTTGTTAGACACAAAACAAGCAGGATTCCTGGCCTGAGCTATAAAATATAATTAAGCCCTTTTGAAATGATGTGTAAAAGAACATAGCTTTACCCCTACTATAACTACTACCACCACCACAACCAATAAAGTTAAATCAACCACTGCCTGTAATGGATTAAAATAATAAATGTTCCTGGATTTTAGTGTTTGAAGTACTTGAAGAAAACAGGCTCCCAGCAGCCAGTACCGCTGAATGCATGGGGACATTTATTAGTGATGAATTCAAGGGTTTGGCCTGGTTAAGATCATTACTTTCTGTTTACTGTGTGTTACACATCTCATGTTTTTACAGAGCCCATATGTGTCCCAATGTAATGCTGAAAAACTCTTTCACTAAAGAATAGCTAATTGGTAACATGTAAGTATTGTTCTCATGGGGAGGAGGAACCATCATAAGATTCAGCTCGGTACTAATGAGAAATCCAGTGCGGTCAGTGGATTGTTAACTAAATCTCTCCTGGAAAGTAGTTCTTGAAATTGTTCTTTACTATGCTTCACCATTTGTTTGCTACTGCTGTTTCCAGACTTGAGTAAATTGGCTGGCTCTTAAATTAACTGCAGTACTTCCCCTGTAATTATTTTCACAGCTTTGTTACCCTTTCTTCTCAGAAGATGGTTTGTCAAGCATATTTGTCAACAGAGCATTGTAACTGTAGTATAACTACTCAGTATGTGATGTATCTACAGTTTTCTTAAGAGGAAAGAATTTTGTAGATAGTTGTACCAATATATTAGCTATAACAGCATATTTGTATTTTAATAGCTGTCTTAATGTCAATGACAATCTGAAAGTAGCTACTGAAGTTACAAATGTGAAGAGTGAATGTTCAGAACCAAATACCACAGACTCACTTTAGTAGAAGGTAGTAAGGAAAACCACTTGCTAATTGATCTTTAGCAAGAAGAAGATTGTATCTCTGCCACCCAGGCAGGGAGGACGCATGGGGGAGCCTGGAGTTCTTCCTTCAGAGGGCACCAGGATCCCTTGGGTGGAAATACATTCCACAGGCTGCTGCTGGCAGTGAGACCACATCACTCACATGCCTCTGAACCAGCGTGGCTGGGTCTGTGCTCTGGGACACACTCTTGTTGCTGAGCTGCCCCAAACTCAGAAAAGCAATTTTCTTCATAGTGCTATTGTTTGTAGCAAAGCTACTGGCTTTTCAAAAGGAGCCAAGTGCCAGTTCAGTGCCATTTGCTACCTTTGTTAAAATACATGTGTTTTCATTTTCTTAATTCTTTTGTCCCCTGTTGAAGTTTGCCAATTAAAATCATTCTCTGTGTTGCATTAGGTGACAGTGCAATGAACCAAACAGCATTTGCAGCTAAGGAAGAGCAAATGCACAGGGAATAATAGAAGGAAAAAAGCTCCTTCTATATTTCTACTCATTTTGGAGTTGATTCAAATGTCAACACTGAAATGTTTTTGAAAACAGAAAGTCCATGGTTTATGTCAAAACATTGTCTTTCCCTTTGTTAACCAGGAAGAACAAACAGAGCTTTTTTTTAATACCTGTATTGCTTAAACCCTAAGTGATTGTTACTGTAAGGCAGGGATTGTTTTTATATATTTGCTGCATCTATTAAAATGGGCCAGCTCTTTCTTTTTCTATTCACACAAAAGGATTTATGCACACACAGCAGTTTGACAAGGATTAAGCCTCCTATTATTGACAAATGCTAATGCAACTCTACTATAATTATATATAAACCCTAATCTAAGTATGTGTAAAACTGTATTAGGGTACTCAGATTCTGTGAGATGTCTTTCTAAATCTTAGCATAAATCAAGTATGTACTGACTAAAAAAGATGTTAGAATATCAAAGTAAATGTCTTTAGGTAAAATTTTTTCACTGTTCTTTTGTAATGATCTCCGCCTTTAATTTTGGGGCAAAGTTATTTTTGGAATGTGACAAGCTAGCTATTTTTAAACCCTCCTACATTGATTCCAACCATATGAAATACCTGGATATTCCTTTTGAGCATATGTCATCATAAAGGTAATCCTTACAATAGCACACAGAAGCCTGGTCTAAGTTCTCTTTTGCTCCAATGGTGTGGATGTGTTTTGTAGTGCTATTGTGTTTCTGGCTGGAGTCTGACAGGGGAGGGCTGGCAGCATTTTTTAAATGCTGTCCAAAGCAAGTGCTTCATATTTATTAGTCTCTTGGAGGAGTATTTTAAAAGTCATGAAACTATTTGTTCCTAAAAGTAAATTATTGCACGTACTGAAAAGTGCATTGGTGTTCATGAGCCATAATCCAAACAGCACAAGTTGACTTCTACATGTCACAGCAATCATTTATGAAGATATATTACTTCTTTGTGCTGCCATCTCAAATTCACTTCAAATGGAGACTTTGATTTAATCTATTGAAAGTGAAGGCTGACTTCCACAATAGGGGTTTGTGAGAGATGCATTGAAGAACTGACTGAAAATAGTGTGTGGGATGGCAAAAACAAGGGAAAATTATTATGCATCTTTACTTTTCTGAGGTGATTGCTTTAGTCATGGGAAAGCACTTCACAGACTGAACGTGTACTTTTGGGATTTCCATAGAAATAGTACCTTACTGGAACTTCTCTCAGATGCAGAGATCTCTTTACTTACTACTGCTTTTTAAGGTTTATGCATACTCGTTCTTCATTTCTTTTCTTTAAGCTTCCTCAAAACATCACTACATGCAAGTTTGTCTAAATGGTCTCTGCATTGCAGTTTTTCTAACAGTGAACAGTGTTTTTTTTTATACTGAATCAGCTCATCCCTGAAAGGACAAGTAGGTACAACTGCTAGAAGGAACAAGGGTGTGATTTTTGTCTATACAAGAGCACTCTGGGTCACAGCAAGAAAAATAAAAATGTCTTCCTGAGTTCCTGAACTTTTCCTGGTATTTGTAGGACACAATCCATGGATGTGTCTTGTAATATTTCATGTATTGAAAACTAACCAACACTTCCTTATTCTTAATTGTTTCTTCATTTCTCATTGTTTGCTTAGCATTTGAGAAAGGCACTGCTGATTTTGAACCAGCAGTATTATGTGCTGAATGCTCAGTTCTGCTTCTAAGCTGTGGGATATTGTGTTTTCTTTGTACTTTGTGGAGCTGACATGACAACACAAAGAGACAGCAAAGCATAATCCTTCCAAGTGTAATCCCAGTGAAAGAAAACATAAATAAAACCACTTGTATTCTGGCATTCCTTTTCCCCTTCTGTTGTTTCTGCAACTTGGCACATATTCCAATAAAACTATAGGAAGAAATTTCTCTATATTGAAGAATTGTGCAATAGTTACCAAGAATTTCTTCTCTTTAAAATCAAAATTCCATATAGAATATGAAAAGAAAAAAAAAAGATTTTCCAAGTATTGTAGTGCCTCTTAAAATAACTAACTATAGCAGGGTGTTGGGGTGTGTTGATGCTACTTTTGTTGATTATCACTGAAATTCAGTGTCAAAAACCACCTTGAACAGATCTGTCCCATAGGCCTGTAACCCATGAGAGCAGATGCAGGATTTCAGGAGCCAGCCTAAATAAAAACCCCAAAGCTGGAACTCCTTTTGCAGTTGGTTACCACAGTCCTGTTGATTGGCATGGGACAATGGTTGGTTTGAGCCCTTGATCATTGTTACTAAACTCCAGCTGCTCAAGGGACTGATGGTTTAAGTTTGTGGTGCCTACTCAGGTTGGACACAATTCAATGCCAATGTTACTGTGGGCATTGTTGGACCACCTTCCTAGTGTTTGCTGGTTTTTAAAAAAATATGCAATGTATTTCCTTCCATTAAAAAAACATTGCTCAGTATTATGAAACTGTAAGCCCCAGGATGCAGACAGACTTCTTCCTTGGATGCTAGGAGAGATTCATAGAAGAAGTTTTATTGCATGGATTCAAAACAGTGAGTTGTGTTTTGGGGGGATTTTTCTACCAGCAAAGTTATAAAAATATAAAATGAAACTTTACCTTGAAACACCTGTGTGTAAGCCTTAGGTGTCTTTTTAATCTTTTGCCTTTTGTAAATGTCTAGTTTCATTAGAAAAATAAGCTGTGTGCATTATAAAGTAGGGTGGCATCCAACATTCTGGGTGTTGAGTCCAAGTATTAGCACCAAAGGAGATAAAAGTTAAGCCAACCTCAGATGTAGTACTTTCCATGTAAATATACCAAAGAAATAGAGATATCAGGCATGGTTTATTTTATTAAGCAGTGATTTGCAGTAAGTTAAATTCGCAAGAGCTGGGATATTTCTAGATGATGTTTCTATCCTCAAAATGTTTGTCTTTAATGAGAGTATGTAAGTTCTGTCATAAATGTAATCTGCCATTATCATTTTAAGGTTCTATGAAGCTGTGTAAAGTTCAAAAGGTTATGATATGAAAACTTTAAACTCTTTTTCTCAGGAAATGTGCATTATGTAGTTTGAGATAAGCATTTGTTTTGAATTATTTGAATTCAAACAGTACCCTTCTTCTGCTAAGTACTCCTAAGTCTAGCAAGGTGCTGTGTTATAGTAATTAATCTGGACAAAAGCAGAAAGAACTGTTCAAAATCTCTATTTCCTATCAGTTTGAAATATGATCAAGTGAAGCAGCTGTAATTGTTCTTAATAGACTTTTTTGAAAAAAAAATCATAGTTTAATGAAAAATGTCTCTTCTTATAAACCTTAAAATACTCAGAAGGCAAAAAGTCATGTTTTGGCAAATGGTTCTTTGTAAGGAATATGGATGAGACATACCTGCTCTGTTATAGCAACATGGTATAAAGCCTGGTCAATAGTGTGGGAAGAGCAAGCTAAGTGAAAAAAACCAGGAAATTAAAAAAAAATTACAGATCTCATTGCCCAGCTGTGAAGTTCTTCCTTGGAGACCAGAGTGATTGTCCACACAAGTATTTCCATGAAAGTCAGTGGGACTACTTGTGTGAGTAATGGCTTGGGATCCCCAGGCTCATGGTAAAGTGAATTCAGGAAATAAGCACAAAAATGTTGGGAGAATAACTGCCAGTGGGATTAAATTTCTCTTTTTCCTTTTAGGAATCCATGGATCATCTTTAGTCCTTGACATAAAAGATTTCTTACTTAAAACAAGTCTCAAAGAAAGAGCGAAATCTCTGATTGGCCCTTTTTGCTGCTCTGTTAATGTGGAAGCCAAGTGGTGTAAGCACAGTGGTGATCCTGGCCCAGAGCAATCTGTTCCAAAAATCTACATTGATTTGAGAGGAGGACTGCTGCAGGTCTGTATAAGATGCTTATGGTTGTGCTGTTGAGCTGGACTGGTTTTGGATTATTAAGTTTTCAAAAATAAATTTCATTAAAGCCTTTGCATCCTACAACTAGTTGTTAGGTTGGGGAGTTTTGCATGTTTGATTTGGGTGGTTTTTGTCTTATCTTATAAAATAAGTATCTACTCTTTCATGTAAACTATTGATTGAAAAATTGTGTACTGTGTTTTCGATTTATTTTTTTTTTAATACTGCTTAAACCCTGTATTTTAGCTGTATGTGTGTGTTCCTTAAAACTACTGGATCAAATTACTAACACTTAATATCTAGGGTCATGTTCTGATGGGTGTGTGTTTGTCTGTCCATGATCTACGTGTCTGTAATGCCTAGAGGAAGCCCTAAGAAGTACATATCCTTTCCTTTTAAACTTACACGAATTTCTCAGGGGAGTAATTGCAAACTGTTGTTTGTAACAATTAATACTCAGTTTTCCGTGCTATCCTCTCCTTTTTGGAAGTGCCCACAACTTGAAATCAGTCCAGGAAGCTTGGGAGTTCTTGAAATGAAAAATAGATTCTGTGGGGCTTAAACAAGTGGGCTTTAAGATATGTCTTGTTTTAATTATTTTTATTATAGTATCTATACATACCAAATGTTTTAAAATAAATACATAAATCAAGTATATAAAACACTAAAAGGAAATTTTGACGTTTAATTGTGTAAGTAAGTTTTTTCCCAGAACTGGCATTAGAAGGTCTTAGAACAACAGCACTGGAAATAGGGTTAATCAGATAATACAAATTTAGAAAAAAAATGTATCTTGATGAATAAATAAAGTCAGTTTGTTTCTTTACTCCTTTTTTTTATTTGTTTTTCACAGGTACTTGGCTGACTACCTGTATGTGTTGGAAATAAAAAGCTTATTTTTTTCCCAAAATGTTGGGGTTTTACAAGTACCAAAAAAGAATCTATAAATCTCAGGAAGCCATTTATTATTAGAGTATAATTAGGGATAATTAGCTTTTACAGAAGATCATTAAGTGTTTGGTCTGGCAGAATAGATTTGAAAATGCTGACAAAATCATTAGCAGTTCTGTTTCAAATTAATTTATTTATGGCTAATGATTTTACCAGCTCTAAACATGACCTCACCTATCACTGTCACTTTGTATTGCATCAGAACCTTGAGAGCTTATGTAAAATCAGGGCCTCATCTCTGAATATTGTAGTAGGAGTTCCATGCCCTGGAGTTCCCTGCTGCTTACAAATGAATAAAAGTGTGAGATGGAGAAAAATGTTCATCCCTCCTCTGTCAGTGGGGAACTGGGGCCTCTGGGATTGGCTTAAGGGGACCAAGCTCCTTTGAGGTGGTGCTGGAATAGGTGTGGGACCCCAAGACCAGAGGTTCTCCAGAAAGCACAGTGGAGATGCACTAAATTCAGGGGATACCTGCCTAGGCTGGGAATCTTTAGCTCAGGACTGGCTGTGGCTGTGTCTCAAGAGGGTCTTGGTTTATTCTGTGGGCTTACTTCTAGATGCAGGGCAAGAAAAAAATCTGCCTTCTTGCAACTACATTCCTTTTAGGCATTTTTTGACTTTTTTTCACATTTGAAAATTTATATTCCCCCATTGAAAAATTTGCACTACTCTTTATGTGCATACCTGACTTGTGTGCTTCACTCACACCCTTCCCATGACTTTTAAGTTACAGTCTGGGCATTTTGGTTTCATCCCACACTGGTACCATGTCTAATTTCTGTATTGCTAGTTGCTTCTTTGTCTTCTCTGGTGCTTCAAGGCCTGCTTCTGCAAACGAAATCTAAAGTAGTTGTTCCCATTAATATAATTCTGTCAAACAGGAGTTTGATTTGAAAAAAGCAGCAATGCTTGTCCAAGCTGGCAGAAAGAAATGCCTTCTTGTCTTTTATTTTGCTACAAAGTGTGCAAATCTTCTGGACTTTGCATGCCCAATTTTATTAGATATTTTTCTGTATTTCTGTTTTAAACTTCAGAAATCTTAGAACTTTTAAACCTCACTTGGAGGACTTACAGAACACCCAATTCATATGCTTAAATTTTGTGCTTAAGATGATCTTTCATATGTCTTCTGTGTCACATTCTTAGCTGTGTCACTTAGTTTTAAATGTATTCCAGAATTCCAGTTCTGGAGCAATCTCTTTGAAGAGTTTAAACTTTGTATCTTTAAGGGTTTTTTGTCATGTCTTAAACTGAGAAACCTGTGACCAGTGCTAGCATTATGTACAGTTCTTGAATATAACATTTAAGATCTGTGGTCTTCCAGGCAACCTCACTGTGCATTGTTAAATGGTAGGAATTAATGTTTTCCTTCAGATAATGAAAAGAACACATTTGACAAATAGTTTTGTAAGGATATTTTGTTGCTTCTGTCCTTTATTTTAAAATTAAGAATGCTTGCAAGCAATTAAGTTGTAAGTAGAGCAGACTCAAAGCCATGTAAAATTCCTGTTGTTTTTGGGGAGGTGTTTTTCCCTTCAAAAATGGCTGAATATTTGTATGTAATTTTTTCATCTTTTCTCTCTCTCTCTTTCTCTCTCCTTTTTTTTCTTTTTAAAGGTTTTCTGGGGTCAAGAGCATTTGAACTGTTTAGTTCTTCTCCAGGAGCTTCTGTGGCAGTACCTGACTAAAAAGGGCAGTGTAGAGACATTGATACCTGAACGTCCACACCCAACATGTTTTTCTGCAGAAAGGAATCAAGCCTCAAAACCTGAGCATTCCTCAGATGATCTGAGAACAGGACTCTTCCAGTATATACAAGATGCAGGTAAGAAGGATATAATTTTGGCTCTCTTTTTTTTTTTCCTTTTTTTTCTAGGTTATAAAGTAAAAATAGTAGTAACCTATTAGACATTACTTGCCTCTTACAATAAATAACTATATTTTTTGGAAAAGCAGTTGAAAAGACATCTGCTAGAATTTTAAAAAAATACTTTAAAAGGCTTTTTTGATTTCTTTCCATTAAGCTGTAATGTTTTAAAAGTCAGGGAAATTGCTTTTTTATTTTCTCTCCTTTTGATCCCGAGGGATTTCTTTTTAATCACTTTGGTTTCATAAACCAGCATGTTTCTTTCTAGAAATTGCATAACAGATTATAGCTTTCTTTCATTTGACAGAAGCACAAAAGCTGCCCAATGCCTATGAAGTTGTGTTTTACAATGAAACTGAGGATAGTCCAGGAATGATGCTGTGGAGATACCCAGAACCCAGAGTGCTCACTCTTGTAAAAATTAACCCTGTTCCTTTTAATACCACTGAAGACCCAGATATTAGCACTGCTGACCTTGGAGATGTTCTTCAGGTGGGTAACGAGTTTTCTACTTTCAGTAAAAAATGGAAAGGTTACTGCTGTAAAGTGAAAGTTTTCAAACTCAGATTTATTAAAAAGGAGCACAAAACAAATGTCAGGAGCTCTATAAAACCAATATGGGTACATTGCACAGCTTGAGCATATCTTTAGTTTCAAAACTACTTGTATAAACATTTTACCCACTTACCTCTGCAGTTTTTATGTTGCATAATAAGCTATAGCCAAGTTTATCAGGTTTAGTTTGTGAGCATAGAGTTTTTATTCTTTCCTTTTATGGTTTCATCCATCAGTCTTTGCATAAAGGCTTCATTTGGTTTGAAACTGAAACATATGAGGAAAGACCTGGTCTGAAATTTCCAGGTTCTAGTGGAATCATTGAAGTAAAAGCTCCAATCTGGCTGTTCTCTCCTATTTCTGTGATGGCAGATGGCTGCACTGCTCCTAGTAAGATCCACAGGGTAGGGGGAAAGGGTCTGGTTTCTCTCATTTTACCTTGAGAGGGTTGAAGTGGATGGTGTGGTTTGACTGTGTGAGAGCATGGAACTTGTCTTTGAAGGAAGGCTGAGTGCTGCAGTCTCCATGCCCCAAAAATAGACCATACCTCAAAATTACACTGATCCTTAATGTGCTGGAATTTTTGCTTTCTAATGTATGCAATTGGGTCATTACATTTTCTCCTGTCTAGTGTAATTCTTTTTAAATTCACTTATTCCTTGCATACATATTTTGATTTTAGCTCAATTTTAATTCTGGTAATCTCTGTTTCCCTTTTGTACTACAAATTGGACCTGTCATTTTTTTTAATTTCAATCTGGTTGTTAATCAGAATAGTGTTGTGAATCAAGGGAAATAAATATTTCCCAGTTCTTCCTATTTGTCCAAAACTGTTGAATTATATTTCATTATTGCTGTGATGTTAAAAATTGCTTTTAAAATTGAATTATTCACCAATATGCTTTGAGTTATGAATAAGTAGGATAATCTTCCTCAGATAAATGGTATAATGTTATTACCGTGCACATGCTGTTGGTGAGATCATGTAAGTGTCCTGCCAATTTCTTTGCCCTCAAGACAGCCAAATGTCAGCTCCTTTCAGTTACATGAAAAGTAGAATTAAATGGAAAAAAATCAGCTCCACTTGGCATGAGGTTTGAATCAAAGATCAAAATTGTGTTATTGTAGGCTGTCTTGATGACCTATTAGGTTGCTATGAAAGCCAGGATTTCGCCTCCTTTCAGGCTGGTATTTTTGGAGCACAGCACACCAAGGTTTTGGTTTAATTACATTACACTCCCATTATAGATAGCAGACATCATGAAAACCATTATGTATGTGCTTGTGGAACGATATGACCCTGTCCAAGGGGAATACCAGCTCTTCTTCAAGTGGGCATACACAGCTGGACTTTCAGTAGCACACAGGTTCTGCTTTGTGCTTCCATACAATGGTGCAGAGAAGAGAAGATCCAGCTCACCATCGTTGCCTCAGAGAGCGAGAAGCACCCAACTACCAAGGGTCAGGTCCTGTCAGCCTCTTCTGACATTCATGTAATTCTTCAGATTTCTACCACCAGAGAAAATATAAAGATACCAGCCAAATTAGAGGACATCTAGTCAAAAATTCTGCTTTGGGCCCATGATGTGCAGAAATGCCTACAAGAGGATCCACACTTTGGTTGAAAGCTATTAATTATAGTAGTAATTGTTGCCTGGCTCGAGGTGGTGATTTATTACATTTTCCAGAAATGGCCATACACCTGATGAACAGCCATTTTAAACATGGGCAGTGTGCATTTTTCATTAATCTTAACAGAGTTATGTGAGTGGAATAAGTAATGCAGAGAAAAAATTTAATTTCTTCAAGTAAATTGCATTTACTAAATACTCATATCAAACTTCAGATTATAATTGAAGTTAATCATGAGGCCTTTTATGAGCTCCACTTTTTCCCTGTGTGAATACATGTTAATTAATGTACTGGGGATTTAGTGCATATGGAAAATTCATTAAATACAAAGAGAAAAAAGATAAAGCAGTATTTATTTTATTCCATTCTTGAAATGAAACATTAGAGAAACATCTGCAAGCCAAAGACTTTAGCTTTTTTGGAAAAAAGGATCTAAATTAAAAAACAATAATGATACTAAGCTATATTAAAATATACTTTAAAAACTTTCCCAGGATTGTGGATATGTTCAAATGCAAGGAGGACCCATAATGTCCCCAGCTGTTTTACCAGTCTCCCTTAATCCTCTCCTTCACAAAGATACAGTCAAAGGTGCCCTTCTGTAGTTTGTCTTGAATTTGGGGGGATTTTTTTTCTTGAAGTTTTCCAGTTGCATGTTCTTTCTTTCTGAGTAAGTTGCTATGACATTTCATCTAGCTTTCTGTCTTTGTTAAACTTTTAGCATAACGTTTTAATCATGGGTAGGTTTTAGAACTCTGTGTTTTTATAGCTATTATTCAAATTCCTGGAACTTGCAAAAGCTTCACCATAAAGAGAATTTTTCTAAATATTGAAAGTGCGTGTTATCTGGTACAGCCAAAGGATAGAGAACAGCTTCAGATCATAAGAGTTGATATGAACTATATTGTTTCTGTTGAACCTTGCCTTGCTCCTATTTCTGAATTGCCCCAAGAGCTGTTTTCTTGTGCTTTACCTTGTGTTTTTGCAAAGGGAAGCGGTTTCGGTGGTCAAGTTTGTAATGCTTTGTTTTTACAGTCCAAACATTGTTGCTTTTATTTGTGGGGGGGAACAGGAAGAACTGATGTCTCTGCCATGGCATACCACATGGCATTTCTTTAGCAGTTTGAAATAGAGCTTGGATCTAATAGTTTGAAGGAAGTGAGAATCCTAGATCTGATTGCAAGAAATTGCAGCAGGATTATATTTCTTTGAGGAGGTGGAAAGTATCGGAATTTGTTCTTTTCCCTGTTTAACAGACATGGCAAACATTATATAATCTTTAAGTCCTTTTTGTCCCATTTTCACATGTTGTAAATGTCCTTCAGCTCTGTGTGATTTACCATTCTTTCAGATAATTAGTCTGTGAGGAAACACCTTTCAAAGGTGAATAGTGGTATTGATGTGAGGATCATATGACCACCTCAGGACTAGAGGGAAGTCCAAACTTGGAAAATTTTCACAAAATTTTTTCAAAAGGCAAAAAGAATGATAAAGTAGCAAATCCATTATTTTTAAAATATTGATGATTGATATATATAGATAAGTTAAAAAAAAGGGATACTCTCTGAGACTTTTTCCGTTATAACAGATGAAACTTAAATAATTCAACTGGACTGCTGGTAAGAGGAAGTCTTGTGGTTAAAGATGAGCAACTTCAAAAGCCAATTTTATTCTGTGCTTAAAGAAAGGCATGTATGTCTTTTGTTCATGAACCAGAGAGAAATAACCTACTGATCTTGCTCCAAAAATTTAGTTACTACTACATTTAGGTCCCAGATAATTTCTGTAACAAAAGCTGTGCAGGTGTTTATAAATTTGTCTCAGTGAGTATTCACATGTGAAGACTTAAGGCATGCCACAGTTTCCCAGTTTAACATTAAACTATATTCTGTAAGGCAACCAGCTCATCATTACAGGGCAAAGGTCTTCTAATTGCTCTGTGATGGCCTTGTGGTGTGGCACCACTTGAAGTTGGAATCTGTGGGCAGTGATGATTCTCATTCATGTGTGAAACACATGAAATGTGTTTCACCCAGAACTTTGAAGCATGGTAATAGCCTTCAAGCAGATTTTGGTTTAGAATGTATGTTGAAATGTCTCCTGCAGAGATATCAGAATTGTAGAAGATACATGAGCATCTTTAGGAACAAGAATGGGCTGGACAGTCTCAATTTCAGAGTAAGGGTTTCATAGTGTCGCTCTTAATCTCCTAAATGATGAGGGCATTGGCTTGATATGGCTACTAGGACAGTTGAAAAAGAATTATGGCAATTTCCTCCATTCTGGTTGTTCTGGTTGCCTTGGAAGTACGGCATTGGGATGAAAGGAGTAAGAGTAATTTCTGATTTCAGACAATAGTTTATTATTATGCAGATAATTCCACTGTCTCAGAACATAAAGAATAATTGAAGAATTTATTCTACATCATAACAAAGACCTGTATTCCGGAGCTGTTGTGTGATACTAAACTCAACTGTGCTTTTACAGTTCCTTGGATCTGTCAGGTCCATATCTGAGAAAGGAAAAGTCATCTTCATTTCTGTGATATTTTTAAAATTCAAAAGATGGAAAGCAGGAAAAAAAAGGAGAGAAAAATCTGTTACTGATTCAGTAGTGACTTTCACATTGTGCAGATACAATATGAAGCTAGCTACATTTAGATATTTAACCTCAAGGAAAGTTCTGTTGAATATTTGTGCTGTGGGGCTTAGAACTGTACTTGCACTGTGTGTCTAGTTTCCCCAAAGTCTTCCTGTGTCTTCCTGCAGTCTTAAGAATCTCAGATTTATGTTTATCTTTGCCTGTGATGTTGTTATACTTTTCTGATGTAATCTGGCTTTTATTTTTATATCATTTATCTTTACCAAGAACAAGGTTGACAGGTTTAGGTTGGCAGGGGAGAGTAAAGATTGGGTGGGGCTCACCAAGGTAGGAAAACAGTTCATATGCCATCAGGGAAATACTCTGCTTTTCTGTACAGGCAGGTGAACAGGACACACAAAATATCTCCTGTACAGCTGGAGGCCTGTTTTTATCTAGTGAACCTTTTACAGAGATTCTCATTTATTTTCATTCCATTGTAGAGTTATCTTTCCATTGAGGGATGTTGCTGGCACTGCCCCATATCTCAAATAAAGCTATGTATTGTCACAAGAGCATTTACCCAAGTGGCATGAATTTAAAAGCAGGAGAAAAACAGATTTATCTAATCAAAGTAATCATACACTGTGTAGTGTTCCAAATTCTGAGTTATCTGATTTAGTTAAGATGCATCACTAACACAGACTTAAAATTCTTTCTCCTGGATTGTCATCCAGTGGGAGATGCAAGCTGTTAAACAAAAGAAAGATAAACTACAACATTTGCTCATTTCTCCAGATGAAGTTAAAATAAAATATCTGCTGAACTATAACCCTGACAGGTTTCAGTATTTGGGGATGTTTCCCTTGTGTACCTGCCAGGACTCCTATTGCACGCACGTGTAGTCAGCATTATAACAGCTGATGAAACCATGAATGCGTGCTGAGGTCTCCTTTTTTGGCCTTTCTTCTTTATGTAGTGTCCTAAGATACAGAGCACAGGTTAAAAAAGTGGTGATTAAATTAACCAAATCTCAAAGTCTACTGAAGAATTTTTTAGGGCAGTGAGTATAGTTCTGAGGTTGCAAGGGCTTAACTGGGATTTAATAAGGAAAAACTACATTAAAAAAACCACTGTGGTAAAATTCACACAGAGCATTTCCAAAGGTGGTGAAATCTTTTTTAGGAGAACATAAACTATTTCCAACTTCAAAGGGCAGGGATTCAAAAAATTGTCTGTTACATTGCCTTACATACATGTGCTATTTAAATAAAGCATTTGCAAACTTGCTAGTCTGGAATCTGATTTTTTCAACACTGTCATCCAATAAATAGTCATATTCTAACACCTTGTGGCTGTTTAAACAGTGGCTTAAGGAAGCATGAGCTTAAGAATGACTGACATTGGACCTACTGTAAGTCATTATTCCAGGAAGGATTTGACATGACAGTCAACAGGAAAAGAATTATGATCAATGTCAAAGACATTAATTTTTCCTTTTAACAGAGAATACCTCATTTTTGGCTGACTCTGCTTCCCTTTTACTTTTCATTCCCTGTTGGGGCTAAAATAGTCAGCTGGGCATTTGAGAGTCTGGGAAAAGTGCTTTCTGGGAAACCACAAATTTTTGATTTATTTCTTATATTCCCAAAGCAACAACTATTTTGGAAATCCAGATGATTTGTGCGTGACAGGTTAGTGATTTAAGTTCACGGTGTTACAAGATAATAAGCTGTGAAGTTCAGCCATGCTTCTTGATAAACCTGTTGGCTTGCAAGTTACTGAATCTTCTGCCACACAGTTCAGTACTGTTGTCAAATAATGGCACTTTTTAGATGGATGAAGAAATAATTTGTCTGGCTGTTGTGAATTGCTCAGAAGGCAAATTTGGTGTTTTGTCTGCTTTTTAAAGCTTACATTTCTTGTTAATTCTACCTTTGGATGTTATTCAAAATTACTGTATTAGTCATACTACTACTATATAAAGATTCTATACCAATTTTTTATTATTTCTCTACTTTGCGAAGAGTTGTAAGAAACTTGAAAAGAAGCAATTATTATTGAACATACCTGATCATAAACTAGAAGTGTAACAAGTGCCATTTATTCTAATGTAAGTAACCTCTTTCTCAGCAGTAGATGCAGTGTTTCTGTTTGTGCATGAGTACAGAAATGGGTGCTGGTCATCACATAAACAGCTGGTCTGTGTAAGACGCCTGTAGGTTTGTTGTAGCTTGAGCCACTTAAACTTCAGATGATCTGCAGGCAAGCAAATTTTCTGATCTGAGTTTTGCACCTTTTCCAAAGTTCAGACTCTGTCTATTAATTATAAGTATTGTCTTCATTTTCTTGCAAGGAAGGAAATAGGGACTAAAGAAGTTGGAGTCTTAAGCAGATGTTGAAACAGAGCCTGTTCTCTTAGGGAATTCCAGCTTTAAATATTATTTGTGAACTTCCTTGCCTGAGAATAGGATTATCTCAGACTTTACTATTTTGTTACTGCTTTGTGTGTGTATAATCTTAATTATTTTGCTGTGTGATCTTAGTGTTCCCTGCATCAAGATGAGACTGTATCGTTTGTCCTAGAGTTTCCCTGTGCAGTCTGCAGGGAGTTAAGCGTAACTTGTTGGGAATGTTAATGGAAGTTGTGCATAATTTGCCTGTGCATCACAGTGAAATTTACCCTTAGGGGTTACTGAGCCAGTGAAAACTCTACCGAGTGCCAGAGGACTGACGAAACCATCAGATTATCCTAATGACAGATTTACACTCTGCCTGTGTTCTGTACTCTTCCGATTTTGTGACTCTGATTTATGAAACTCTGCAAACCCAAGTCCTTCCGGCTGTACAGTGACTTTGTGGTGCTTCTCATAGGAGTCAGGCTTTGCTGTGGTGAGAATGTGTGGTGAAAATAGCTCATATACTGAAAATTATAAGATTCATCTTGTGTTAATAGACTGCTAACTTCAATGGTCAGAGGTGACTACCTTTCAACCTCATAATGCTTGTATTATTAATAAATGCTGAAGCCTAGAAAATTAAAAACCTTAAATGAAATGTGGTAGATACTTCCTGTATCAAAAGAGACAATAAAGGGTGTTGGAAGAATTAGGTGAATCCCTAATGTAAGATCTCCAATCTGTATACTTTTGTTTCTCAATGCCTGAAACAATATATTAAGAGCTAATAAATTAAAGAAATATTGTTACTTTTGCTGTTCAGAAGGCAAGTGATCATCACATAAACTCAGTCTCAAGGTGAATGTCAATTAGTATAAAATTTTGACACTTAGCAGTACATGATTTTCCTGTTTAAAGTTCTGCAGAAATCACAGTTATAGCCCAGCGCTGTTCTGTGCTTTCTTTAAAAAAAAGCTGTTAGTGTGTTCAGAATAATTTTTCCATAATGAAAAAAGCCAGTATCTGTGACAGATTACATTACTCCACACACCTGCATTTGCTCTGAACCTGCTAGCCTGATAAATTGATAAGTTAGTCATATGTTGTTTTAAAAAGGCAAAGAATGTAGTTCCTAATAAAAGAATGCTACATATTTCTTCTAAAAGGTTAAAAAGCATTTCTCAGGGCTCTTAAATTACCATATTCTGATACCAGGGGAAAATAAAACCTGGGCTTAGAGTCGTGTTTGTACTTAGAGGGCTTTCCGGACAGGAAGGCAATCTTGATGCAATTCAGTAAGCCACAATACCAGTGGGGCATCACAGGTGAAAAAATTGCAGCTGTACCCCTCACCACAATGTATTACAACTGTACAGTGGAATATTTCCTGTACAGAAATAGGGCTTGGTTAACTTTGTTTCCCAAGAGTAGATCACATTAAAATGTTATAAAATCATGATTTCCTGCATTTGAATACTTGTGGTTTCTCAACTGGTTCCAATATTACAAAAGGTTTTTTTATAGCTTCTATTAGTTGAAGATGTATAGAAGCTTTTTTCCAAAGTCAGCTAAAAGGAAGTTATGTATTTTTAAAGAACAACTTTTCTCAGAAGACAGGAGTTTTCTTTCACATCTTTTCATTACAACTCTATTTGATATTTATTTTATAAACTGCAGGACAGATGTAAATTTAAATAAAATGAAATAAATATACTAATAGGACTATTAGTATATATGTTTAATGGAGTTGAAAGAGCCATAGTATATATTATTACTCAGATAGCAAAATAGTAGTTATTTTCATTAGTCAGCCAAAGACCTCAATATAGATAAAGGAAAAAGTTAAATTAAGCAGATGTTGCATATTAAACTTTAGAGTGAGTATTTGTAATTTAAATGTCCTAACTTTAGGACCAAATTTATTTTTTAAAAAATTTGAAGAGAAGCAAAACAATTCTGAGAAGAAATTATATGACATAATTTTGAAAAACATCTCCAGCTGGGGTATCTGATTATTCCAGTGTTGAAAATTGAGAGTGTACCATAGTGGAATATATTTTATTGCCTGAAATATATAGGTATGTAACATTCAAACTGCTGTCAAAATACAGAAAGCTGTAATGAAAATACAAAGGAGGCTGAGGTGGGTGGGACAGCAAATACTTTGTACAAGTAAATAATTTTAATCCTAGTACTACTGCTAATCCTGAAACTACTTATATGAGGCTATATTTTTACCTCACTGTAAGTCATCTCTCTTTTTTTGGTAGTTTGGTTGTTCGGTTTTTTCCTTCATGAAATGGGGATATTGGTGGTCTGTAGCTGTGCCAGGAAAGTCTGTTTTCTACAGAGATACGATACAATCTTAGTTCTGAGGAAGGTTAAAAAATATTATCTAACAGGCAAGTGGTTTGTAGCATGATTTCACACTGTCAATCACACAAGATACACAGGAATGTGGATGTTGAAGTATCCTACATTTGCCTAAAATGTAGGTGTTCCACTGGTCAGATTGAATTGTGTATGTTGTGTGAACCAGGCATATTGCAGCATTCTATTTAATATTATTTTTCTTTTGAGCATATTTTCTACATATTATATTATTTTTCTGCAGAGTTCTTTTTGCTAGTTTTATATAAATAATACTTCAAAATCAAATTTAAAAGTAATGTTTCTGGTAGGTATTGCCAAGACTTTTTTCCTTATAAAAATCTGCATAAAACTTTTTATTTCCTGCTACTGCAACTTCTGTTCACCTAATGAGAGAATTATATTTTTAAGACAGTTGGCCCTAAACCAGTAAAATATCTTAATAAAAGAATAGCTTTATTACAGAGCAATCAGTTTATTCATGCTCGGGAAGCTGAAGTAAAAATTGGAGTCTGGCTGGTGTCTGACTCAGAGTTCTAGTTTGTGTTGTGTTCTGCCTCATTCACTGAGGTGGCCCTGCTTGGAGAAGATAAAACACACACACACACTTCCTGTCTTCTGGGTGCATTTTTTTGTGCAGCAGTTGTTTCTGGACCAAGAATAGCTGAATTTCCAAGAGGAAGCGCCCACGATCTGAGGGACTGAGATTCAAGAAATGAATGTATCTTCTGTAAAAGCTTCTTTTCTAGCAAATACATCAATCAAAAGGAAGCATCACTGAAAGAAACATTAGGCACCCAGCTGTTAATATCTATCTTTCTTTCTCAACTGGACAAGATCTGTTTTCCAGCCTGAGATATTTCGCATGTATTTAGTTTTAAAGTTCACATTTTTATACTGAGTTTTAAAATCATATGCTTCAGTAGTTAATACTGAAGGCATAATACTTTTATACAGCCTTCATTCAACAACCTCAAAGTAGGCTGATGGCTGTAGCTTTTTCCTACAGACAAAAAGATGTTTATGAAAAAGATGGGATTAGTTAAGAAATGTAGATATTTTAATTATTTCTCTCCTAGCTGGAAATTATATCCATGTCTGAGACCTTTTAGCATTCTGACAAAATGTATATTGAAAAACAGGTATGATCATTTATGGTGTCATGGCAGGTTGGCAAAGTGCACTGATGCTGGCTCTCTGCTCAGCTGTAGAAATGTACCTGTAGACAGATAAGTGGTGTGCACCCAGCACTTTTCAAGTCCAAATTAGCCAAGAACCCCAAAGCTGGGAGGATAACATCAGGTCACAGGAAAGTATAGAAGCATGTCATCATCTTGAAATTCTTTGAAAAGCACTTAGGGGTCAACACTCATCTCTCTATCAAGTCTTAATATTACACAAAACCACTAGTGGGGAAAAGAAGTATCTGTAAAACACAATTAACAACACAGCAGTAACAGGCTGTGTAGCATTTCTTGACCCCCTAGTTTCCAAGTAGGAAATTAAATTATTCTGGTACTGGTAATGTGTGACACAATCTATGATGAATAAGAACAAACACAATGACATTGTTGTGCTTTAGTGGGACTACTTCATGTTGGTTACTAACATGATACTGTCTTGCTGATAGGTTAACAAGTGTGGAGGAAATTACTTGAAGTATGCAGGGTTTTAAGAGAATTTTCAGGTTTGTCATTGTTTGGCCTTTTTTGGGGGGGGGTGATATGTGTGTTGGAGGCTTCAGCTCTGCTCAAATCAGAGATGTTTTTCATATGTGTTAATGTAATATACATGAAAATTTTTGTCTTAAAATAGAGTGAAACGAGATTCAGAGAAAACCAGAATCTGCTCTCTTCTACCTAAAAAGATTTTTGCTCCAAGGCAATTAGTTCTGAACAGTTGTTTGTTTGTGTCATGTACTTTGCCAGTACACCATTTTCCTTCTTCTTCCAAACACTGCCATGCCATTTTCAGATCTCCAGTGTCTACATTTCACAGCAGTAAAGAGAAAAAGGAGCAGCCTTCGGTTTCTCTGCTTAGAGTTTGGACTGTTTCATACAGCGTTTCATTTCTGCTTCTAACCTCTGTTGTTAAACAGAGATGCTGCTGAAAAATAAAGCATTTGACGGTGGTTTTCCTCCCTATTGCCATAGTCATCCTTCTAAATAAGTGTGTTTGCCACAGTGTGGGCTTTTCTAGCAAAACAGAACTTGGAGATTCTTGGTTAATCTGAGCTCATGGTTAAATAATACTTTTATGCACATTTAAGTGACAGGTGAATACAATCATTGCAATTAAAACTGTCTTTGAGAGCTATGGAAGAGGACAAAAAGCTGCAGAGAAGTGTCTGCTGGAGAACTAAGCTTGTTGTTTAGCAAAAAAATTAAATTTGCTTTGTTTGTGTTTGCTTTTATAGAGGCAGCCCTAGTGGTCACATTTTCTAAGAGGTAACAGTTATATGAATTATAGCTTAGGTTTTGTTCAAATATTTTGAGGTAAAACCATACTTAATTCGACATGCAGGGAATTTTTTTGTTGCAGCTAGTTCACTTATTCCCACTGCTAATGACTCAGTTCTGGCATTATAACCCCTTTCCAGGCTTTCACAACTATTATTTTTGGCAGCTGATACTGCCCAGAGCTACCATCTTTCCTTAAACTTATCCAGATCAGGCATTAGTAATAAAGCCCCTAGAAAAAATAAAGCTAGATATGTAGAAATCAAAGATTCTAAGTCAATTAAGTCTTTTGCAAGCTTCAAACTAGAAAGCTTACAGTTTGTGTAGTTCCAAAGCATGAGCTGTATTTTGTATAGGAAATCACATAATGTATGTCCTTGATTTCTTATCTCCAATGTGCAGATGACACTTTGAAACAAATTGTCTCTTGCTCTGGTAGATGTCTCGACGTATTATAACATAGTTAGAAAAAATTGTAAACAAAATAATGAGGAAAAATCGTTTCTACTTGCTGACCAGCCTGCATTAACTGTTCAGTGATGTTTTTCCTGGCTACTCATACTGCTGAGTTCAGCAATCATTCCTATGCCTTTCCAGATTTCTCATAATTCACTTCAGAAGTTGTCCTGCACTACACAGGATCACAGGATGGGTACAGTGGAAGGGTCTGCAGTGGATCCTCTGGTCAGACCTCTCTATTCCCTATCCCAGAGCACATGGCGCAGGATTGTTTCCAGGTGGTTCTTGAATATCTCCAGGGGGACTCTACAATCTCTCTGAGTCATCCACACAATAAAGTTCTTCCTCAGATGAAACTTCCACTGTGTTGTTAGTTTATACCACAAACCACAACCTGAACATGAGTTACAAAGTTATTACTTCTTTGTGGCATAATTGTTTTCATCATTATACTTTGCCATCTCTTCCTCAAGAGGAGTTTCAATACATCTACTACCTAATGAATGGGTGGAAATACTGAAGTACCTTTTTTTTTTAATATAGACAGGATGTGTGAAATCCAGTTTAGGTTTTTTCAAGTTTTGCTCTGCCTTTGTTTTGAATCTTTATTTTTAATTCTCTATATTATTTTCATCTATCTTTATTGATAGTTTTATGGTTTTTGTATTGTAGTGTCACTTAAAAAATTATCTAACTGTACTCTTGAACTTGTTCTTCCTGCTCATTAATCTAGTGGGAATAGAATTCATCACCCTGCTTAGCCTCTTTTAAAACACCCATGACTTTCTATTCTAATGCAATTTTGTGAAATTCTCATTAAGGAAAGAGTTTTGTTTTGAGATGTAATCTAAGGGAAATAAATATCCTACATATGATAGCTTTGTGAGACTTTCACTGCACACATATTGCTCACTAACATTGATAAGAAAAGGTAGTTCAGATTTTGTTAGACATTAGGAAGCACAAGACCAAACCAAGTATTCAAATATATTTAATCAGGTTCCTAAAAGAATGCCAAGTTATTTTAAGGACTGAGATTTAAAAGTATGCAGAAATAAATATGGCTGTATGTAAAGTATCTATGCAACCATGAAAGGCTGCAGCCTTTTGTCAAAAATGAAACACATCCTTTTATAATTATGTAATTCCAAGACTTCATGCTATAGGAAGTATGCCAAGCATTACAATATTTAACTAAACTGAAATGTTTTATCACCGGTGGAGATTGTGAAGGTTTAAAAAGAGAAGTATGTGAGTGTGAATGGCTCCACAATGTAGTATAAAAGACAGCAGATGATGGAAGAGGCTCTTTGTGTGTTCCTAGTTAACATAGGGGAGTTCTTGGGGTGTATCCAATGTATCCATAATTGGAGGGTAGGATCATTGCTATGGTAGTGTAGCAGCCTTGAGTGTTTGTCCATAGACGTTAAACACTCAAATAATTTAACACTGAGAAGTTCTGAAAACATAACTAAAAGTCTAGTGGCACTGAGAGCAGAAATAATCACTATAGTGTGACTTTGAAATATGGACATAAACTTCATGTGGTATTTCTTATTGCTGCTGTTGTGCACAGCACTATTGTACAGCTAGGAACAGAGAACCAAGAAAGATGTTTTCTGGCTCATCAAGCCCAGCCTTCTCCCACTGGGGCAATGCTTGTTATTTTCTCCATCTAATTAACAAATCAAGCTTTTCAAAGTAGCTCTCATGAGCACCAAGGCTCTCCTTGCACATCCCCATCTTTTTTCTGTACAGTTTCTAGTCTTACACTTTATTCATCGGGCAACTCAATTTTGGCACAAAATTTCTATAAAGCTTTCTTCTATTAAATGTTTCTTTCCTGAGGTGTCTGGATGGCACAATTATGTTCCTGTTGTTTAATTTCATTTAGTCTTCAACTCTCCACAGCAAGAGTTAATACAGTTTTAAAATGAAGAATTGGAAATGTGACGTACTTCAGATGAGTCCCCACTGATGTCCTATACAAATCAAATAATATTTGCCCCTCACTTTTGGAAATATGTCACTTGATGTCTCCCAAGATGGTATTTGCTTTTTCCAGGCTTCATCATACTGCCTCACACTTTTCCAGCCAACATTTACAGATCTTCACCTTTTCCAATTGAATATGCAGCTTATAAACAAATGTGTTGTTATCTTTACACATATGACATGTGGGTTTTGATGTTAAATCAATCCCTTTTTCTCACATTCTAGTTTCAAAATTAAATCAGCTCTCATGATTGACACTGCAGTGGTACTCTCTTTTATATGCATTACTGGCATTAGAGGTTTACTGACAGTTATCAGATTTTTTTTTTTTGTCATACATCTTGAACTAAAAAAATTGTAGAGACTGTGGTTGCTTTTTTCAGTCTTCACATATCATTGTGGTTTGACAGATGTAGTTAAAATCCACCTTTCAGGCTCTGTGGTTCCACATGTTAATTCCTCCAGAATTCTTTGGTGATTATTTATGTTCCTTTGCCCTTCCTAGCTTGAACCATTGAGCTCCCTGAATTTTCCTTCTTAACCTTCATTCCTGTTAATTAATCAGCTTACTGTCATCTCCATCTGCATTATAATCTTTACTGAATAACAAGGAAGAATGCTTACAAAACTTTTTCTAAATTTACTCGCATCTCTGCCATCTTACTTTTTTCCTGGTCATTTATATATGTATGTCTATACACAGGGATAAAACAGGTAATAACACATACATATGCAATTTTTTCTTACTATTTGTTTTATGTCAGCTTGACTTTTAGTAATCTTGAGCATGTACAGCTGCCATACCTGTGGATTTCTGCGTCTTAATTCTAAAATCTTCGTAGCTGACTGAATTTGCATTTGTTTTAAATTCATATTCTCATTCACTTTCTTGCTGTTATCAAAAAAAAAAAAAGAAAAACACCTAGAGTAAACCCTTTAAGATCTATATTTTAATTAAAATTAGTTTTCTATTGCATATAGAAATGTCTATAATAACTTTCTCTCCTATTCAGTGGTACATCCTGAAATAATCCAAGTGGATTATTTACAGAATTAAATTTAGGGATGTAATTAAGCAGAAGCCACTATGTATTTATTTGGTTTCATTTGCCTTTATTTGTCTAAATAGTCCTTGAAAGAAAAGATCATGTGCTTACAAGTGCTTCATTATTTCACCCAGGGTTTTTAGCAATGTGTTGGCCCACCACAAAGGGTTGTGTTGTCCATTGTAATTTTTTCTGTGTGTCACTGATTATTTTAATAAACTTATATTTTGTTGTGTAATAAAACTACAACAATGAGTTAAAAAAAAATAATTACGACTAGACTGTCTTTGATACTGTGATGTGTAGACATCTGATGGATTTTTTGGCTGCATAATACAAATAATGTTTGGATTAATTGTCTTTGTTATTCATGGTTTCTATGGTTTCCTATGGAACAAGCATCTATTTTTGTACAGAGGGAGAGAAAGTTGGAAGTGTTAGTCTGCAGTGATGCTCTAAAAACATTTTCATTTAAGTCAAGACAACACAAGATCTGAATAATGGTTACAGTTAAGATTTTCTATATGACTATTTACTTTTATTTAGTTTCATTAGTTTTACACTTTTAGCATATAGATTAAACTGCATTATATGTACAATCAAGCACAAAGTAATTATTCCTTCTCCTTTTTATCACAGGTTCCTTGCAGCTTGGAGTACTGGGATGAGCTTCAGAAGTCATTTGTTGCATTCAGGGAATTCAGTCTATCAGAAAGCAAAGTCTGTGAGCTGCAGTTGCCCAGTATCAGCCTTGTGAACGATCAGAAGGAGCTCATAGCCTCTGACCTGTGGAGGATTGTCCTCAACAGCAGCCAGAACGTGGCTGATGACCAAAGGTAATTTTAAAGGAGGAGGGAAAAAGACATCTAATGCTACACTCCTGAGAAATCTGTTTCAAGAGATTTAGAAATTAAGATACTTTTTTTAATATGTGATAAGAGCAGTTAGTCCTGTGCAAGGTTCAGACTGTGGCTCATCTTCACACAAGGGCATGGAGTGTGCCCAAAAAGAGCTTTCCTGTAGGTTCATAGGCAGCCTGGCAGCATCATAACCATTCATTTTTTGAATACAAGGCTTACTGAAAAGTGCAGACAAAAGAAGGCTTAGGTGTAAGCCTTACATCCATCCTGTCATATAGTCATAAACAGTCTTCTCCCATGCAATACTTTCACATCACCTTGAGTCTCTCCTCAGTGCAAGTCAACAACTATTTTAAAGGTATTGAACAAAATGTTGTTATTTCAATAGTATTGCATTATTATTCACACAGAGTACTTACTATGCTAAAAGAAAAAAACACTAATCAGTGCTTTTTAAACACTGGGGATCCATTTTTCATTATATTTGCAGCTAGAAACACTGTGCAATGACAGATATTCACTCTGTTTGCATTCATTCCATTTTGGTTAATATGTAGAGTATAAGAAATAAGTTCTGTCCAGAAACAGCAGTGGAATTGCTTTCAAAGACCTGCTTAACATTTTATACTTAGAGCAGAAAACCCAAAATTACTCTCTTGGACCATTGGTATTTGCTGATTCTTGCTGCTTGTTTATAAACCCAAGCTTCAATGAGTATGTAGCATCCATGTATGTGTTGAATGAAGCTACAGAATTCAGAGAAATCAGAGCATATGAGCATGGCTAACAGAATCAATGAAGAAAATTAAACATCTGGTTTCCATTAATAGTATCAGGTTGGAAATGATTTCTTGATGTTAATTGTGAAAGAATGCATTTTCATCATTGAGAAGTTAAGTGTTTTAGACAAGGTTAATTCCACTGAATGTGGGACCCTGGCAGAATTGCCTTCCTGGTCAGCTTAACACCACAGAAATGTGAACTCGGTGGGAACTGGAAATGATGTAGTGAAATTTAGTAGATTTTTTTTCATCAAGGCATTTAGCACTGTAGTCATATTTATTGTTTTCTGCTGGAATAGGGTTTGTCACTAGATGCAGTGTTTCATTCAGGGAGCTCTGATAAGCTAATGAGCTGTAATTGTTCAGAAACAACAGGAATTAAACAAGAGCATTTGCAGTTCACTGCACAAGGATAGCAGGAGATGAATGAAGGCAGCAAAGAACATTTACCTCACTACTGAAGCATTTGAAGGTAAATAAACAGAAGAGAAAGAGGGAAGTCAAAGGAAAGTTCCTTGAACTGACACCTACCTGTCCAGAGGCTGCAGAGTCACTAGTCCTGATACTTTTGTTAGCCTGGGGAATTCATAATAGCTTTAAGAACTGTAGCTTATACCTACATGAACTAACAGTAGACTGGAAATTTAAAGATTTGTATAGGTCAGGGTGAGCTCCAGAAGCCAAAAACCTGTGGGATATACAAGGAAACCCTCTGATTTCAATTTCAACCCTCTGATTTCAGGAGAGAGAAAAAGTTCTATTCCCTGCCTCAGCAGTGTTTTTAATTTGGAGACATGGGTTTGCTCTCATGACACCATACCTGGAGTACTGTGTCCACTTTTTGGGGCCCCAAACTTAAGAAGGATGTGGACCTGCTGGAGTGATTCCAGAGAAGAGCCACAAAGAGGATCAGAGGACTGGAGCATATCTCCTGTGAAAACAGACTGAGAGACTTGGAATTTTTCAGTCTGAGGAAAAGGTGGCTCTGAGGAGACCTTAGAGCAGCATTTCAGAACTGAAAGAAAGCTGGAGACAGATTTTTACAAGGACAGGTAGTGATAAGGGGGGGTGGATTTAATCTGAGAGAGGACAGGTTTAGATGATATATTAGGAAGAAATTCTTCACTGTGAGGGTGGTGAGGCACTGGAATAGGTTGTCCAGAGAAGCTGTGGATGCCTCATCCCTGGAAGTGTTCAAGGCCAGGCTGGGTGGGACTTTGACCATCCTGGTCTAGCATAAGTTGTAACTGCCCTTGGCAGGGGTATTGGAACTATGATCTTTGTGGTTCCTTCCAATCCAACCCTGTCTGTGGTTCTATGATAAAAATTCAAACTGATCTCTCTAACTTCAGACAAAGCTGCACTGCAAACTTTCTTAAGGATAGCTGCAGGAAGGACTGGTGTGGAAGAAATAGTTCTGACCAGTCAGGAGTGATCCTTCTCAGAAAACCTTCATAGGTCAAAACAAGAGCAGCTGTTCCTCAGATATGAGGCTTTGACCTACGGTGTTTGAGGCACAGTGGCTTTTTCTTGGGGACAGAGCAAACATGCCAGTGATATATCACTGACCTGGAGGTTTTGAGACAGGCCCAAGAACTGAATGAATGTGGTTACAGCTACAGAACAAATTGAAGGTAGTGGTTAAGGCCTGAGGGATCACGTTCTGTTAAAGGGAAGCCTCATGTAGGAGGTGGTGAGAGAAACTGTGGACCTGCAGAAAAGACAAACCTTTCTAGATGTCTAGTGGCTCATAGGAAGTCCATGTTGGAAGTAACTTTGCTGAAAATGTGGCTTCATCAAACATACTGCTGCTGGTATGGATAATTTCTTCTCAGCAAACACTCTGAAATATGTTCTAGATTCGACTTAACCAAAAAATCCCCGACTTTCTTGGTTTTGAGAGAGAGACGGTGCCCATGTTGTGGTAAATGTCAAAGTCTTGTTCCTAAAGCCAGCATTTAACATGGGATTTTGCAGACTTGTGGGAAGAGCCTCAAGGCTTAATGCCAGTGCTGAGTGTTAAACTAGGGAATTCTAATGCTGAGGGATCTGTGAGAGCAAGAAACAAAGGCTGTATAAAAGTTGAACCTCAGTTTTTCTTTACACTCACAATAATTTGATGTTAATTACAGACTGCAACTATATGATTGGTTAACAATTATAATACACTATTAATTGTAAAGTCTAAAAATGCTTAGTCTTGGTCAAGTTTATCTTCTTAGTTTGATGTTGTATTTTGGATCAGACTCTAACCACTGCCATATGCATGCAGCTGCTGCTCAATGATGATATTTTTTCTTAAAATTCTGCAGCATTTTTTTTTGTGGTAACCTCTGTGATATGCTAATTATTATTAGCAGAGAGCTGATCCATTGTGGTTTAGTACTTTATTACTGATTCCTAACATTGGTTATAAGGTATGAAATTTAGGTGTCTCATGTGACAGGAAAACAACGTTTGTGAGAAGATGTAGATTCAGCTGATACGATGAGCAGTAGCTGGCAGGGTGAAATAGAGCAACCAGGAATGAATATGGGAATATGCAAAGATGTCAGGATTCAAATCCTGTGGTATGCAAGTTCTTCTGAGATTGATCAGGAGCTAACTGGAAGTATAAAAATCAGAAGCTGTCTGGTGAAGGGCATAATATATACATGTATGTTGTTTATTTTTGAGAATTTTGTATCCCATTCATTATTTCTATGTATGTATAAAGTTTGCACTAACACTTATGGAAGTTTATTCAAAGAATGAGCAAATTTGAAGTACTAAGTGAAATAATTTAGCATTTCTTTGGGGAAGGAGTACAGTGTTTATGAAAGAAATCATATATGGCATAAATGACTGTTTATGGAAGACCTTAAAACAGGGGATTACAAAAAATGATCACAGAATAAATTATTTTTATGGGTTGCATTTGCCTGTTGCAGGACTAACAAATAATAATTGAAATTACTTTTTAAGCTCTATTTGGTTGGTGAGACACTAAAGCCCCTTCCTGGTTTGGTTGGGAATGATTATAATTTTTTTGTTTAAATGGGTTACATTACAAGATGTTTTATATATTTGTGCATCTCCTGTGTAATTTAAACAGTATTTTTATAATTACTGACATATTAATGTAAAATAGTAATTGAAAATGCCTTAAGATACAAACCATGAAACAAGTACAAAATTTTTTAAATAAGCCCTAAATTGCTACTTTTTAGAAATTCAAGTGAGGAATCATGATCATGTTTCTTGCTAATTGTTTCAGCTTTTATTCAAAGTAAATGATGTACTGGATTTTGACCTCTAACAATTTGGGTTCAGACCAGTATTTGAGTCATAAATTAAATGAGTTAAGTGGTCTCTTTCTTCTTCCCAGTGGATATTTTTCCATGTTGTAGTTTCATCACAAATGGCAGTTTTGGTTTAAATATTTCTCTCTTAAAATAACAAGAATAATGCAGATCACTGCTAAGTCATTGTTCTCAGTTGCCATATGTTTAACTTGAGCTGCTTTGCATGATGTGAAATATCATAATTTATATGACTTCAAGTGTAGATATTTTTCATTTTAAGTATTCTGATATTTCCCAGCACTTGAAAAAATAAAGAAAAAAGAAAAATAAAAAAATCTGGTAATAAAGTCAGATCACTTTTATTTTTAATTTCCTCTGATTTTGCCACATTCCTCCTTAAGCATGATGTGCCAAACACAAAGCAGTAGAATCTGGTTCTTCCTCTTCTTTCAGAGCTGAAAAATTGTGGACAGTCCACACTTCATTTTGTAGCTCCAAGGAAGCCATGAAATGTGGAGCTGTTTTTGTATTGTATTCACTTGATTAACAAATTTTGATTTCCCAATCACATCTTCTCCTGATATTAATGCTCCTACTGTCATTCATCAAGACTTAATAGAAACTTTCCTGTATTTTCAGTTAGCACAACTTTATTTGCTGTTTGTGCACAGCATGTGATAAAGGGCTGCGGTTTTTCATTTTTGTGCTCTCTGCAAAGTTAAAGAAAAAAGTGGCAACGCTGCAGGTCTGATGGAAGTCCACCTAGGCAAAAAATTTAAATGGGATTCAATTTAAAATCAAGGTCATGGTAGTGACTACAGTTCCTCTGTAAATACTTTATTTATATCATGACTTTTTATTACAGATGGGTTTTTTTAAAGAAAGTACTATAATAATTTGATTGCTGCTTTTAGTATATTTTGTACTGTAGCTGGTTTATACTGTTACTGTATTCTTATTTTCATAATGACATGGGGACTATAATTCTGAATATGGTTTCAGGTTGAGTACAAATCAAATGGAGCCCCTCACAAATAAAACAATTACACTTCAGAAAAAGTCTGGGCAGATGGGAAAACAGTGGTGAAAGATTCTTGTTGCATTTCTTTTCAGATGGCTCCTAGAAGGCTATTTCCTCTCTGTAGGGACTTCACCTTCTTTACCATCATGGTTTAAGATGCCCTGTCCTGCTCCTCTAAGCCCTCCACTACCAGCACTTGTCCCTCCCTGGTAGGGGAGAGAATGCAAGGCCAGTTCTGTCCCATGGACAACACTGTCCCACCCTCATTTGCTATTTCTCTCTTGTTAAGTTTTAAAGCATCTGCTTGAACTCTGAATTTTGCAGGGTTTCAGTGTTGGGCCTTTTTCTTTCTAAGGTGACTCCATCAGGAAACAAAAAGCAGCTTTGAATCTTTTTGTTCCCAACATTTTAAGCTGCTGAGTATTACCTCAGTGGTCTGTTGCTTGTGGAGCAGAAAAAGTGGAGAAAAATTTGGCTAAAAGCTTTACATTATTTCCCTGGTGTGAAGCTCCTGCCACATTTCCTTCTGCATCAAGCATGTCCTGTTGTTCTGTCATCATGGTGTTTATGAGTGAGAAATTACAAAAGTTCCACCATAGTAGAATGCTCAATGAATAAAAAGAAGATATACAAAATTTTACTAAATAAGAAATTAGGTTTTGTTTGGTTTTATTATATGAAAATATGCATCTCCAAAATACCTCAAAAGAAATAAAAATGCTTAGTCATTGATAGGTGAGTTAAGAAATAGGTTTCTGAGGACAATAAATATATATTTTTGGAATAAACCTCAAATATGAGAAATAAATGTCCTTCTTCTTTACTGCAATCAGTGTTACTGCTGTTCATGAAATTAGATCTTAATTCAGAATATCAAGGTGCAATTATTTTTATTTTAAAGTTCTTCATAGTTTGGTTAATATTTGTTTGCACTTCTCTACCCCAACAGAAAACTGTTTTCATTTCATATGCTCCTGAATTTCTATTTCTAATCAAAATTCAACAAGCAAAAAATCTTAAAATATTAATAGTTACTTTGAAAGAACTAACTAGTTTATAGATTGAAAAGTACTTAGTTGTTTAAATCAGCATATGAATTTTTGTCCTTTTGGATTTGTTTCTTCCTTTGTTCCAGCAATCTAATATCCATGGCAGAGCAAAGTGAAACATCCTATTTCTCTGTTATCCAGTCCTACAGATATTTTATCATGTGAACACAAAGAATAATTTTATTTCCAAAGGTGTCAGTTCTCGAAAGGTGTACAATACTGGTTTTGGAATGTAAACAAGAAATTTAAAGAGGTAAAGAAGCACAGGAAAGCAGCTAAAATTCTGATTAAGTCATTTATCTTTCATACTTTCCTGACCCAATCCATTCTTAGTATCCTTTAATAATTAGCTAATCTTAGTTGGGTTTTACTGCTGCATAAGTATTTTATGTCCACAAACCTTAAGTTGGATTTAAGCTCTGTAAATAAATACTATACTAGATAGTTACTGCAACACTAAATCATACTGATCAATTTACCTGTCCATGGAATTCCATGCATTTGCAGCTGAACATTTTGAGTACCTACTATATTTGTGCATAATTTTGAAGTGAAACACATTGCAGGGTGAAAAATCTGGTCCTAAAAGATTAAAGTATGTTGTTTAGAAGGTCATTGTTCAAATCTAAACTTATGTTTCAATTTAAAATATCTTTTAAATGTTAATGGAAGTGGATTTATGGTGCTTTATAAAGACTAATGACTTTCTGACAAAAATATTAAGTTCACCTTAGTCCATCTTTCATTAAATCTTATTTTAAAAATAAAGACATTCTTTGACTGAGGATGTGGTTGTAATTCTCTTGAATCAAGTCTAAACTTTTAAGCTAAAACTCTTGAGAGCCAAACTTCAAATGGAGTGAGAATGAGGAGCATTAAGGATAGTTTTTGCTAAATTAGAAAGTTTATTTGTACTTCTATGGTGTCTTAGCAGGTTATAGAATTGTGATGTAGTGTTAGTTCCTCTCAAGAGACTGAAAGACAATGCTTGGAAATTCATGGTGTTAGGAGCACAGCTATGAAAAAAGATCAGGAGGGTGGCACTTTAAATGTATAGTTAATATGCTAGTAAAGGGCTCCAGACTGAGTTTATAGTACTTGGAAATAATTCCTGAATCATGATTTTAGAGTGAGAAGGGCAAAGGAAATAAAACTTACAAAGACTAGGGGTTCACACATAGAAGTAGTTTGATGGTTGCAAATTGGATTCCTTAAAATCAAGTGGAAGAAACCAAATTCTCTTGACCTTTCATCTCATTCTTATAGCATTAATAAGAATAATTACTCTTGTTTAGCCATTTCAACAATTTAAGATACCTGGCATATTTTGGGGTTTTTTTCTGCAAATAGGCTTTGGGTTTGTGATTCAAATATTTGTAAAGTGAAAGTGTAGTTTGATAAAAGTATGGATGGATTATAATCTTGTCTGTTACAGTCTGCTTTGGAAAAAGTACAGACACTGGCATTAGCAGTTAAAATAAAACCATGATGTTGTCTGTGTCAGAAAATGAGTGTGGAACATCCTGAATTCCTGCTGTAAAGCTGCAGAATTCTGGAAGTGTTGAAGTACTACTTTGTTACCTTCCTTCTGCAGCTCAGAAAGTGAATCTGGCTCCCAAAGCGTGTGCGATCAGCTTGTGACCCCCACGGCGTTAGCGGCTTGCACCAGGGTTGACTCCTGTTTTACTCCTTGGTTTGTGCCATCACTGAGTGTGTTGGTCCAATTTACCTGTTTGGAAGTGCACTTATGCCATCATCTTGATCAACTCGGCACAGGTATGTACTGCTTTATGGAGAGTAATAAAAACATAGTTCACAGATGCTGCTTAAGCACTCTCCTGTCCTGCTCTGTGTAGTCCCCATCTCCTCATTCAAACAGGCATTCTTGAAACAAGCCATCACAAACAGCCACCAGTGGCACAGGCTTCAGGGTGAAACCAATGACTTGTGTGCACTGAGCCTGTCCCCAGGGCTGGCAGTGAGGCTGGAAGAGCAGCCCCTCCCTGCCCCCGGGACGGGTAACTGTAGAAGCCGTCTGTTTTCCATAGTCTGATTAGGGACAGCAGGTGCCACTTCACTTTTGAGCCATCTTAGTGAATGAATTTGATCTTTTACATTTTCCAGTGTATTAACAGTACTGTTAAAATACTTGAAGATTTTGCAACCCGCTTAGTAAAAATTCCTTGGAAGAGCTCTGAGAACTGCAGATTTAAGTTATTTCGGTTATGATCTTTTGGAGCTACATCTGGTTTTGTTCAGTGCTCTCTGTCATTGCATTAATGGCAAATACATTCCAAGAGATCTTTAGATTATTGTCTGATTTTCAAATGCCAGGAATGCTTTCTATGAAAGATGGGCAAACTTCTTGGATCATTTTGACAGGGACAGCTTTCTTTGTGTGTAGGTTTTGTATTTCTGCAAGTATTATAATATATTCATTATCAAATCATACCAAGACTAACATTCAATGACTAGCAAATAGTTTCTTCTCAGTCAGCTACCTCTATCAGTACGTAATCTTCCTCACTATTACAGTCCAATTTCAGATGCTCAGTCTTTAAAATTACATATTCTGGAAGAGGCAAAAATCAGATTAAAATCAAACGCAGCTGTTTTATTTCTCAACCTTGACTGAGTTTATGCTGTTGTTATTGTTGTTACAGCATCAAAAGGCCTTAAGTTTTGGGGCTCCTTTGTGCTATGTTATACACAAAGGGAGCACAAAAGTTGTTGTATCAATTACAGTTTGTAGAATAACAGGGCTTGATCCTGGATAGGGATGAGTGTTTTGGTTCCAAATCTGTAGAGCACTAGAGCATACGATAATTTTAAGCATGTGAGTAGTTCTAGCAACATAAATAATAGCATCAGTGGAAATATTCACATGCTTAATGTTACACAAGGGGTGAACGTGCCTTGCAGTGTCTGCTGCCTCAGTGCTCAGCACTTTGCACGACTGAAACTTCAACAAACATGATAAGATCTTTTTGTGATACATTTCTCATGCTTTAGTCTCAGGATACTGTTTTGTTTCATTTCTAGTATTATGGGGTAGTATGTCGCATTTCAGTGGGTTTGTGGTCTTGAGCTGTCCATAATTGCAGCAAAGACAACTTCCAGTGTGGAGCCTGTTGGCCTGTACAGTCAGATGTCAGCAAATACTGTATTGCCAATTTTTATTGTGTTTGTAATGTGCTATGTGTGGAATATAATATACACCTACTGTAGCAAAAATTCTCACAGAAATATGGTCCCTGTTCCAAATAGATGGCAATCTGGAGTATTCAGCAGTGTGCAGATAAAGAAGTTTCACTGGCTGGTTTGTTTACCATGAAAAGATTTTGCTCTGCAGATACTTTTTGTTTGCAGCTGCTATTAATTATGATACTGTTTTACATCTAACAAACAGTGTGAACAGGATTCATTTCAGATTTCAGAAATGTCAACTCTTTGATAGATTTACTTGTTTTCATCTTATGAACAAGCAGTAAAAACACAATTTACAAAAACATAAAGAATGCAGCAATGGTTTTAGTCTTGTTTGTTCTTTTACTTTTCAGCACCACCAAAGTTCCTTCAGCCATTTTTATCTGATAAGAGCATGCCATCTGAACTAGAATACATGATAGTTTCCTTTGATGAGCCTCATGTGTATCTTCGTCAGTGGAACGATAAGTCAGTGTTCCAGGAGATCCAGTTTTCGACTCAAGCTGACTGTAAACTTCTGGAGTGTCGAAATGTGACCATGCAAAGTGTTGTGAAGCCTTTCAAAATCTGGGGGCAGATTGCTGTTTCCAGCAGCACAGCAGGAAGGCTGTTCGACTGCACGATAATGGTTGACCCTATTTTCATCAGCTTTGGCCAATACGCACTTCATTCTCTAAATACAGCAATTCAAGCTTGGCAACAGGTATGCAAACACAATAATGAGAAAAAATATAGCTACTGGGATTACTTTAATAGCAAATTAGAATATCAACTGCTTTCATTACAATATTTCAGGATGTAAAAACCCTAACTTATACTGAAATTGTTTTTTCCTAATACACATTAATTCTGTGATAGCAATGAAAATTAGGAAAAAAGTATGTAAAGGTAAATGTAGCCAGAACGGCCTGAATTTCAGTGAAGCTACATGGATTCATATCAGAATAATCAAAACCCAGGTCTTGAAATGCAAAATATTCCATTAATTTATGAAAAGGTGAGTGCCTTTTCATGATACAGCAGCTCAGCTCAGTCTGAGCAACAGCACATATTGTTTCCAGCTACTACTTCCATCCTTATTGAAGTTCAACGCTAGTTTCACGTTACATTCTGTGCAAGCAGCATTAATGGCTGAAGCCAGCCCCAGTATAAGAAACTTGCTTCTGCAATGACCCCTCAAAGGCCTGTAATTCCCTTACTCCACTATAGCCTTGAAATCAAATCATTCTCTTCATCTGCCTGAAGACCTATGTGGAGCCTGGGAATTAATTACCTATCATGGCACTACAATAACAAAGCCCCCAAAAAAGGATAAAACATCTGTTTTATATCAAAAAATTCTTTTTTAAGGGCATTCCATGGTTTTCTTGTTGCAAAAGGACATTCATAAAACAAGATCTAGTGTGATTTAAATCTTCACAGCTGGCTCAAATATCAATGTGAACAAAAATCTTTGTAGCTCCAATTTCTGGTTTTTGTCATATTTTGAACAATGCTTTTAATAAAAAACAAACAGAAAGTATAAGAGAGTCCTTGTAGGCTGCTTAAACCCAAAATATTTCTGACTTAGTACTAGTCCCTCATCCAAGACATGTGTGGCAACTACTGCAAAATGGCCTTCAGAAAGGTCAGTTTCCTCTTAGGATGGGGGAAAAGAGATCTCTCAGACATAGCTATACATATAAATAAAATATGGTGCATAAATATTTAAATGTTTTAAACCACATCACAGTGTGAATGACTGACTGACTACTCTGTGCCTTGAAGGAATATTTTGAGTTGAAAAAACTGGAGTTGTATATTTGATTAAGTAGAGCCATATGTCGCATGGTATATTGCTGACAGGTACATTCTATGAATAGTTGGTACTGATTTATACATGGATTTGGCAATGTTAACATGAGCCACAGGAGGATATAATTCTGTAATTGTTGCTGTAATTTTCTCGTTTCCTCTCATGTCAGGGGTACTTGCCACCATGTTCTGATGTGGTGGGTATCTGGCCCAGAGTATTTGAGATTAAAAACTTGCATCGCTTTGAAATTAGGGAACAGTTAACACACAAGTGGGTTCAAAATAGCTTATTAAATTAATTTTTGCCAAGATGTTTTTTATGTGACTTTACCTCCAGTTTGAGGGGGTTGGCATGCCCTGAAAGGGGAGGGAATACATTTCCCAGTAATAAGCATTGTTTGATGTCTGCTGTTCACACAAAATGCAGTATAAATGCTACAACTAAGCATGAATTTATTAACCCAGAAGGGTTATTTGAATTCTCCACATATTTTTTACTGGATTAAAATCTACAACAAGTGATGTTGGAGTCAGTAGACAGACAGATGAGGCGTGAAACAATTTGGCCATGCACCTTTAGGTCAGGAGTTCAGAATTAACAGAAGCCTCTGTAAGTGTCTTTGTTTTCTAGATATGGACTGATTTTTGTTGTTGTTGTTATTATTTGGTGGGGTTTTTTTGGTTGGCAGGTTTCTTTTAAATTAAGTAATGGTGAGCATTTTGAAAGTACATTAAGCCTAAAAAGTACCAGGCTTTATACTTCTAAGTCACATGCTGAAAATCTGAGAGGATTAGCACTTTTTAAAAACAGTTTCCCCTTCTGACATATTTCACTGTCTAATCTGAAATCCCTGTTTAACTACAAGCAGTAACTGGCTAATGCACATCTAAATACAAAGCTAGAGTAATGGCTTTAATAATTAAAGACCTGGGCAAGGAACTTCAATATTGTTATTAATTTAGTTTTATTATTTAATAATAACACAGAGACTATCAAGTGAGATAGAAAATGCGTGTTTCCTTTGAACATACATTGGTAGAGCATGTGGTATTCTTTTCCCTTTATTTGGGCATTTAAGCCTTCATGAATTGTTTTACAGCCTTATTGTTTTGAGATATCTAGAGACAGAGGTCAGCTGAGAAAACAGCTCTCCAGGTATAGTACAAAGTGTTATTTCTGGGAAAAAGCTTTTCCTTTGTGGTCTCACATAAACCAGGCATTGCGGCTCTTTTCCCAAACTCCTCCTGGTTTAAACCTGTTTTAGGCCACTAGAACTTCTTTTCCTCAAGGTCTGAATGATGCTTAACATTTCTGTTGGCAGTTGCATAAGTTTTCTTAATGAGCTGGGATCAGTCTAAATGCCATCTGTGATTATAGTGGTTTCCCTATCATTCTACAATAAGCACAAAGGACAAAGGGAAAAGGATACAGAAGGTCTCTACCTGATAATGCCAGGACATTGCTATGAGAGTGAAGTTTAAAGAATCCTGAGGAAAATGTTCTTTTCTCTTAGAGAGCCTTCAAGGGAGACAAATTGCAAAAGACTTTCTGTGAAAAAAACCATTACTAGGTGATAGTGTGTGTGTATGTGTCCGTGTGTGTGTCTGTGTGTACACGAGAGGGAGAGAAAAAGCTTGCACACACCTTCAGTAGCTTGTGAAGCACAAAGAAAATTACTTTGTGCATATGAAGAGGCCTAGGCTTTTATGGTGTGGGTTTTTTCCAGATCCAGAAATGCTTTGAAATAGCTGTGAGCTAAGACACAAGCAAAAAGTCCTGAGACTGGAAAAACCTGGTGACTAGTATTATGTGGGATGTTTTTCCCCTCTCTGAATAGAATTCACAAAATATTTGAAAGACCAATAAAGGAGAGACACTTTCCAGGCCTCTCTGAGAGAAAATAACAGCTGAAAAATGATCTAAAGAGGGGCAGGAAATTGTCCCCCAGGAACTGACCCTAATCTGTATCTGATTCAGGCTGTTAATCTTTTGCTGATTCTTTTGATATGGTGTTTTAATTCAGAGAGGGTTTTTTCCCTAATCCACACTTAGGTGTTTTCAGCTCCTAGAGTCATCATTCAGCCCTTCAGCATCATTGCCACACAAATGGCCTGGTTCTATTTGGTTGAATTGTGCCTGGTTTCTCTAGACATTCTTTTATCAATCAAGATGTCTTCACTCCATCCTTTTGCTGACTTTTTTTTTTCCTCCTTTTCTGCTTACTCTAGAAGCTTCTACTGTCAGACTTGAGCAGCAATGTGGGATCCAGTTCCCTGTGATGGGTACAGGGTGCTGCTGCAGATCCCTAAGGACAAAGAAGCATGGGTGTCCAGTTCATAGTTGCCACACTGAGCTAAAGCATCCTCAAGCTTCCTTGATGTTCTGTTAGTCATCTGTTGTTATCAAGACTGGAGGCATCAGTAGCTTTCTCTCAAGCCTGGCAGTACAGAGCAATGTCCTATTATGCAAATCTTGGTGTTTCCTTGGTTAACACTTGGGAAGTATTATAAAATGGAACCTAAAATACCTCCTTCACTTAACTTTGAGAACTGTTGTTGTTAAAAGCATTGAATTCTAGTAGCAAATCTAGCTTTCAAGACTAATGATTAATGGCAGTCATTCATCAGCACCAAAACGTGTACAAGTGTATTAATAATTCTTGATAGGATAACATTCCTCAAGCAGAAGTTAGAAGTTCTATGCATGCCAAAAACTCACTGGATTCTCTTTTCCCTCTGGGAAATGCCAAAACCTACAATCTGTGTTTACTTACTTGACACTAGGTTTTGCTACTAAGGTAAAAAAAAGGAAGTTCATCATCTTATGGCATTGTTCTTTCAATCTCTGTGTATCAACAAGAAAATGTATTGGAGTGAAAAGAAAAAGCTTTTCTTAAATTCCCCTGGGGTTGTGTATAGGTTTGACTCTAACAACATGCTCAGCTCTGTGAATAGTAAATCCTCCCTTTTAAAAAGAAAATTTTGCAAAGCTGTAACAGGAAAATACATATATTTGCGGTAGACTTATGGGTATGTGGGTATGGCAGCTTGACAGTAAAAAGTCATAGATCCTCCACTAGAAAATGCCAAAATAAACTCTGCACTCACTGTAAATGTCAGCCTTTAGCACACTCAGATCTGCTACTGAATGTGATACAGGCACACTCTGTGAAGAGTTTTGCTGCTTGGAAGAAGTGCAGTTTTGGTTATGCTCACCTGGCTCCTGTTTCACAAAAGATACCTGATCTTATGCAGAAGAAGTAAAGAGATTTGGGAAGAAGTTTTAATCTGAATATTCTCATGCTAAAATATTCCTAGAGTGAATAGTATTTGCACAAACACTCCCAGGCAATCAGTCTGACATTCAGTTACAAAAGGAATTACAACCTGCCTTGATTAAGGACAAAGAGGCAATAGACACAAACTGAAACACAGGAAGTTCCATCTGAGCATCATGAAAAACATCTTAACTGTGAGGATGACCAGCTACTGGAGCAGATTGCCCAGAGAGGTCATGGAGTCTCCTTCTTTGGAGATATTTAAAAGCTGCTTGTATGGAATCCTGTGCAGCTTGCTCCAGGTAAACCTGCTTTAACAGGAGCATTGGACTTGGTGGCCGGAGAGGTCCCTCCTAGCCCCAGACATCCTGTAAATTCACCTTAGGTTCTTCTGGAGAAACCAGCAGTGAACATGCATTCAAGGATGCTAAACTGGACATGCCTTGCACACTTCACTTCTCAGAAAAACTTCCATGTGCATCACCCAGTAATGTGCTACAAACAATGCACCAAACTGGTTTTCAAGGATAACTAAGGCTGCATAGGGATCTATGAGGAAATATTTCTCTCCCTCTTGTTTGATCTCTGAATTTCTGCAGGCTTCCAGACACATTTTTATCAAAGAGCTAAGGGATCCATATGATTAGAGGCAGGGAAGGTGGTAGCTTTGTAATGTCCATTTAAAAGGTCCACTGAGAGAGCAAGGAGGGAAAGCAGAATCAGCTCTCAAAATCCATGGAGGTTCCATAAGTTAGAGAAATCCTTTCTTCCCCTTCCTCATGGGAAGAAAGGATGAGAAACAAGTAGCTTAGCTGTGTTGTGAAGAGGGAAATCAACCAACAGAAAAATGTTGTCATAACAGTGTGCTAGGAAAGATGGGTCAATAAGAGGTAACAAAAACCACAAGAAGATGAATATTTTGTGTTAGAACCATTAAATTGCACAAAGACTATCCAAATGTTGGTTTCTTTGAGTAATTGTTGCAGTTGCTAGATAGTTGCTTGTAAGTGGAAGGTGCCAGCCCAGTTGTGACTGGGACAGAAATATATGAGAGATGATCTCCAAATCAAATTGTCAGTCACACTTTGACCTCTCCCATACAGGGGATTCTAGCTCATGCCTTCAGGGGTAGAAGACCTGTAGCTGTGGCAATTTTTATGACTGTCATATAGTCTCATTGTGCCAACAGAGTGACAAGCAGCCAGATGAAAAGCAGCAAGAGAGGGATAGAAAGATGCTCAGAGAGAAAAAATATTGTAAAATTTAAAATACTTTTTTTTTTCCTATTAAATGGCATGATACATTTTTAAACCAGTCTCATGGAGCTGTGAAAATACTCTACTCATGTCTCCTTTTTTTCCTTTTGTTGTCTTTTCAAGTGGTATCAGAGAAGAGGGAATATTCTGCTGATCCACAGCAATATTTCAAATTATAAGCAGAAGCTGGGGAAGAGGAACTGTAAACCTGTTGGCCTGAGAGCTCAGCTGTCAACTCTTCATTCCTCCCTGCTCAGCCTGTTGTACTGTCTGCCCTATGTAACATCATTTCCCACTGAATTTAATGTTGTTGAAGTTGTTTACCCAAATTAGAAAATATAGTTTTATTGTTGTTTTAAATTGTTAAGATTTGCATTACAGAAATATAAAGTAAAATTGAAGTCTTAGGATATATTTTGCCAACCCAGAAACTAGATTTTGCAGAGATTATTATGAGGCCAAAGCTGAGGGAAGAGATCTTGCATTTCTGTGTTGTAACAGTCGCCACTGGGCAGGCAGCTGCCAAATGTCCTGCAACTGACATTGATTCTTCCTGGCTTTCCTATCCCTTTCCTTTCAGAACCAATGCCCTGAGGCAGAGGAGTTTGTCTTCAGCCATTTTGTGATCTGTAATGACACCCAAGAGACGCTGAGGTTTGGCCAGGTGGACACTGATGAGAACATTTTGCTGGCTACTCTCCACAGTCACCAGTACAGCTGGCGCTCGCACAAGTCCCCACAGGTATGTCAGAAACAGCCCTTCCAGGGCAGCCTTTGCTGAAGCTGATGGTGGCTAAAGCTGATGGTGGCTTCATGCACTCATTCGTTGGTTTTCTCTGTGGTCTCAACCATCTCTAAAGTTCCAGTTCCTTCAGGAGTCACACACTGGGGCTGCAACACAGAGAAAAGGTAAACAAAGTGTGAGGAAAGCCAGAAGTCTTTAAAAGTTGCTCAAGGGTAGAACTGGATGTGCACTTTTTGTAAAACAAAGCAGTTGTGTGAAGCTTCTGAAAAAAGGAAAGACAACTTGCCAGGTTTCTATAACTAAGTGATCTGTGTTTCCTGAGATGTACATTAGAGATTTGGGGAATTTTTTTAACCAGTTGTTTTTACCAGAAGCATCTGTTCACTGAAATTGTTTGCAGAAGAGGGTCAAACTGGACAAAGCTCTCAACTTAATGCTTCCCTTAGAAAAGATTTGAAATTGTCAGAAACACCCCACTTATATAGTTTAAATGATCAGTTTCTGGGTTATGGGATTTTTTGTTTTAAGGATAAACACTGAAATTGAAATAAAATACTTTTAAACTATCAACAGGAAGTATTTCAATGAAACTGTAAAATCATTTAAGTTGGAAAGACCTTTAAAATCATTGAGTCCAACCCAATGCTACCACTAAACCATGTCTTCCACTAAACCATGTCCCTAAGTGCCACATCTATTAAAGACTTTAAGGGATGGTGACTCAGATATTCCCTGGGCAGCATGTTCCAATGCTTGACAACCCTTACCATGAAGCACCTTTTCCTAATATCCAATCTAAACCTTCCTGGCATCACTTGTGGCCCATTTTCTCTTGTCCTGTTACTTGGTACTTGGGAGGTAGTAAAAAATAGACTTCTCATCTTTGTTCATGACAGGACAAGAACTTAAATCTAATTTAAAAAGTGTTTGTGAAACAGCAAACCCATTTCTTCTCTTTTCTGAGTATATACCCAGCTCCTGCTGAGTATGAAACTACAGAGCTGTGCCACCCCATTTGCTGAGCAGTAGTCCTGCCCTGAAAAATTACTAAAATTTTAAGAGATCCTAGGAGGAATGTGGTGAATGGGAGTTCCTAACTCCTCTAGAGCCCTAAGAAATACCAGTCTTAGCATGTGAGAAAAAAGGCAAATTTTGAATTGTAATTCTAAACAGGACTTGTGCCCACTTTCACCACTGACAAGTTTCAAGTTGCACTGGGAGGCAGAGATGGCAAATTTACTGTGGTTTTCATTCACATGTCAGCTGATGGATATGCAAAACTACTGAATTTTACATGAATGTGGTAATCTGTGCAGAGCAAAATCTGCCAAAGTAAACAATTGCAGTTGACACTGAAGTCAGGGCGTAAGTCAAGAGGAAGCCAAGCTCATAAAGGACCATCTTAGCCCAGCAACAGAGGAGCTGTTATAAAAAGTGTGTGCTGGTGTCATAGTGCCAGAGAGAGGCCTTTGGAGACTTTGAGGCTGTGGAGTAGCGTATGTCCCTTTCCAGGTTTTAAAAGACACTTTTACTCATACATGCAAAGTGCCTGTGATGCCCCATCCCACAGGTGACCAAACCAAGTGGTGACTGTGCTCTGTGCAGCAGGGCATGTGTCAGAGTGTGGGACAAGATCCCCACTCATCAGGTGACTTAGGATTACAGTTGTTGTAATTCCTCTTGGTTGTTTGGGGGAGAAAGAAAGCTAAATAAGTGTAACCTGTAACTCACAACCAATTATCACTTGCATTTGTAGCAACCTCCCAAAATTAGATTTAAACCTTTTCATAAATACATGGAAGAAGAAGAAGGAAATATTTAAAGTAATGCAAATAAACTGAGAACTAAGTAAGGCTTTCCTCTTAAAAAATTCTTACATTCATTTTCTGCTTACTTACATAAAATTATTCAGTGGTGAGAATCCTCATTTTAGATAGATCTACAAAAGTTGTAGTTCTGAGTATGATGTATATTCAGTAATGGTTCAAACTGGAAGGAGTCTTAAAAATGAAGATTATCTCAAGCAAGTGAAAAGTTGAAGAATTAAAAGGACAGCTCATTACTGATACTTTCTCTTAGTTGCAACTGAACTGCTAAAACCCACCATCAGAATAAATGGCATTAGACATCTAACACCTGGAAAACTTAAACTGTGCTTTCAGTCACAGACTTGAGCAGTGCAAAACATTCCATTTTCATGGCTGCTATTTAAGTTTCTTATTAAATGAAAAACAAAAGTGCAGGATGAAAGGTGAAAAAGTCCATCAGAAGCCTGATCACACATAAGGGAATGGGTGAGAGGACAGTAGGAGCTTCAGATTCATTTTTCAGATATTCATTCTTCAGCTAACAGTTGGTGATGTCAAAGGGTTTCCCCATTCTGTTTTGCTCTGATCAGATTTAGATTCAATGAAGAACTGGGCTGATAAAAAGTCAGGAGTGTCATGATGGATTCCCATGTCCCAGGAGATGGCAAAGCCAACAGCTGACTACTGACTCAGCCACACTGCTGGCCAGCAGGCTCCTCTAGTAGGGAGGTTCTGCTTCCCTTGTCCCAGCCTTTGGAATAATTTCAACATGATTTCTGCTCCCCTAACATTTTTAAACAGCCATGTCTTGCTGGGAAATCTAGAGATTAAAAAACAGCACTGAAGTAATTTCACTGAAACTACATGGGAGCAGAGGCTTTTTACACACAGTTGAGATAGAACCAAATTTTCTTTACAAAGGTCTTGTAAAGAGAGAGCGTTGGCATTTCCCTGTAAGCCTTTTCATTTGCCAATACAATTCCATTGTAAATACAGCATTCAGAATGGCACTTCATCTAACCAGTACAATCCCTTGTCATTTTAAATCATACAAAAAAAGTTTGTTTAAATATTATCACGAATGTTGTCCTGTACATTTTTTTAATGATTAATACAAACCCTTGAAATGAAAACAACAACTCAATCAAGACATCAGGTTGTCCCTGTTATACTGTGGCACTTTTCTAATTGTTTCCATGCAAAACTATCTAGCAGCTTGTTATCCAAAGGTCAGAATAATGCCCAAGCAAGGACAAACCCTCTGAGTGTCATATTCATGGAATGCTAGATGACTTCATAGTTATGAAATTATTTCATTTCTCATGATAATTCCTGACTTGCCAAGTTAGTGAATTTTAAGAACTCTGAGAGCAGATTGTAAGATAAATGTGAAATAATCCATACTTCTGGAGTCAGGGACTTCCCTCCAGGCATTAGTTCATACTTGACTTACTTGACTTACTCTTGGGGATAAAATGAGTTAGGACAAGGTCTTAGATACCACATTCTCTTACTGGGAAAGAAAACCAACTTGCACAACTTTGGCTGGCTCATGTTTCTTGTTACACAGGCACTAAGAAGCAGCGGTTGCCATGAAATACTTTATTTAACCTCTGCAAAATGTTTTTTTAGTATGGCAAGGCAGTTCAGTTAAATGAAAATAAATAGTTTTAAAAGGATTGTATTTCTTCTACATTCACATCAATAAAATTCTCCATTTTTCTTTTGCTAATTAAGAATAGAGATGTGGTAATTGCCCATTTAAATTCTTTAACATGATTAAATATATATACACCTAAAATATATATTTTAGCAGATAGTTTTATAACGATTTATTTACATTTAGAATTAATTTATTATTAATGAAACTATAGGCTAAACTTTTAAAAATTTCAACTTTTTTATGTTACAAAAACAGTTACAGCGCACCAAGGATTTGGATTTATCAGCTCTTGATGGTGTCCCTCCAACTGTTTGGCTTAACTTAAAGCTCCTTGCTTCCTTCCTTTTTTCCCTGCCTGGATCCTTTACATTTCAGGGAACCTAACCTTTCCCTTTTAACTTTCACTCTGATTCCTGCAAGTCTCGCTACTTTGGCTAAGATTTCAGTAATAAGTCTGAGGTCCGATGTTCACTCTTCTACACCACTCCATCCCCCACATTTTCCTCAGATTTCATGAGGGTTTGGCCCCCCTTAGGGATAAGACACCCCCAATTGTATAGTCCCTTTCAGAGCTGGGGTAGGTCCAAAACTGATGGTATTTGAGGCTTTAAGCAATTCTATCTAAAGCTGCCAGATTTTGTGAGTTCCTTCTGCAGATTTTAATGAAAGTTAGAGGTCTGTTAGATATCACTAAAAGGGAAGAGAAGATACATCATTCCTGTGCTCTACAGACAACACTGGCTCCTACATTATTATTGGATCAAGTCTGCACTCCTTATCTTGATCTTCACATTGTTTTGTGGGATGGGCCCAAGTTACATCAAAAGTTATGTTTGTCTCCAAGACAGCTGTGTTTTTTAGATGAACTGGAGCATATGATACATAGGGTGAAACTCTAAAGTTAGAAGAGATCAGATCTTCCTAGTAATTTACTCAGAGTTAAGGAATTCTGTCTTGCAAGACAGTAGGCAATTGGAGGGTCCCACTAGGGATCACAGCAAATGTAAAAACCAGAAATCCATGTGAGAGTCCCCTGAATGCATTCTGCAGAGATTGTTTGCTTATGAACAGACAGCAGAAATTGTCTATAATGTGCTAGTTATTACTAGTTGTTTTCCCCACACTCAAATTTCAGCAGAGTCCTCTGAGGAAGCCCAGAGTGATGGATTTAAGTTCACTGGTGTGCTTTCTATGCAAAACATAATGTTGCATAGTAGAAGTTTTAAGAAAGTAGCAGTTCTCAAACCTTTCTGTATTCTCCCTCCAGGGTTACAGTAACAGTTACACATTTTCAGTTTTCATCGTCTTTAACTTGAGGCAGCAGCTACAATGGATAAAAGATCAGTTGCTATGTTGAATTGGGCAATGACTTCAATGAGAATTTGGGTATTAATAAAATACATTTATTTCTTATCAAAGTAAGTACATATGCCTGAAACTGTGTCATTTTATTGCTACTTTATAGAATTTGAGGGAAAATATATCTATCACTTTTTTGATCATACATTTAACAAAGTCTTGAGGAGATATTAGTACTGGTTAGTACATTATTAGTACCTTCATTGGAACATATTTAAAATTTTTCTTATTTTAAATAGTGTGTCTGTGAACACAAATTCTAAATTTTATAAACATACTTTTTAAAGGCTACTGTAGTCTTACAAATAACAAATTTGCTATATGAGAACTTCCCCCTCGTTCTACCAAACAAAAAGACTGAAACCAAATTTTGATTCATGTTGCAGCAGGATCACAATTCATTGTTATTTACTTCCAAGTTGCTGTTCTTTTAGATATTGGGTTACATAATGTGAAAAATTACATGCACTGCTCTGGGTTCAAACCTTAGAAACTGTAACCTATATATCAGTTGTTATTGGGATATTTTCTCTTTTTACTGTTGAGGAAGGTTACAAGTTCTCTGAACAATCTCTTGTACTTTACATAATCCTTCCCAGGTCATTAGAGAACAACATCAGGCAAAAAAAGCTGTATGTTATTTTATACTGTTCACACAGTGAGAAGAGTACTATTGCTTTTTTGGGGGGTTCCTGCATTCTAAATCAATGCTCATACTGTATTACATGTAATTGAATTTCTAGATAATATCTGGGGCAGATAAGGATTAATATTATCCATGAACATTTATAATTTGGTTACTGTTCCTTATTAACCAAAAGACTTTTCTGCAATGTCTAGGGTGAGTTTGTACCTGTGAGGTTCAGGTCTGCTTTGCAGGTGATGTTGAAGTTCAAGCTACTTTTGTGGCCACTGCAGTTGACAGTATGCAGAATAAATATTTCATTCACTGTTTTTCCAAATACTAGTTGGTTTTATTATTGTGTATTTTAATCCTAATCAAGAGCCACCTTGTATTGTGAAAACACAGTAAAAAATACAAATCAAGCTTCTCTTTTAATTTTTCAATTAAAAATTTCTTTAGCTTCAAGTCTTAGAATTCAGCTCCGTCTGCAGAGCTACATTTCCTCTGTGCTGCTGCATTATCACAGCTTTTATTTTACTATCTTCTATCTTTTAAAATAACAACTGCCCCCACACCATTTACCCGGTCCTCACCTGATTCTTCCCAAACTCTCATAATTCATAGCGATTACCCTTGTTCCCCCCAAAAAAACTTTTCCTAGTTTCACTTAGAAGACAAATACAGTCTAAAGAACCTTGGTGAAACCAAGCTAAGTCTGGTGAATCTACAAGCAAAGTAGAAATCAAATTTGCATCACTAAGCATTTTAAAGGCTCAAGCTTTAAATTACTTATACAGCTGGAAATTGATGCCTTTTCTGGACAAGCTGAATTCTTAGTCTCACTTTTAATCCCCCATTTTATTCCTTATGCTTTGTCATATGACACACAGCTTTATTTACTCAGATCATACCCTTCACTCACACATCTAGCTGAAAACCTAAGTAAATTTAGAGGAGCACATAGAAACATTCTGTGAAGAGGCATGATAAAGACATTATTTTAAAGATAATGCTTTTCTAGCCATTTGCTCCAGTAAGAGCAGTTTCATCTTAATCTGCCTTCCTTGAAGTAATTTCTATTCCTCTCAAAACAGAAATCCATAATGGCTAAGAATTACAAATCCAAGCCCCAGCCAAGTCTAGTCAAAACAAAACTCTCTGGGTTATCTGCTGGTATTATTTCCCTGACAGAAAATGCAGAAATCAAATATTTACACTAATGAGTGCCTATCTTCACGTATACAATAGATAGTCTGTTTAAATTCTCTCTAAGCTACAAATTTTCGCTTATCAATGGATTGTATTTCTTAGGATGCTTTGAAGTCTCTTTTTTTATACCTTAATGCAATTAATTCTCTTTTCTCCTAATATATGTCCCATAGCTAGCTATATTCATTGAACTTTTTTGAACAGAGTGTCTAATAAATTCTTAGAATTAGCATAAAGCTTGATCAATGAAAGAGTTAATGACAATTATTGCAAATCTTTAGTATCAGGTCACTTTGATTTCTGTTTGGTCACAGTGAGGTGCAAATAAAACCAAGGTTCTGGGTTCAGTCCCTGTATGGGCCATTCACTTAAGAGCTGGACTTGATGATCCTTGCAAGTCCCTTCCAATTTAGAAAATTGAGTGAATCTGTAAATCTGTTTTCTGCTAAAATGATGCTAATGTCTGATTACTTAGTTCTCTAAAATCACTGCTATTATTTCTAGACATCTTTTCCAGAAATCTCACACTTAAATAATCATTCAGAGATCCTTTTTTTGTTTTCATGGAATGCAGTTTCTTGGCTCAAAAGTAAAGTTACACAGCACCCAATTCTTATACTGTTAGGTCATTAATACAAATATATTAGATATCTTTAAAGTAAATTATGAAGGCTGTATCCTTCACTTTTACCAGTATGCAAATTGTATGTTTGTTAAATAAGAAAATGCCAATAGCTCTTCTTTATTTTTCTTTCTGAATCTTGAAGTTAAATGCAGACTAATCACTACAAAGAAAATTAGTAAGGCAGCATTTGGGAGCTAATGACTGCTCAGGGAAAGCTGACAGCATGTTCCTTGGGAACATTCAACTCGTGAGCAAAGCTGTTTATACAGGGTGGGAGACATCCTAGTGTTGTAGCTACATGTAATTACTAATTGTCAATTATGGCATTTACATGACGTCTGTCTTTGGAGCACACAGTATTTTGTGGGCCTGAAGCTGAGGCTGACCACTTAAGTACCTTTTCTCATTATTTGGCTGTCATTTCCAGCTACCATTCTCTCCAAAGTAAACAGTTTTCATGTTTCTCCTAATTTTCATATGTGATGAGATTTATTCCCAGCTGCCTCTGTGAGAAACTGAACAGATTCCAGCCACTGCAATTGGATTTTTTTTGTTATTGTTTTCTTTTTCCTTTTCTTTAACTAGTGCTTCAGAATCTAAGTGACATGTTTGTTTATGAGTTTGGCTGTCCTAGTGTACAGCATCCCTCAACATAACCTTGAAAATAAAGCTGTGCCCACACGTGTGCACATCCAGATGCCTGTCCTTGCACACACGGGCACGTATCAGCCTTTGTGCTTCCAGCATAAAACTCATTTGAATCTGAATGCAGCAGTCATCACTCTTGCAAATTCAAAAGCCACCCACTGAATGGATGTTATTGTTCTGTGTGTAACTTGTGCTGAGGATACCACAAATTGCAAACAGGCTACTGAGTTGTAATATCTTTGAAAGTTATTGCTGTGGTTGTTTCTTAAAACAGTGAAGGAAACCCCAACATCCAGCCCTTCACTAAGTCCAACTGACCAGACCCATGGTGAATGATATCCCTTTCTGGAAACAAATCATGGAAGAACACAGTATTTACAAGTTCCAGTTTTAATCAATCTTTGGGCCTGATCCTGTTCTCAATTACTTAAATTAATTAATGACAGATGTCCAAAATCAGAGTGAAACTCAACCCTCAAGAGAGAACTCCCACAAGGCCTTCATATGACTGTTTTAAAGAACTTAAGTGATGCTTAGGCTCTGTGCTGGCCCTCTGCAAAGAATAAATTTTACCCAGAATGCTTATTGCTTTGATCCCTTATATATAACTCACATCCTTAAGTTTGCACAGCCACAAAAGATCTATACAGAGCTAAATAGCCAGATCTTCAGCTGGTGTAAATTTATGTAACTTCATTGACCTACATGGAACAGTACCAATTTTCACTACTCTGGCTTAAAGAATCTCCATGGGACAGAGGTAAGTGCGTATGGTGGGTAAATGGATGAAAGGCTCTTCAAATGATGAAAGACTGTATTGCTCTGGAAGTGATTTAAGTTAAACTGGAAAAAAGCCACTCCTTTTCCGGAATGAATCACATAGGGAGTATAATTATGCAGTTAAATTTCTTCTCATGCAGTCAAGCTTGAACTTACCACCACATTTGTGTAAGAAATGAAATGTTTCCCATCTCTCAGCAATATACCACATTCTGCATTTAACAGACACATACATGCAAGCTATACAAGTCCTTCTTTATTTTTGAAGGGAAGGATATTCGTAATTTTCTGTTTTATTCTGGAGGCAAAAAATCTGGCATGGACCTGCATTCATATCACCTTGCTGGTAATAGAATGGGCTTCTAGAACAATTTCAAAGGCAGTGAAGAAAATCTCTTATTTCCTGTTTTATGCTCTCTAGTCTACTTGCCCTTTTTTTTGTGAACAGTTGTGTGCCTAGATGTTAAACGTACTGCTAAAGCAGGTAATTTATAGAAATGCATGATTCAGAGCCATTTTATGGTATTGTTGCTTCTTCTGATTGTGTCTGAAATCACAGAATTACAGACTGAATGGATCATTCAGACAACTGGTGTGCTTAGCATTGCTGAGATTTCAAACCAAGAATATTTCTCTGTCATGGGAATTTATATCCTACTGCAAGGCACTTTTTTTTTCCCAGTTATGTATTGAAGTAGTAATTTCTTTCTTTCCAGCTGTTGCACATCTGTATCGAAGGCTGGGGAAACTGGCGGTGGTCTGAGCCATTCAGTGTGGACAATACAGGGACCTTTATTCGCACCATTCAGTACAAGGGCCGGACAGCATCACTTATTATCAAGGTTCAGCAGCTCAGTGGAGTGCAGAAGCAAGTAAGGATTTGATCCAGTTAGGAAAAAATAACATGAGTAATTTAAACTGTTGCCTATTCATGAATTAGTCATTTTGTTATTTATTCTCTCCTACTGGGATCTGCAAAAAACAAGTATAGCAGTCTTTTGGGGCTATTTTGGGGAATTTTTACAACCTTTTTCTTCACACTGGTGTCAATCTTAGCATTTAAAAGCTCAGTTACTAACATGTATTTTATATGCTCCAGTAAACATCCCTTTGCATGGTTCATAAGTTCTGACAGTGCTAAGTTACATAATCTCTTACATGTTTTGAGCTCTTGAGAAACAAATTTTTCTCTTAATTTTTTTAAGAAACTGTTCATAATATATTCTGGGTAGTAATTCAGGCTTACATATTTTTTAAAGTAAAAGAATTACCAAATTAACATTTGAAAATTAGCGGCTGTGCAATAACTTTCCCTTTACTATCTTTGTAAAGAGATGTGTAATAACACTGCAGCCATTCTGCCTGCATTGGCAGAAGCCAGAGCTTGTGGTGGACAGAAAATGCTCAGCTCATGGATGGGCAGAGCTGTACTGCACAACTACAGTACAGCTTACCAGACAGGAGCAGTGCCTGGTGTCACTGAAAGCCCTGCTGAAATTTCACATGGTGGGCTGTAGCTATGCTGTGTGGCCCCATTCATGAAAAAAGGAATTATGATGGTTGTACAGCAGGGATACACATGGAATGGTGTTCCCTGGTATAGCTTGGAAAAAGTCAGGTACATCTCTACAGTAAACAATTCATGCATGATGGACAGCAACAACGCCAAGTCTAATCTGGTCATTTTCTAGGTGTGTGCATTTAAGTACAGAAACAGTTACAGTCATCTAATGAAATTAGAAGCTTTAGAATGGCAGACATACTGTGAAAGCTCTGGATCATTGGCTTGATGGGAATGTGAGGTATCCATAGAAAACTTCCTGAAGTACATCCCTGTGACTGCTCAGAAATGTCTCAACAGTCAGAGACCATCACAGAACTCTTAAAATCCAAACCAGAACTGTCAGCCATGGGCAGTACTCCTGAGTTCAGTGGGAAGGAAAGTGGATACGTGTTTCTTTCAAGCATGGATACTGCCTTTGCAATATTTCAAGCATTTTAATGCCTAGATTTCTATGAAATTGGACATACATTTGGCCAATAAAAATAATGTTTTACCACTCACTGCCTCCAGCAGTGCTTGGGGAAACCTAAAGCAGTGAGATTATTCTTCTACAGGTTTTCACTCTCTTAATTCAATTTTGACTATTTTTTTCACAATTGTTTACATAAGAGCTGTATTTCTTGTGTGTTTTAGATCCTAATCTGTGGAAGACAGACAGTCTGTAGTTACCTTTCTGAAAGTATTGAACTGAAAGTGGTTCAGCATTACATTAGTCAAGATGGACAGGCTGTTGTTAAAGAACACATCAACTGCCTTGCAGCCAAGCAGAAATTGCCTTCATATATCCTAGAAAACAATGAGCTCACTGAGTTGAGCGTGAAATCTACAGGAGATGAAGACTGGTCCCAAGATGTATGTCTAAGTTCTAAACACACAGAACACAGCACTGTCATTCAGGTATGATGAGAAATGGGTATGTGGAATAGAACATTAAAAATGGCTGAGAGAATTGAGCACTGCACATTTAGACTTCTGTTTGATATAAAGAAATAGTGAATGTTATCCTGAATAATGATAGTGTAATACTGATCTTTCTACAAACAGGTACCATCTTCAAAGAGTTCAATTACATATGTGTGGTGCACAGTTTTGACTTTAGAGCCCAATTCACATGTGCAACAGCGATTAGTAAGTACATTTAATGTTTCTGAAATCTAAATGTTAAAGTCTTATGTGTCATATAATAAATTAAGGTCAGAATGACCCACTGTAAACATTTATCAATAGTTTGTTTCAACGTTGTAATACTGAAATAAAATTGGCTTTAAATCGGTGTATTTTTTTCTTTTCGTAGATTGTTTTCAGCCCTCTTTTCATTGTAAGGAGCCATCTTCCAGACCCTATTATCTTACATATAGAGAAAAGAAGCCTGGGACTGAATGAAACACAAGTGATTCCAGGGAAAGGACAAGAGAAAGCACTGCAAAATATAGAACCTGATCTTACACACCACCTGACTTTTCAAGCCAGGTAAAATCCTCATTTTCCTTGAAAATGGTTCATTTTTATGGAAAAGAAAGAATAACTTAAACTTCTTTTGCATTTTTTTTTCCGAAAGTGTGCCATGCCCAGAGGGGATATGACTGAATAAGCATATGTAGCTGAAATTTTATCGGAGGAAATATTAAATTTGTTGTAACTATCCTAAGCACACTGGCATTTGTTTAATTAAGCAGTCCATATTCTTGTGTTTTAAAAAATAAATTTTTTTAATTATCTTGAAATGGTCTTTTGAGAATACTGAAGAGTTTTTAGGGTCATTACAGTGTGATAACAAATCCATGCATGTCAGTAAATTCCCAAGAACTTGTTGGACATCGTAACTTGATTCATCCATGAGAGTGTTCTTGCTGCAGAGTACACTTTGGAAGCCTCATTAGAGAAAATGTCAATGCTTATGCTTGATCTTATTGTGCAAGTGACTGAGTTTGTTTTCAATAACAGGGAAGAAGATGATCCATCCGAGTGTGCAGTCCCTATCTCAACCACTCTGATTAAACAGATAGCAAGTAAATCCAATCCAGGTGGCAGCGTGGGCCAAGTGCTCTCTGAGTTCTATGGCATTGCTAGTCCTCCTCAGCCTGCATGGCCTTATAACAGGAAGGATTCAGACAGGTAATTCCTTGCTAAACCTTCTTCATGACTGTTACATTGCCTTTCCAAATAAACTGAAACCACATTCTGGAAGACTATATGTGATGAACATTGTATATATTTTCAGCAGTTACATAATTCCTGCATGTAAACTGCAGAATCTGTGGCAGTTGGGGAAAAAAATTAGGTCATCCTCGGGGCTGCCCTTGTTTACACTGAGAAGATTGCATCAGTATGGATTTTTTAAAAATGGAACCATTTTTTTGTGAATGCACTTTCTTTACTCCAGCTCTAGAGGCTGTTGTTTATTCAGCTGCTGTTTGTTTCAGTAGAGAAACAGGGAGTTGCTGTACAAGTAGTTGTTGGGGAAACAGAAAGGAAATGTGATTTGATGACTACAAAAGTTCACAGGTTTAGCCCTGAGCGACAGTGGTAACTTTGTTAAGGCATTTATTAATTGACTAAATTCAGGCTGAGCTTGTAGAGTTAAAAATATGCCTTTATAGCCTACACTTATCTAGACCTTTCTGACAGCACCTCAGTGTGTTCCAGAATGATAAGGTAAGAAGAGAAGTTTTTCTATCTCACAACCAGAAAAGCCTTGTAAATTTCTGAAGAAGACACCTTAGCATTTGTAATCTTGAATTCATTATTCCTTTGACTTTAAGTTTTTGCTTATTTGTTCTTGACAGCAATGAACAGCTCTCCCAGTGGGATAGTCCAATGCGAGTAAAGCTGTCAGTGTGGAAACCCTGTGTGAGAACTCTGCTGATTGAACTCCTGCCCTGGGCTTTGCTTATCAATCAGTCCAAGTGGGACCTCTGGCTGTTTGAAGGAGAGAAGATTCTTCTTCAAGTACCTAGTGGGAAAGTCATTATACCTCCCAACTTCAAGGTAACTATGCCATTCACATTAGCAGGCACAGGTCTGCTAAGCACACCGAAGAATTGTTATTACTCCAGATGATTCCCAGTTTCCAGTTACTGTGTCTATTTGTCTGTTAGTCATATGATAAAGACTAGCAATAACAATGGGAATTCACCCCACTGACTGAGTCTCCCAGTGGGTAGCACAACATACTTGGTAGCAATGTTTAAAAAAACAACATCCTAAAGATGCATAGTTAAAAATTGTCCACAAGACACTGTAGGAAGAAGGCTTTCCTTCCATCAGCTGCCTTTCCCCTCCTCTCAGTTCAGCCAAAGAATCTGCAGCATGGCAGTAAGGTAGCAGCCCAAGAATGTTGCTATAAAGGCCAAGTAAAGACTTTGTGTCAATGTGTCACTTGAGAAATTGTTGACCACAGTAGCAAAATTGACGGCCTGAAAGGCATATTTGGTTTGGGAGCACTTTGTGTAATGTTATTTCATAGCTTTTAATGTTACCAAGAAAAGTTGATAATGACACAGAATGGATTAAGGTAGAGGAAGATTTTTTTTAGAATGCCTGCCTTCCTTAATTCAGTGTAACAGATCTTCCCATGTATCTTGGCCATGCACTTTTTTTTTAATTATAACTCTTATATTCTTTAATTTTGAAATATTTAAGGTGATTTGACACAGCAGCTTGTTAATTCCATTTGAGCAATCTGATAGTTCCTGTTTATTCTGTCATCTTTTTCCCCCCATGTATGTCTGTTAATAAACAAAAGGTCTGCCTAGTAACACATCTCAGTGTAGACCACGGCCTTGATTCCCTGTGAGGATCAGTTCCTTATCCACCTTGTGGTTTCATCTATCCTTGTACCACATAGAAAGAATCAGAGGGAGAAAGGCAGGAAATTGTATTCACTGCCTACTGGAAAGTGCATTTAGAAGTGTAGTAGAAATGTATCAAATTGTGAACCACTGACGATCAGTCCTTTTTTCACTTGCAGGAAGCTTTTCAGGTTGGAATATACTGGGCAAACACTAATACTGTGCACAAATCAGTGGCAATTAAACTGGTTCATAATGTGACCTCCCCAAAATGGAAGGATGCTGATAATGAGGAAGTAGTAACATTGGATGAAGAAGGTTTTGTTGAAGCTGAAATTAAACTTGGTGCTTTTCCAGGTCATCAAAAGGTTAGAAGAAAATCATAATGATTTGTAACTTTATCATGTAAAAACAAAGTCATATAGCAGATAAAACAATCAAATGTATGCAGTGTGAAAGCTTCTCCCTAATTATGTTAATATATGTCCAACATAAAGAGAGTATAAACAATGTATGAAATATAATTTAAAGAATTAGATTGCCAAAAACATACTGTGCAACCCATAAAGATAATACAATATCTCCTGGAAAAAGAATTAATGAATTTTCAATCTTGTTTGGATAACATTGACAGATGCAACTTCAAAAGTACGTGATGTGGCTCCAGTTACAAAGTGCATGAATATAGGGAGGATTTCTTTGATTAGAAAGAGAGCAGCACTTCTATTGCTACATTTCACTACCTTTTGTATTTTTGTGTGACTTCATCACAATTTTAATTTCATCACAATTTCATTATCTTACAGTTGTGTGAATTCTGCATTTCTTCCATGGTTCGACAAGGTATACAAATTCTACAGATAGAAGATAAGACAACAATAATCAATGATACATCATATCAAATCTATTATAGGCCACAGCTTTTTATTTCCAAATCCCACTCAGGAGAAGAGGTAAAACACTGTAGATACTGTTTTTGTTTGTCATCTGTGGAAAATGGTTGTTTATATCTGTAACTGTATTTAGATGAGCTGCATATAGCAGAGGTTGGAACCGAAATCTTTAGACATAATAATCATAAAGTAATTTATATCATTTAGAATACTGAATCCTGGGTAAATTCAACTCCAGTAATTAACTGTGCTCAGAAATCTGTGCAAGCAGCAAATTCTTGCACATTGCAGAATTAGTTCTGCCTGTTCTCCATCTGTTCAGGCACTAATGGCCATTTCAGTAAAATAGGCAATGTAATCCGTAGTAGCTGTTGAAAATGTTCTCAGAATTTTTACTGAGTTTGTGTGTAAAAGAGGTATATTGGCCTGGCAGGCTGAAAACTTTTTGTTTTCCTTTTGGGAAGATTCCAGTTATCTGAGCAAAGCTGCAGAACTAGAGATGTGCCCAAAGTTTATGTATTTCATAGCCTGCATCAAATTGTGAATATCAGTTTTCTAAGAATCTCACAGAATATTTAAGGACTAGCTTGCAGGAACTAAAATGTATGCATGGTCAATATATTTTAATCAACCATTTATACATATTTATTGGAGATTACATTTATAGTAAAATATGTGGAAAGAATTCTTAGGGTCCAACTTAATAGAAGAGCTGGCAGATGAGCAAATTTTTAAAGCTCCTGTTTCTGTATTCTTTTCCTTCTGCTTTAGTTTTCTTCACATCAGTATCTACCGTTGTGCATCACACATTTTGTGGCAGTCTAAATATAGGGAACTGGGAGAATGCTGAGGCTAAAATCCATTCTTATTTTTGTAACCCTGAATGGATTTTGTTCACGCCATTGTGTTACAGGAATGTAACTTGATTTTGGTAGAGCTGTGTTGTGCTACTGAGAGCCAACTGTAGATCACAGAATTAGAGAATCAGAGAAAGGCTTGGGTTAAAAGGGACTTAAAGATCATCTAGTTCCAAACCCCTCTCTGCATGGGCAGAGACATCTTCCACTAGAGCTGGTTGCTCAGGACCCCCAGATAGCTGTGCTACAAACCTATCCCCGAAGGCAGAATTTGGCCAAGTAGCCTTTCAGGCAGCACACTCAGTGCAACCATTAGTTAGTTGTGGTCATTGGCTAGTTGAGAGTGTTCTGTGCAAAATCAACATGAATAAACCTCCTTCTAGGAGCCAGCATGCCATGCTACCACCCCCTTTTTCATTTCCAGGACTTCCACTGCCCCGACAGTACGGTGTTCAGCGTCGGCCCGGCCGGGGCAGGCTGCGGCGAGGCGCTGAGCGCCGTGCCCTGCTGGGACCTGCTGTGGGAGCCGGGTGCCGCGGCCGCGGGGGCGTCCCTGGGGGACAGGGACAGGCGCCTGGTGCTGGCCTTGGGCAGCGCCGGCAGCCGCCAGCTGTGGAGCCTCCCGGCCGTGGTGAGCGCGGAGCTGGCGAGGCAGAGCGTGGCAGTGCCCACGGGCGTGCGCACCGAAGGCGGATTCTGCACCAGGTACTGGGCACTCTCCAACAGCAAACTTAGCTAGTCAGAAACCATAAGAGAGCAATGCAAAAGTCAAAGTAGCACATGCCTCCCATATATAAAGGCAAGTCTTACTTTAATTTAAAAATTTTTATCTTCTGATGGTTTTGATGCCTTTATTGTAAATGGTTTAGTGATATGACCATGTACAAGTTGTACACTTTTTAGAATGTATGGCCTGCTATTTTTTTCTGTGCATGCAAATAAGAGCATGAAGAGCTCATATTGGGGAATTAGGGTGTTTTTTTAATTTGTGAACAACAGTTTAAGAGTTCAAGGACAGTGTGTAATAATACAATACAAAAATTTGGATTTTGTTTATAAAAGGTAGACATATATTTTTGTAAGCATAATAAGAGGATAAAGAAGAAAAGACAAAAGGGATGAAACTATTTTGAGATTATAGCAAGGAAAAATTTCAAATTTTAAAACTTGAACTGTGCAGTTGTACATTCTTATTCTTATTTACAAACTTATGGAGCCAGCTAGTTAAAAATAGCAATCCAGTGACTTGTCAGATGAGCAGCTTAATTTCTTGAACCTGATTTCTGAATCCATTCAAGCTTATACTGGTACAAGCAAGAAACAATCTGCTGAAATTAGAGAAGCTACATCAGTATATATTACCCGAGATGTGATCTTTCTCTTCCCTGAAGTGCTTGATATTATTCAAACCCTCACACAGTTCCTCTGCAGAGTCCAAGAGGTGTCATTTTGGATACTACAGATACACAGACTTCAGATTTAAAAAAAATTAATGGAAACAATAAGGGAAGGATTCCTTATCATTCTGCCACAAGCATAGAGAATCCCATATTCCTAATCAGATTTTCAGACTTTGGATTTTTTAAAATCACCATGAGGTTAAGGGTTTTTAGCAATAGCCAATAAATTTGCTCAAGAGAAAAAAAAAAATGTATGTTTATGCATGAAGATATTTTATGTAGCTAATGAGTAGAACTAAATTCATTTTGGAAACCGATGTAGTGATGATCCATAACATTAACATTTAAAAGAGCAATAGCATTGAGGATCATTCCAGGGGAGCAGTCAGTTGGATTTGTTCAAATACCCTTCATGTGTACCAGAGAAGTATCCATGCAAATTCTTCTGGAAAATTTTAAAGATTTATGTTGGAAATTTGGACCTACAATCTCATGTTTTTAATTTAATATAAATCTCTGCTGGCTAGGGCTCTCATCTTGTAGACACACATGTTCAGTTTAACTCATGAGTACTCTCCATGAAGCAATTTCTTCTCTCATGTTTTTTAGGCTGTTTCCATGTGTTCTTCTGTTGGAGACGTGTACTTGCCTAAATGTAGATAAATATCTATGGACTTGGAACTTGATAATAAAAAATCTTACAGATGCTAGGTTTGAATGTTTTTAATTGTTCAGAGTAATAATATCTAAAGATTTCACCCAAAAGAGCCATAATCCAAAATATCTGCTTTTGTTTTAGAGCTATAGCACTGACTTACCAAGAGCATCTTGGCGTGACGTACCTAACACTTACAGAGGATCCTAGTCCTCGTATCATTATCCACAATAGGTGCTCCATTCCATTGCTTGTAAAAGAGAATTTCAAAGGTAGGTACAATGCCATAATTAGAAACAGTGCACTGTTGTAGTACAACATATCTTACTGTATCTCTAGTCCAAAATTGAGTTCAGTGGGTGTTTTGGTTATAGCAAGAACTTGATGCCCTCATGAAGGTCTGCCTCAAAGTGAGAGACTCTGGAAGCTGTTGGAGCTAATTGTGAGGTCAGGAGTATGAACTTAAATATTTGTCTCTGGGCTTTTGGGTTCCAGCTGTCAAGGTGACCCAGCTGTAGGAAATCCATAGGCAGTAGAGTTTTGCTGACATCAGTAATGTTCCCTTGGAACATTTCTATTTTCTCAGATTTGCAAATGTAAGAAAATATATTGTCAAAAGTCTGGTCAGATTAAGTTAATGTAATGATCAGTGGAATATTATTTCTGTGAAATTTTATTAAATAGAAAGAGAAAAGGAAAAAAACCCAAACATATAATACTCTAAGTGATAGAAAAGCAATTTTTTTATTTATTAGGAATATTTCAGACAGAAGCTTTCTTATTTGTGCAAGCATAGATGAGTTTTGATTTCATACAGGTTTTAGAAGGCTCTGATCTTGTATATTTTATAACATTTCAGATACACCCAAGTTTGAAGTTTTCTGTAGAAAGATTCCAGCTGAATGTTCAGTTCATCATGAACTTTACCATCAAATCTCCAGCTATCCAGACTGCAAAACAAGAGATTTATTGCCCAGTATTCTCTTGAAAGTGGTGTCATCTGATGAATTAGTAAATGAATGGAGTGATGTTGTGGACATCAACAACCAAGGAACACAAGTAAATCATTATACATTACTTCCTAATTCACACCATAAATGGTTGTCTTTCTGACCTGCACAGTGCATTGTTCCTCTGCAATAAATGTATCCTTTCAGTTGGTTTAAGGGGTTTTATTTAGCTCCTGGGAACTCTCCTGCCTAGCTAAGCCTCTTCCTGTGGAAGTTTTAGAGCACAGACTATCTTCTTTACTGTCTCTTTTTGAAAATAGCTAGATTGAACGTAGAGGCTTTATAACACTGATTTTTTTTCACTTTTTAATCAACCTGGTGTTGCCTGGAAAAATCACTCTTGAAAATTTCTGGACTCTGTAAGCAAAGAATGCCACAGGATCCAGGAAAATTTGGTGACCTAATTATCAAAGGATAATTATCTTAAAATCTTGTAGGAATCGTCACGGTCATTCTCACTCTGTGTCTTTACAGAAGCTACTCATGTCTTTCTAAAACAAAACAACCCCTCCCTTTTCTTGCCTTCTGTTATTTTTCTCTGGATCTTGAGGTAAATGAAAGCTTCCTTGACTGGAGCAATTCTTTTTGATGGGAATTTTTTCCATCTTTGAAGTCATTAGTTTACATGGAATCAACATAAACTGCTTGGCTCTTTGAAAGAAATACTAGTTTCAGATGTTTTCCCTGGGCACAAATCACAAAATGCTCTTGATTATTGAGTGTTATGTTATATAGCAAGTAGTTCAGTTCCATTCAGCAAGCCAGTCAAGCAATGCAGGGTTTCAAATTTCAGTCATTAATGTTATGCCAGACCAGGGTTCTTTATAAGTATCTGGCTCCTAGAAGGAATTAGATGCTAAGACAACATTTGGGGATCATTGTCTACTTGAACAGCTCTCCAAAAAAGTACAGCCTTCTGTTATTGAAGTTTTAGGATGTACACATTGAAAATTTTCCCAGGATTTCTGTCTTTCTCTTTGAAAACTATGAATATAAGTGAATAAGTAATACACTAATAGTGTCACATACAGTTCGGTTCAGGTTGTGAAATAACTGGGATTTAAAGGATCTTAGGTAATTTGTATTTCTTCTATGTGATCACAGATAGATACTTCTTTTTCTATTAGAAAGTAAATTTAAAATTACTTAAAACTAATACCTTAATAAATATTGAAGTTTTTATCATCAGAATCATCTAAAATTGGAATTTAAAATGACCAATCTTCAAGATCAGTGGAGGTTTTTTAAGAATAATTAGAGTTTTGAAAATTCTGTACATGTCCTTTTTTCTCCAATTCCATGTAAGACTGTGAATCTCTTCCAGACAAGCAAAGGATTAAAACTGACGTGTCAAAAGTAGAAATTTTCTTATGTGTAATTGTCAGAAGAATAAGAAATTTTATTAATGAAATTTAATTGTCTGTACAAGGTTATTATGAATAGCCTAACAATCAGTTTAAGTGCTGATCCTACTAAACTTGCAATTGTTTTTGCTTCTGGTGACTTCTTAACAGCAGTAAAGATTCTTCAAGACAAATAGCTGTTTGTTTTACCTGTGCTAGCCCAATATCTTTGTGTTATTTCTCAAGTTTGCATTCCATTATATTATAGCTTCTGTCATTGCAATCTAGTAAACAGTTGTGTTGATAGTAACCTTACAAGAAAAGAGAAGCCAGCTTGCTCTAACAAGGACTGCTGTGAATTTTCCAAACCTTTAAAAGATCTTAATCTTTTATATTCTGGAGAAGCACAAAACTTGGAAATATTGCAGAATTAAGCTCCAAAAGCAGTACATCACTTCTCTAAGTAGGATATTTCTAAAGACAACTTGTCCAGTATGAAAGACATACACCTGTAAGCAAGACATAAACCTGTTGTCAAATTCTCATTTTCCCTGCCTTTTTAGTTGTTTTATGCTTTCCAATAGATTTTTGCCATTTTCTCATGCTGGCATCTTGCCTGTGAAGGTGTTCTCACAAACCAGTTTAAATGGCTTAATAATGTTTTCAGTCTTGAGTTGTTAATGCAAGTTTTCATGGATCCAAAATGTTAATTACTTTTCAGTCTTCATGTGTTTTAGATGATGCTATCAACCATTCATCCACCCAGCTCTGAGCTAGGGTATAGCAACACAAGGCTAGTTTAGGGTTTGTTTTCTAGAGGAGAAAGTGGCATTTTTTAGAGCTCCAGGAAAATGCCTTTCTGTTTAATCCAAAATCATAAATTAAAATTTCCTCTTTATTCTTCTCATATAAATTCCACCCTCCCCAGCACATCTTGTTTTCTTTCTGGAGAAGTGTCTTATTAAAATGTATTCACTTATGCAGTTGAATGATGAGATGCAAATTTCATCTCCCTGAATAACTGAAATACTTAAAGTATCAGAGCAGTTATTTTCTGAATCACTGAAATCTGACTTTTTTTCCTGAATAGTATCCTGATTTGAGTAAAAGATCTCAACCAGAAGGCATTAATAACATTAAATTCATTTATGACATTAAAAATATCGATTTTGGTTACATTCCATGTGTTTTTAACCCTCTCTTTTAGGTTGTGTTCTTAACTGGCTTTGGCTGTGTTTATGTGGACATCACCCATCACTGTGGAGCAATAGTGATAACCTTGGCCCCAGAAGGAAGAGCAGGACCTGATGGTAACAACCTCAACAGGTACATAAAGCACATAAAAGATGATTAAAAGCATTGCTGGGAGCTCAGTCAGCTTTCTAAGTGTTAACTGACTTAGAAACTTTAACCTAGCTGTTTGTTTTGTTTAATACTGCTGCATGCTCTGTAGCATATGTTTAGACCATATGGCTTTGTATATCACAGTTAAAAAGGACAATCTGACATCAAAAGTCATGTCACTTTAGGGTAAACATTAGATGACTGGTACAAAAGGAGGACCTGAGTTGTTAATTAAAAAAAAAAAAAACAACCTTTTCCATAGTAATTAATTTTGAGGGTGTTCATCAGTTTAAAATTTGTTTAGCCAGGTCCTGCCATCTGTAATATTACAAGCCCCCAAAGATTTAATATGCAAAAGCTGTGGAAATAGCCTTACAGTTAGTAATTAATCATGCTTGATTATAACACCCTTCTTTAGAAGATTTCCCCACTTCCATAATACACCACAATCTGGTCCTCAGCTTCTTTCAAGTGCAATTATAACACTACTTATTTCTGCAGGATGCTTTCCCTCCAGCAATCCTGTTACAATTAGAGTGGAATTTGTTGTACTGTTTTTATTTGCATTGTAATTAAGTATTAATCCCCAAGCAACTGGTCCTCAGCAGAACCTGATAGTCCATTTGCTGGTTAAACTTGGCAATGGGCAGTTTACATTGCAGGGGGAGGCCCTCAATGCCATCAGCACAGAAATACTGCAGTGGCTTCATTGGAGGGCACTTGCTGTGTGAAATGATTATCTGTAATAGTAACCTTCAGTGAAACATCTGAGGCTGTACATGAAGCTTCAGAAAATTGTATCTGTGGCATGTTTGAATATCTGTTTCTGTAAAATATTATAGGGAATTACTGATAGATAGAGATGTTCCTGTCCAAACTATCCTGTTGAATGATAAAAAAGACAACCCTGGTATAGATATATACTGTCCTGTTTCTTAGAATACCTCCTGGGTGGTACTCACTGTGGTGATTAGGGTTGCTAAATCCCAGTAATGTTAGCAGGACTCACACAATGTTTCCCACATATTATCGAGCAAGCAAGATGCCAGGTGAGCTCAAAAGACAGGAAGTAATAAAACTTCTTTTCCCTCCTGTCTAGAAGTCAAGAGCAGACCCTGTCACTGAAAATGTTCATCAGTCAGTTGAGTCTTGCTGCATTTGATGACATTACAAACCACAAAGTGTCATCTGAGCTCCTGCGTCTCACAGCGGACAATGTTTTCCTCCACATGGCCCCAGCCACCAGCTCCCTGTCACAGGAGTTCCAGCAGGACTCTGTGGAAGGCCTCCCACAGTTTCATAGTCTCCAAGTGTATTGTGAAGACTTGCAACTGGACAATCAGCTGTACAGCAAATCCAATTTCCATTTTGCAGTCCTGCTGTGCCAAGAAGAGAAAACTGAAACCGCGCAGTGGTCAAGAATGAACAACCTCATTGTTTGTAACAAAGATTTGGAAAGCTATAAGGAAAACTGCTTTATTAAACTCTGCATTGATTTTTCTGAGGAAGAGAATTTCATGTTTCACGTGAATGACTTCAGCTTTGAGCTCAAACCAGCTAGGCTGTATGTGGAAGACACCTTTGTTTACTACATCAAGACTTTGTTTGATACATATCTTCCAGAAAACAAAACTGCTTGTAAATCCATCAGTGCTTCAGATACTATCCTGATAGTGCCTGAACAAGTGAGAGAGCATGCAAGAGCTTTAGTCAAGCCAGTGAAACTCAGAAGATTAAAAATACAACCTGTTAATCTCCTTGTCAGTATTCATGCTTCATTGAAACTGTATATAGCCTCAGACCACACCCCTCTCTCCTTCTCTGTGTTTGAGCGAGGACCCATCTTCACCACGGCCAGGCAGCTTGTGCACGCCCTGGCCATGCATTACGCTGCTGGAGCCCTTTTCAGAGCAGGTCAGTGCTTCTCCTTAACGAGCAACATTTTCATTGGGTACCAGGATTCTGTGGCTGTCGCTCAAGATGAGTACCCTGGATGGTAGCAGTACAATTTTTGTTCTCCTTAGACACTGTTTGGTAACGATACTTTCAGACACCATTCAGGTCCTGTCGTGCAACAGAAGGGAAGTAAAATAGCTGAGCAGACACCAGGGAAGGTTTGCAACATTGTGCTAGACATTAGCCAGCCACCTGAAGGCTTTAGCCACCTGAAACCCTGAACACAGCATTAAAATGTGTTCCAGCTGGCTTAGGTTTTGTCATTTTATATTATAGCACTAGTCAGAATCAACCCACATTCCTTACATAAACTCCCCAAAACACTGTTTAATCAAATTATTCAGCATGTTGCTCTGCCTTCAGAAGTAAATTATAGGCCTGAATGTTGTTTTGTTGTTAAAACTCCTTTTGGCTGCAGTTTATGATTAGGAATCTGTCTTTCTTCATACAGCCTTCAATCTAAACTGGCACACAGATGTTTGTTATCCTTTGATCCAAGAACTATGAAGTTTGCTGTTAGTAACTTTTTCCTATATGGGATCAATAGCTAGCAATTAGTTTTTTTAAGTTATCAGGTACATTTTTTTTTCCATAAATACTAATGTAGAAGTAATGAAATCTGGTCTCTGATGAGTATTGGTGCAGCACAGAATTTGTGCCTGAGACAGAAAACTCCTCCATGATCACACAGAAGTAACATATTCCATACTGAAACGTGGGATTTATTTTCCTGCAATACTAATAGTCAGATTTTCTGAGATCCTAATGCTTCCATTTGGACTGGAAGCATAGCTGCAACCTGACTTCTGTGCACCCTTTCCAAAACTGTACATGTGCATTTCATCTGTTTATAGATGCTGACATTGTGTTTCACTGTGTGCATGCCTGACTTGCACTGCTGATTGTGACAACAGTGTGCACAGTTGTGCACCAGAGCAGTGTACCAGTTCATTATTTTCTTGCAATATTATGCTTGCAAAATTTGCAGGTTTTTCTTTCTGCTGCTTGTTTGGATTTGTTGTGTAGTTAAATTTCGTAGTACAGAAGGGCAGGTCTAGTTGCTTGGTAATTAAGAGTGAAACTGTGGCCAAATATGGTCCACAGTGTAAATGCTTCTCCCCCATCACTTGCTCTGGGATCAGTGATGTATCTGAAATCAAGCAGATTTAAGTATTAGGAACTGAGGTTTGCTTTGGTGGAACTTCTCTTCAGGAAAATACATATGCATATATACTTAACTCCCACTGAAAGTACTAAAACTAAAATGTATTGTTTGAAAGGTGTCATCATAATTAAAATGGTGAATTGTGCTGATTAATGCTTGGTTTAGCAATGAAAATAGTTTATATAGAAAACTTTGTGACACTTGTCAAAAGAGCTGACTGTGTCAACAAAGTAAAAAAAGGAAGGAAAAAATAAAGCAAAAAGCTTTATATGATCTGCAAACCCTGAGTTTTTTCTCACCATTAGCACAGTTGGTCTCTTATGGAAGAGGACCTCGTGCTCCTGCATTTTAACTACATCAATCTGGAATAGGGGTTGTTCAACCTCCTTCTGCTCATGCATAAATCATTGGTGGCATCTGCACAGACAGCCTGCCCATACAGCCATACCTTATACTCAGGGATATGCACTCTTTTGCCCTTAGCTGTGTGGAGGACCACTGCTGACCTGTGGGAGGGAGCAGGATTTGCCCCAAAGCTTGCTGAAGGGGGTGCATCAGGTTGCCCTGTGTGTTGCAAAGGAGTGGTCAGAATCCATTAAAGCCATGGGTGGGACTGGAGAGCTCTGTTCAATTATGCTGATTAGCATTGCTTATCTCAAATCAGCCAAACCTGCAATGGAAATCTCCTATTATTTTCTAATTAAGTTGTCCCCTATATAAAAGCGAATAAAATTATATTCAAAAATATCCCTGGTACAACATCTAACCCTATAATTCTATAAGGAAAATTCAGTGGCTCTCTGCTAATACAGTCATTTTCATTTCATGTCAGTGGATACAATTACTCTGCATAAGTGGGGAATAGTAACCTGACATGATACTGTATTCTGCAAAGTAAAATGCCACACAGAGCTTGTGAATTGAGGGGTTGTTCCTGGTTCCTCATTCTCCTATTCCTGACTTAATCCCAGGCCTTCTTCCCTGGGTTGGGTGGTCCAAGCTGGCAGTGAGGAGCCATTGGGTTTGCTCTGGGCATTGGCCAAGGAGGGTCACCCGTGCTGCATGTTGTACATTATTCCCATACACTCTCCTAGGGTGAGCATGATCCACTCAGAGCTTCTCAAACCTGAGAGGCATGGACAGATTACAACAAAACATCCCTGGTATACCAGGCTACCCCTCAGTTTTGTGTTTAACTGTTTTCATTCCTGGTTTTTCTCTGTTTTACATTCCTAAAATGCTGGCTGTCCCAGCAGGCGAGTGGAGTCCCCCATGTGCCAGGCTGGTGGTGCCTGCTGGGGATGTTGCAGGGCACCAAGGCACTAAGCTGCAGTGTCCTGTAGCCACTTGCCATCACACCACCATGTAGGACAAGGAATGTCAAGAATATCTGGGGGGAAAAAAAGGTTCTAAGGAATTATTGCAATAATATTGATCAGAAAAAGCAGAAAGAACATCTCTCCCATCTATACATACCTCCCCCACCCCTCCAGCTTTTCAGCACTTCATACAGTGGCAAAGGTAATTTATTAAAAATCCTGCAGCGAGGGAATTGCAGACCCAGCCTGGAGTTCTGGCTTCCCCTGGTCCTGGCAGGAAGGGACTGCCAGGGGATGCTCCTTTCCAGGACAGCAGGGGCACAATGTGTGTTGCTGCTCTGTTCATTGAATTGCCAGTAGCACTTGGGTTTTGTTTTTGTAGTCCATCCCACCCTCTCTCTTATGTCCACTCTGGTTCCTGCTTTTCATATGACAAGTACTGGAGTTCTCAACCTGCCAGAACTGAAATGTGGGACAGATTCAACAAGAATAATAGATTTTCCGGGAGCTTAGAATGATAGTATGAGATTAATTCATTTCATATGAGTAACATTTTCTCTTCTGTTTGGTTTCATGATTCAGCCTTCCACAGGAATGACTGGGAGGGGTTAAAAGAAAACAAGAAAAGCATCTGGATAGCAGGAGTTTTCAATGATGAGATGGGAATGAGGAGGGCAGAGCACAGCTCAAGGGCCCTCATGGGAGAGCAGGAGGCCAGTCTGTCCATCCTTCAGTCTCCTGGCCCTGTCACACCTTGTGCGCTCTGACAGTGCCAGCTGAAATTCGTGGTACCAGGGCTCAAAGACCAAACAGTTCCTGTTTCACATTTATTGCCATTTCTGAATTGCTCTCTCTGGGCTGCCAAAAAAAGAGTTATGCAGCACTGTTTCCCTAATAAATCTGCTGCCTACCAGCCTGAGAAAGACAAGACCTGCAAATAGCTTTCCAGCAACAGATTGCTGCATGCTCAGCCATCCAGCAAGCTGCTGGCAACCCTGCGTTTATATAGGAAACCAGATCTGCAGATACTTCTCCTGGGATATGCATAAGGAATACTCCCCTATGAGTAACCTAATCAGCATGTAGATGTCATTGCTGTTTACACAACTGTACTGAGCAGAAGACATTTGTCTGGCTTTCACTGCACTCTGAAAGAAAATGATCAGCTTAGAAGGGTTGGGGTGGATTTAAAATAACTTCTTAAGCACTTGTCAAAAATCTGCATCCCTTTTCCTAACACTCCATCAAGCAATTGACCTGCACACTCCCGTAAAGCAGTACATTGTATCAGTGTAAACTCCCTGTCACAATTCTATCACATAAGGATGTGAAATCACAACGCTGCCTTATAGTGTCTAAAACCAACCCAAGCATCTGAGCTTGCAGCCCATTCCTCTGTAGCTGTGAGGCTCTCGCATCCGCCTCCCTCACACACTTTTAGCAGAAATACGGGAAGCTCCTGGAAGGAAGTAATTCTAAAGCTATTTGTGAGTTTGCCAAAAGGATTTCTTTGATTTACGAAGTATGAAAGATTGCCATTTCTGAATTCATAGTGGATGAGTTATTTCCTGTGTTTTGCTCAAAGGAAGTTCATAATGCAATGAATTCTAGTGTGAAAAAGATAATTAAGGAATAACCTTTTCACAACTGCTGCTTCTGCAGTTTTTGCAGCTGTAACATGTGTCTTGTTTCTCCACACAGGCTGGGTTGTTGGATCATTGGAAATTCTTGGAAGCCCAGCTAGTCTGGTGAGAAGCATAGGGAATGGCATAGCTGATTTCTTTAGGCTCCCCTATGAAGGACTGACCAGAGGCCCAGGAGCATTTGTCAGTGGAGTTTCCAGAGGAACAACATCATTTGTAAAACACATTTCCAAAGGTAGAGCTTTCACTTTATTACTCCAACTACTGCTTTGTTGTCATGCATTGTTAAAGTTTTAAGCAATAAAATCTGTCCATCCTTCAGTCTCCTGGCCCTGCCTTGTCTTGTGCTGCTCTGTGCTAGTTGAAATTCCTGGTACCAGGGCTCAAAAACCAAACAGTTCCTGTTTAGCTAAGCTTAGAGTGTATGTAACAAGCTCACATGCAATGTCTCATGTACTAAACAGATCACCACTTTACTGCAGTGCATGAGAATGTTTCAGAAACTTCAGAATTTTAAACCTCCCAGTGGGAAATAGATATTCACTCAGCAAGTATTTCATGTGATAACTGCAGAAGTATTAAAGGTGTTCTGCACTTCTGCTAGCCATCAGAAATTCTACACTCGGTCGCCTCATCATATTTATTATTAAAAAAAAAAAAAAAAAAAAGTAGTAGATACAGTTGTCATAACTGTGTGAGTCCATGGATGGGATTTGACAGTGGGGCTGGCCTGCCATGGGAACAGGAGGAGCTCTTCCCTTGCAAAGCCTGTACAAACAGTGCCATCGCGTGGCTCCAGCTGCTGCACAGACACAGCGGCTGCCCTGGCTGCTGCTCCGAGCCTCCACTCCTGCCTCCCGCAGGACGCGGCCTCACGGCTCCTTCTGTAAATATTTGTTTACCTTTCCATCACCCCCCTCTCCATTTAGATTGGCCTTCCACAGGGGAACTGGAGAAGGATGTTCAGATGAGTTTCTGTTCCCACCGACCAGGCAACCTGGAGCAGGCTAATGTAAAAGGCGTGACACGGGCCATAACAGCAGCGTGGTGATGCTTAACAAATAGTAAAGCATGTTACACATGGGTGACTGTTCACTTGACTTGCTGCTCTGCTCATAAGCTCAGCATTGCACTGAGGCATACAATGTCTCTGTGGTTTAAATTAAAGCATTTTGATCCAGACCCAAATGTATATCTCCATGCATTTAGGTACACTGACGTCAATTACCAATCTGGCAACAAGTCTTGCTCGGAATATGGATAGGCTGTCACTGGATGAGGAGCATTACAACAGACAAGAAGAATGGAGAAGGCAGCTTCCAGAGAGCCTGGGAGAAGGACTGAGACAGGGGCTCTCTCGTTTAGGCATTAGCCTTCTAGGTAATGTACTATTAAATATCAAGTTAAGTGATAATACTGTTTTCTAATCTACTCACTAGCCTTTTCTAACTGTGAGTTATAATTTCAAATTCTGGGGATTTGGTGTCTTCTTGTGACAAAGCCTCACAGTATGTATATTAGATACTGTTTATCAAGATTTTCTAACTTTTGTGTATGATTTTTGCTGATAAAATAATTGCAGATATAGAATGGGTTTGCACTTGGTGAAATAATATTTCGTACATGATGTAGATCTAAGTGGGAAAAAAAGAATAATTCTGCATCGGGCAGCGTGACTTGTAACTAATTCAACACGAAGACGTCATCATGCTGATGTTTACTTTCTGATGAATTATAGGATTGCCTTCTGAACCTGCTTGTTTTTGCAGCACTGTAGATATCAGAGATTCTTGGGTTTGTTTGAAAACCACTTCAACTTAGTGCAGATGTTAAGTAAGCTTTGATGAGGAATTCTGCTTTTACAAAGAGACCCAGATCGTCCTGATTCAGTGTAATTTTATTCATCAAGCAGCTGAGTGGCTTGGTTAGAAGGGAAGATTACTCTCTCCATTTCAAAGTAGCACCTAAATTTTGAAAACTAACCCACAGTGGAAAAATTCTCTGCAAGAAGTTTTGCAGTAAGGGGCTGGATTTTCTAGGTTACTTCGACTTGTCACACAGCAAAGGAATGCAGAACTGTATTGTTTGGCAGAGTTCCTCAGTATGTATTAAACAGTATGAATCTCTTAGAGATCAAAGTGACCAAAAGCAGTCCAGTGCAAAAGGTTAGAAGAGCTGAAGCTTGAAAGGATTTGTCCTGTTTCCTAATCTTCAGTAGTGTACACAACTCCTAAATTTGCAACCGCAACCCTGAAAGCCCCAAAGAGGAAGTGGTAAAAATGTTACAGCTTCGGGTTAAATTGCTGGGAATTATTTTAAGCAATAACATTAGATTATGTGAAGCACTGCCATTTGATAATGCCTGTAAACCAGCAAGCAAGTGTCCTGGGAGAAATGTGCATAAAGGAGAAATTTCATATATTAGTAGCCACTGTCCCAATAGTAAGCTGTTACTGGTGTTGCAAATCAAAGGCAGTTTGGAGGAGGTTTTATTTTTCCCTCTTGTTTTATTGGGCTAAGGGCAGTCAGGTTGAGTTGCTGGATGAAAGATTATACTTTTAGAAGCACTGTGTCAGCCTGGTGTATATGTGCTGGTGAAACGGTTTGGTGATCTTGGCTCAGTTATTAATTAAACATCAAGGTAACATGGTGTCTATATCTCCTTCACTGACACACCAGAGCCCTTCAGAGCTAAAAACATCAGCTGTACAGCCTGAAGTAAAGAGCAAAACTTTGTAGCTTTGGCTGTATCAAGGCAAAGTTTTTGCAGTTCAGGAAAGCTGGGAGCTCCTCACATACATGCACAAATACGCCGTTCCTGCACCTCCCCGCACACAAGGATTCCGTGGTTTGCAGCAGTACACCCGAGTTAAAAGCAAAACAAAAAATAGAGCTAGAATTCCAGTGTCCCTGATTTCCTAAGAGATCAGACTTCGTGTTAGAAACCTAGAGCTTCATATTAGCATTTAAACAGTGCCCCTCCACAAGCTAGGGTCTTGTTTTTATTCCCACTGTTACTGTTTAGCAATCGCTCCCTGCTAACTGCCTCTTTTCTTAGCAGTGGAGTCAGTGAAGCACCCAGATAAATTGCTACAGTTACTGTAAAGCTGGATGTGACAAGTATGGAACTCTCAATAAGGGAGAAATCAGAAATATTCCACTTACTTTGTATCAGTTTTTTTAATTAAACTTGATTTTTAAAAAGCATGTTTGCTCTGTTTAGGCAGCAGAATTCATATAAATTGTGTCAACACCTAAATTATGAATAGACCTATGTTTCAATTTCTACAAACATGTCAGAAAGCTGCTGCTGTCCTGTCTTTAGTGTAAAGAATATTGTGGCTTCCCAAAAAAAAAAAATATAAAATAAAACCAGTTGTAGTTGAAGGGACGGTATCACTGTGCTGCTTTTTTTCCCCAGCGCGTACAGAATAAACGTGAACATGCTTACTCTAAAAACACTTATGGTTATTCATACATAACAAAGTGAAGCTGCAGTTCTTTTCCTTTGCAAGGATGAAAAGTTTGATGAGCACAGAAATGCAGACAGCCTATTTGAAGCCGTAATTTCTGTGACTTTCTAATTGTAAAATTGAAGAGTGTGAAGGAGATTTCTACAACAGTCACGCTCGTGTTCGTAAGCCGTCTGACCCATGCAGGCAGCTAAAACAATGGCAAATGTAGATTTTGTGCCTAGGTGAAGTCATGTTAGAGTCCTCAGTTCATCGGTGTGTAGTGGTCTCTACCCAGAAAGTAGAGGTGCCTTTCTGATTTTTGTGAAAATCTGGCTCACAGTGGCCCTGATTCAGCAGAGCACTTAAGCATGTGCTTAAGAGCTTTGCTGAATCGGGGCCAAAATCATGTACTCTCGTCTCCTCCTCAGTGCAAGTTGTTCCCTGTGGTACATTCTTAAGTGCTTTGTCCTGTCTCATTTTAAATGACTCAAGCACTGTCAGGGTGTTGTTTGATTTGATTGTTATCTTTGGCCAGCTGTTGTCTTCTTTTCTAATTTGGGGGAGTTTTCTGGGTCATTTTAGTAACACTTGTGCGTGAAAAGAAGCAACAGCTTATGATAGGTGTGTTTTTTCCTTTTATATGTTTAGGCAAAAATGCAGTGAAATTTTTGGTAAAATATTTAAATGATTGACTCCTCACTGAGGAACTATCTTTTGCATTTTGTGTGACAGGGTCAAACTTAAAATATTAACTTTTAGCATGTAAAAGAGACTATTGAAACTATCGGCTGTATTTTCAACTGCTGGTCCTAGTGAAAAATATTACATTGAAGTGGCTGCCTTTAGGAAGTTGAGCATATCTAAATAACCAAAAAGATGACAACTATTCAGAAAGCTATTTTTTACAATGGCGGAAGTGCTCAACATTTCAGTTACTCCTTTGTGCTTTTGGGGAAGTGGATTGACTCATATTGCCTGACAGTGTAACTATCCTGGTAGAGAAGGCAAAGCCTGGGTTTCAGAAGCTCAGATTTTTGTTATTACAGGTGGTGGTAGCTGTTCTTGCTGTACACTATCACTGAGTCAGGGCCACTCTATATTTGCCTATCTACAACACAAGATAGCACAACCAGTGCTAATCCTGAAATTGTGTGCTATTCCACACACTAACTGTGCAACTACATCAATGCATGGCAACAGGTGCTTTTTCCTTTGAGCTGTATTTTTATGTGGTTTGCTGTGATGAGATTATGCTTCAGCCTTGTTTTTGGTGTGAAACACTTGAGGCAGTCCTGAAAGACAACAGAGAAAAGGAAGCAAAATGGCTTCAGCTTGGGCAGCTTCCAGCCTCATGGCAAAGCATGGCCAGTTTCTCTTAGTGGGGGATTTTTTCCAATTATGTCTTGCTCTGAAAGAGTTTGTCACAAGCAATCCGAGTTTTCTCAAGGCCATAAGCTGTGCTACGTTCACCCAACTTTGTCAGTCTGCACGTGAACCAGTTGCTGCCCATAATCAAATTCTTCTTGAAGTAATCCAGTGATATACTCTGAACTATCTGAATTTTGTAGCTATCAAAGTAACTTCTTTTATTGTTACTGAGCAACATGTATTAACCAGAGTGCACCCCATCTGATGTTTAGCAGATGTTATGTTGTTGCTGGAACTTCTTTGGTCCAGTAATGGAAGAATATGTTTTTGTTTTGTTGCTTTGGTGTTTAATTTTATTGAGGTTTTCTTTATACATGCATAATCTGTGTGTACATATGTGGACATGCATATAAAATCAAATGCTTAGGGCAAGGAAAAAAAAAAGAAAAATGGAGAATGGTTTCATTTAATTAAAAAAATACTGGTCAAGGGACATTACAGGGAAAGGACAGGGACAGCAGTAGGACACCATGTGAGAGAGAACAAGAGTGGGAAGGGAGGAACCACTACATGTGGTTCCATGCTGTGCTTCCCTGATACCCTACTGAAATCTGGCGGGGAGAGACTTTCTGTGGTAAGTCCATCCCTCCTGGTGCTCCTGCCAAGAACTTTGTTAGAACACAAGAAGCCACAGGGGCATAGGAAGATGTGCTTTGCACAGTTTCTGGTGTGAGAAGTGCCCTGAGCCTCACGTGTGTGTTACCACTCTCTGGCTGTTGCTGGGTTTTGAGGCTGCTCAGGCTTTGGTCTCTGTCTGTTTCCTTTGCTCACACATGCTGCACACAGGAAAGGAGCTGCACAGATCTGGATTCCCCACACAAGGGTGCTAGGACCAGCCACTCCTCAGTGAAAGGAGTAAGGTTTAGTTTATTTTGTGATTTGTGGGCATGGCCACTGTACATAAATGAGTTATGGTAGTGAGTTGCAATTCAAGATAAGGAATTACAGAGGAAGAGAAGATCATTTGGTATATTTTTTGCAGGTAGAACAACAAGACTTGCAAAAGGATTTGAGATACAAAAGGGATACAAATGTCTTCACAGAGAAGTTCAGAGCATGCATAAAATGCCAGAGTAACAGAAAGTGTGGAATTACTAAAAACTGGCTAATTAAGCTATAGATTATTTGGGGCATTACATAAATATTCTTATTTAACACAGTCACAGCAGTTTCCATTCTGTTTCCTTGTCCTTGGAGCCTAATTCTAGCTGAGGAGTGCCTGGAGCATACCACAGGTCCTTTGCAGTAGGCTCTTATTATTACCTTAAAACTTTGCCCAAGTATATTGCAGTAAATAATTTACTAGTGCTAGGACTTAGGTGGATTACATTTTATAAGGCAATAACTTCTGTTCTGAAAGTGCAGTTGTTGTGGATGACCTCAATAGATAGGGTGAAGGAGGTCACAGGATAGTATAATATTGTAACTTAGGACGACACCAAGTATTGTTTTATGTCTTCAATTGCATCCCAATTGCACAAAAGACTGGACAAACAATCCCAATTGTCTAATGTGGTGTTGAGATTTTATTTTAGTCAAGCAGCAGGAACAGCTGGTAAGTAGTAATGAATTGAAAATTGTATCATTTCAATGGCATGGCATTAAGGAAAAAGCTTTGTGGCCTTTGTGGTACAAAAGGTGAATGTTCAGCTGCACACTCAGCTTCAGTGAGTGACCTCAATTAAAACCAGGCATCACTTCAAAGACAGACCAGCATTTTCTGTGGAAATACTATACATTTGTCAAAAGGCTAGTGCTACAGATTTTGGGAGAATTCTCTCTAAGAGGAGAGGAAGGCATTTATGGGGGATGCAAGTTTCCTGAATTCCTGATCGATAGTATCCCAGGGACAAGGATCTGGGGAAATGTGTGCTACTTCTCATCCTCTTCTTTTCTTTGGACAGTGACTGTGCACAAATACTATATTAGTTCTTGTTGTTTCAAGTCAGCAATTTCTTTATTTATCCAGTGACAGTAATTAAAACCATCTGAAGACCAGTTAGCAGCTCACTGCCTAGTGCACGTCACGCTGGTAAACACATGGGGCCAAATACCTCGGTTGCGATTGTCCGAATCTGTGGAATTATGCCTGGATTTCCTTCCACTTACAAAGCAGAACTTTCTAAGATGTCTAGGTTGAGGTGAAAATGCCTAGTAACCAGAGTGACACTCAATCCTACTCCTCAAATAATTTTTTTATCTTGGTATTTGCAGCTGCAGGTGCAAACTGAGACCTGACCAAGAAGCCTGCAGACTTGTTTTCCACTGAGCAAAGCACCTGGGGTCGGGAAGACTGCTGTGGCTTTGTCCAATCCTTGTACCCGTAGCAATCTCCAAATAGCTTATCTGTCAAAATTACAACTACTAGAGACATGTCTGTGGTTAAGTGGCTAGCATAAACTCAAGATCAAAGAAATGTACCACCTCACATACCTGTTTACATTTAGGAAGATTTAAGTTGAAGTTCTCTGTTGATACTAAAAGCTGGGAAGGTCACTATGTCACTTGTAAAAGTTTGACCCATGCACATTAAAGTAAAATATGATGGTTTTCACAAAAAAGTAACAAAAAGTCTCAAAGTCTAATTCTGCTAATCTTAGTCATATATCAAAAGTTGCATTAGCTTATGAACATTTCTGGCAGTGGAAGAGGATATAAAAATGATCTATTGAATACAAACAGTTTTTATTCTCATGAAGTCAATCTTGCACTTACGTGAAAATCTCATTTCCATAGCAGCTCTAGCTGTCTAAAACTGGAGGATTTTATTCCTAGCCCAGCATTTTCAGAATTATGGCACAGAATGAGCCAAACTAAATTAACTCAGCAAAAGCATTTAGCATAAGTAGTCAAAAGAGGAAAACATACTGTAAGGTTAGGTGATCTAAATGTTAAAAAAAAAAAAAGGTTAGATCTTAACTGAAGCTAAGATAGTGTTTACCGTATTGGTCAAATGCTAAATAGCTGTGTAAGAATGGGGTACAGTCTCAAATCCAAACAATATTCAGGTCCAGTAGTAAGATTTCCTCTTATTCCAGAATATTTATCTTCACTACTTACTGGAGACTCTTGTTTTTTCAGGTGCGATTGCTGGGATTGTGGATCAGCCGATGCGGAATTTTCAGCGAGTATCTGAGGCCCAAGCTTCTGCTGGGCATAAAGCCAGAGGGGTCATCTCGGGTGTGGGGAAGGGAATCATGGGCGTCTTCACAAAGCCCATTGGAGGGGCAGCTGAGCTCGTCTCCCAGACAGGTTACGGTGAGTTTCATATTTCCAACACCTCCATTTAAATTTTAAAATGTTATTCAGATACAACCTGCTATGTCTTATTTATCCAGCTCAGTACTGTGTGACTTAGAGAAAGGTTTAGAAATGCCATGGCTAAGTACTTACAAATGCTCTGCTGCTTTTCTGAAACGCCATCGTGTTGTGCTTCTCTCTTGTGTTACTGATCAGTGATGCACAGCCACAGAAACAGAGAATGCAGAAAGCATGAAGTAATTCTTGGAATACAGTAGAATTAGTTACAGAAACATATGTGCTTGAAAAATAGTTTTTGACATAAAAGGATTAGAGCAACACTATGTCCAATTAGAGCATTATTTTGAGATTGCTTTGTTATGGCAGGGAAAGAGTTGGGCTATCTCTACACAAAGAGTGAGTTACATTCTTGGGAGAAAGAAGTGAGTCATGTAGTAGGAGCATCCCCTTTAAACTGGAGCTTCACGAGAAGACAGTCCTGTTTTCAGATACATGGGTAACCTTAGAGCAACCAGAGGTGGGGTTTCCAGCTGGACTGAGCACTTAATGGCACTGGTGCTAAATCCTTTCTAATTGATGGGAATAATTCTGGACAAACAAAAAGTGTAAAAGATAAAAATATCAAAATACACTAATTTAATTGTCTCCAGTATCAATCAATCACTTTCAGCTTGAATATTTAAGAAGAAATGGTAGTTGGAGGGAGTCAGGGAAAAGAAGCAGGATACTGATAGAAAGACAATGTGTCAATAATTCCACCTCACTAATTATACCAGACAAACCTTGAATATTTATACCTTTAATCACTAGCAATATTTATGCTTGTTGTGTTAACTAAAATACAAGTAGTTCTCGTAGAGCTTAAGGTTAGGATGCTTCCCACAACACCCACAGCTGATTCCATCCAGTAAAAGAAATAATGAAACAATTATTAGAATTCTTTCAAATCAACTTTATCTTGTTTGTATGATCATAAATAATAACTGTTCTCCTGAATCATACACCCCATAGGTGTAAAACCCATATCAGCAAAATCAGAAGGTTTTTTCTGTTGTTGGCTGTCTCTGTGTTGGCTTTGCTGCCCAGGACATTATTATTTCTAGTTTTAATTCTGCTGCTGTTTTTATCAAGAAACTCATAGTAGTTGAGGGACACTTTTCATTGCAGATATGGTATATAAGACATCATGTTTTCCATGACCATGACAAAAAGACTTAGCCAGGAAAAAACATAAAACTATATCAATAATAGTTGACAGTGCGTGAGAGGAAAATACACAAGAGTTCAAGTAACTCTTACCCACGACTGGATTGGAAGTGGGACTGTGCCTCTTGGGGGAGACCAAGGGGTGGAGGACCACACAGAAATAAACACATGTTCTCTCTGTCTCCATCTGTAAATAACATTTTCACTCACATAATGCTGAGAACCTTGGTAAGCCAACTGTTACAATTGGGATGCTGCTTTTAAGTATTACCATCAACATGTGTGCTAAAAATTAAAGGGTTTTTTTCATTGCTGATGTTTTGTTTAAATTATTATCCATTGTGTAAGAGGGAATCTAAGTTATTGACACCCTTATGCCTTTGGAATGCTTAGACAAAAGAAAATCTCTTAATTTATTTGTAAAGTACATTTGTAAAAGAGTAACTTTGCACCAAACCACGTAACACTAGTGCTTGCTGCATAACCTACTCCACGTCTGTCATGTAAAAATTTTTAAAACTAGTTAATTTGTGAATTTTTTTGCATCCCACGCATTCTTTCTGGTGACCATACCTCATCATTGAATGTTTACAGGCCATCTAAAATCATCCATACTGTACCATCTTCAGCTCTGGAGAGTCTCTTTAGAAACCTGCTTAACTGCTGCTTGTAATCTCCATTCTGGGCTGGCACTAAGAAGAATTCATAATAAACCAGGTGCCCCAGTAGATCTCATAAATGTACATGGATATGTGTTTAACAGCTGGATTAAGTAACAGCTGGATTAAGCATTTAAATGCAGTATCTAGGCAAACTTGCCTTCTAATTTGTACCAATTGTGACACGTATATGAAAGTATTTTAATATTAAGCAAGAAAGTTACAATGGTCTTGATTTTTTCTCCATAAATCCTAAGTGATGTGTCTGATCCTGCTCTGAAGTGATGGCTCTCAGGAGTGTTATGTTTCTCTTGATTGCAAGTGTAGAGCTGATTCATGGAACACACAGTGGGGTTTTTTTGTTTCTTGCTAAAGCGAGATCATGGGGGTTAAGTGCACAACTCTTGCATTGTAATATTTAATGAATTATCTTGACTACAGCTTCCAGAGATGTGACATCATTTTGGATCTGCACTGTTTTATGAACTGCTTTAAACAGATGACATCACTGCAACACAGAACTGCGTTGTAGAAAACAACCACTAAAAAATCTGAATTCTCTCACCCGCAGGTATTTTGCATGGAGCTGGACTTTCTCAGCTTCCCAAGCAGCGCTCTCATCCAAGTGATCAACATGTTGAGCAGGCTCCAAACAGCCACGTCAAATATGTCTGGTAACATTATTTAGACAATTGCTCATTTCTACATCCACATTGTTTATTAATAGCTCCTGGCCTCTGGTCAAGTTGACAGGAAAAGCTTCCCTAGGAAAGGCTGAGTTATGGCAGTTTGTTTAGGAACACTAAACACAAAGGTAGTGCATAGAAACCCAATCTGCAAATGATGGGCTGCTGATCTGTATCCAGCTTTGAAACTACAGAGCTGATCTTTATTTAATGGTATTCAGTGAGTTCTTACTTATTTTATCATTGCACTGAGCCCAAGAAAAACACTGCACATCTCCAGGAACAGCTGTTAGTGAAGATAGCTTTATTTTCTGCACTGAATTTCTAAGACACTTCTCAGGGGTAATTTTTCTATTATCAAGGAAATAGGATGGGAAATAGGCTAACCTAGCACAGATATTAGGCCAATTATGTGGTGAGTGATTGAGGGGTTTTGATAAGTAACAATTTCACATTCATTCTTTAAATCTGAAGTCTTACATCTTTCAGTAATGGAGTTTTGGAGTACACTGCCTGGCTTATTTTACATCTGTAGCTGATAGCTACAGGCTTAAGTAAAAACAGTGATCAGAATAAGCCCTGGAGGATCCAATGCACTACACTAACGAGTTCTTTTTTTGTCTTTTATTTGCCTTTTTTTAACCTGATAATGCAGGAAAATGCTACAATCTCTGGGAAGGCCAGAGGTTCATATGGCCTTAGATGTCATGATTGTGAGCGGATCAGGCCAGCAGCATGAAGGCTGCTTGCTGCTCACCTCAGAGGTGCTCTTTGTCGTGAGCATCAGTGAAGACACACAGCAGCAGGCCTTCCCCGTGACTGAAATCGATTGTCTGGAAGATGATCAGCAAAAAGATCTGCTGAAGGTGCAGCTAAAACAACAGAGAGTGCCTTCTGACTTGGAGGTAAAGACTTGAGTACCTTTTCCATTCAAAGACAAAGTTACACTGATGCTGGTGCTTTTGGCAGTGGGAACACTCATCTCTGGGCTGGGAGGCCAGAGGCTGAAGTGCCAAACCAGGAGATCTGCCCCTCCTAGCTGGCTGTGATTCCCTTTGGGTGAATGTGTCTCCTCCCTTCTATTCTCTTAATGATTGTGATATACCATATCTATGACAGAAATTTTCTGAGGGAAAAAGTAGAGGAAGTCTGAGTTCTTGGTAAGCATCACCTCTTTTCTGAAAAGGTTCTCATGGCTACATATGCATGAGGTGTTCACTGTTTGGCAAGTCAGCATTGCACCCTGTGCCTACAAAGTCCCAGCAAAAGCAGTTCCTTTTATTCTTCTGGGCATTCTGTTAACAGTTCAGTGGTGCTGGTGCTCCTTTCAGTGTGCTTTATCTTGTCTCTTCTAGCACAGTGGTCTTGTTTGGCTGTATTTACTTCCTTAGATCATCCTTCTTCTGCAAATGCTAGCTTTAAATTGGATTAGTCCCTCTCTGAGATTGTATGCACCAAGTGTTTGCCAGTAAGAGCATAAACGCTTCATGTTGAAAGATGTCTAAGCTATTTGAATACTGAGGTCTTTTGGATTAATTATCTTCTTTTAATGGCAGAAGAATGTTATATTTTTACACTTTTGGGAAACAATGTTTATTGTATTAAATTCTCAAGTAGAATCATATGAGAGAGCATTTCAAAAACGAACACGCATGTCCCAGTTTTTGTAAAAGTGTGCCAGGTAGTTTATAGACTGCTATACCAGAAATTTCTGTTTCAAATATAAAAAAAGAACATATAAAAGCCCTGAAGTATAAGGTGTGACAAAAAGTAGGAGCACCTTCAGTCAAATCCTAACTTTGCTGAAGGCAGTGAAGAGTTTTGCTGTTGATTTCAGCAAGGACTTCATCTGTGTCGTGACAGCACTTGAGTATTTTTGTGAAAGCTTTCTTTAGTGCTGAATTCTCTATTTATATTTATTGTCTTTCCACTAACCTCAGTCTCACAGAGAACTGTTGACTGAAGTTGCCTTCTCTCACCACAAAGCTACATGAGGGATTACTTAAATTGTGAAGCAAATGAGCAAAGCTCAGCTTTTTTTGTCCCTGAGTGCTGAGTGGTTGGTGGAGGCACACATCAGACTGTCAAGAGTCCAGACTGTCCTGCTCAGTCCAGAGCTAGTGTCCTGGAGGGAAGAAGAAGGAAAATTGCTTTCACTAAGGCACTGGATACACTCACCCTATCCTAATCCTAACTTTAGCACCAGCCCAGATCTCTTTTTTATTGGATTGGAGTGTTGTCTTTGCATCTGGTTTTCCGAGGGGTAAGGAGAAGGCTGCTGCTGCTGTGGGGGAAAGGCAGCTTGCTGCAAGTGGGTGATGAGGGGTGCAGAGGGTCTGCCTGTTTGGCAGAAGGGAAGGCGAGGGACAGGGAGCCTAATTCTAGTCCCCACAGCTGCTACAGCTGGGAATGTGTAGGATTTATGGGCAAGTGGGGCCCCTGAATGCACAGAGCAACCCTGCATGGCACATGCAGAGTCCAATGTTCCCACACGCGTGTGCTCATAATGTCCTCCTTTGGAGGTACTGGACCAAATACATCTTTTTTTTTCTGAAGTTCTGGGTGGAAATATGGGAGTCCTACTCAAATGGTGCAGCAATGCAGCTCTAGGAGCTGTAAGCCTTGAGCCCAGCATCTCTTTTGCTGATGCAGCCTCTTGAGAACACAGTGAAAATGTACGGGAAAAGTGCCTGTGTCCCAGGTGGAGCCAAGTCAATGATGGCAAGACAGCAAAAGTTGAGTGATGCTGTACAAAACAGACCTGGCAAAACATTCCTTCAGAATGCAGATACTGATTCTGAAATTCTTGTAAAAATTTAAAGAAATGTGCTGTGAGGAAGAGCAGTTAAAAGAAATAGAGAATAAAAAATTTTTAATTTTTTTATGTTAAGGCATCTAAGGCAGCTACACAATAAAAGATTCCAAAAAGCTTCATATACAGTTTTAGTAATTACATAGAGTGTTTTGTAATTAATATTTGCTGTTTTTTTAGTGGATTGGGAGATCTCATACTTGGTGATTTCCTTTCTGCAGCTGAATTTGTGGTCTGGGTGTTGTCACGTGCAGCACTGGTGCTGATGGGAGCCAGAGCTTCCCTTCAGCTTCCTGACAAGAGCTTCTACAAAGTCTTCAGATGTGATTAGGAGAAAGAACCTTAGGAGGAACAAGTTGTGACTTGAAGATGAGCAGCCTCTAAGCTGCAGAGTGATGCCTAAATAGGCACAGCTCCTCAGTATTAATAGTAGGACATTGTGTTGCACTGAAGGTGTCCTCAGCTGAAGTGCAGACGTGTCTGTGCATGATGGCATTTGCAAAGATGGCCTCAATTTTTAGCTGGAAAATGCCCAGTCAGGTCAACCAGATTGTTATTTTGAGTTTAGCAAAACAGAGCTAATGTTACCAATATAAGTTATGTCTATTTTTCTGATTAGTTTAGTCAAAGATACTAGGAATAATACAAGAAATTGAAACATTTAATTTCAAGGCTATAAAAATCCTCTTTTTTGCATTACTGCTCACAAAAACAATTGCCAAAAGTTTTGTTTCAGCTCTGCCCAAAACAGTTTCTCTCATTCCCTCTCCTCAACTTCTTGGAACAGTTAAGAAACAAAGCATGAGTTATTCTACAGCTGTAATCACCAGAGATGTTACAGAGCATATTTTGACTCCTTCAGCAATAGGTTTGCCTGATGCCTTGTTCGCCTCCACAATATATAACTTAATCCATCTGGATAGGAATAGCCTGGATGGATTCTTAAAAACTCTGGCACTGACAAGTTTGTTATTGAAAGGGAAGCATTAATTGTATTTGGATTATCTTCCAAAGTAATTGAGACACTGCTTGTTTCCAGACAGATGTCAAACTCAAAAGTCCTGCTCTTCCAGCTGCTCTTGGTATAGCTCATTACATCAAGAAGACAAGAAAAAATTGAAGGGCCCTGGAATTTCAGATATTCCAGATTTTTTTTAATAGTCCTATGTGTTATCATCTTTCGAGCTCAAAAGCAATCTTTGGATTTCTCAAAGCAAAGGGAAATAATCCTAAAGAGCTGGATCTCCTTAGTCAGTGTGCACAGAGGAGTAGATCAGTGCTACACCCATCTGGACTGCACAGCACAGGTGTTGTAGCTGCTGTGGAGTTAGAATTGCTTAAGGCTTAAGGCTTATTCATTATAAACCATAATGGGAGGAATTTTAGAAAAATACTGGAGTTCTTAACCCAAAAGTATGGCCTGGTAGTATGAAGGGACATGATATCCCTAATGTTCTTCTAGGAGCTGCATTAAGCAAGCCTCAATCAAGTTTTGAATCCTTGAGTGATCTGGATATAAACACGATAAATGTTCAAAGCAGCAAGTGAGGGCACTTAGTGACAATCTTAGGTCCCATTTAGGAAAAAAGGTAGAATTACATCAATTCCAAATTTTTCTTGTCTTGAAAATATAAGCCAAACTGAAAGTGGCTGCAGAAGCAGACAGTTACAGATGAAGTCATCTAAAAGCAAGCAGGCTCCCAGTTACTTTGGAAGACCATCCAACCATAGTTAATATTTCCTCCTGAATAATTATGCTGTATCTGTGGAAAATGGCCTGGGGCTTAATGAAGAATGGGTTCACGAAAGTAGATGAGTGGGATACCAGCACCATTTCCATCTCCTTTAGTAAGCAGGATCTTCTGGTCAATGTGGAGGCAGAACCCACCTGTCCCTGGGCTTACCTCCCTAGGAGAAATCAGGAAAAAGTGTGAAGCCACCTACACCCAAAATTTACCCTGTAACTTAAAATCCAGTTTACATAGGTGGTACTTCAGCATATTTCTCTCCTTTCAACTGCTGTAACAGACTGACTGCTGAGATACTTTCACTGAGCCACCAGACCAAAGTCGTGGTTCAGACACTGTTCTCCAGCGTTAGCTGGAGTCTGCTGCAGCAGTCTGCCTTCTGATTTTTCCCTGCCTTAAGGTCGTTCATGGAAACAACCCTTTCCTCTGCCCATTCCATCATTTCTGCTGTTTCTAGGCATAGGCTTCAACCTTAAACTTCTGAGCTTGTTCATGAGCCTGCTTCCTTTAGCAATTTTGTGATGATGATTGAAAACAGGAGTGTTTCTACTCACTGAGCAGCAAATCCATCTCCAAAGGCATAGTAAAAAAAACAGAGGGGACTTTTTTCATGTGAATGTGACACCTGTCACTATCTATCAATCATATTAATTCTTTCTTCAAATAAGCAGCAGAGTATTTAAATGAGTCTTGCAGTCCAGAGACATTACAGGCTACTGATTGAAGTGAATCTAATGGCACTGTTTGAAAGTATCATTCTTTTTAGCAAGACCTGTAAAACTCCCTAAAAGACAGGCAGAAGATAGCAGTCTTTAAATCCTTAGCATGATGTCCAGAAGGAAATTTTAAATCCTACAAAAATTAAACTTGTCAGCAATTCTTCAAGTGTAAAATAAGGGAGCATCAAATCCTAGCCCTATTATAGCTGCTGCCTTTTTCTTCATTATAATATTTTGGAAGTAACTTCTATTCTGAATGACTTAGCTTGTCATACTACTGGAGTATCCAGGCTGGGATTTCTGAAATACAGGTTTTTTTGAGACCATGCAACCAGCTTGATGCCTGCTTGTTTGCCTTTCCTTCTCAAGCTAGTCATAGCCATCCTCAACTTCTTCAAAAACAAGGGCACAGCAGATTGATCTTCCAAAGCCAGGTTTGCCCATAGCTTTTCTGGATAATAGTTTATCTGGTTGCAACCATATGACAGATTACAGTATTTGTTTTACTGTATTTTTTCCTGCTAGGGTAGGTCACTTGCATTCCTCTTGCTAGGATCTTAAATAACCTCTACCTATTTCAGCCCGCAAAACACAGATCCCTTAATATTTTCTCCAGAAACAAAATGCCCAAATCATCTTTAGTAAAACCCTTTTGTTTAGAAAAATGTCCTTCTGTGGATGGGTTTTGTTGCTAGAAGCAGATGGATATATCCTGCCATAGAACATTCACCTGGAAAGTAACTTCTAGTCTTGATTTTAAATTAAGCAAGTTAAAGACTAAATTATTTTAGCTAAATAGAATTTCTGTATGATAAGCCTTGCCAAGAGCTACTGACATTTTTCTAAAAGGGACTTCAATGCCTTTGCTGTAAACAAGGAGTTGATCTGTTGTAAAGTTCTACTCTTGACCCGTTCTCAAAAGATACTCCTTAAATTTTCTGTGTCAGAGTTAGAGCTTCTCAGAAGTCCAAAACAGCAGAGGACTAATTCACCAAGGACTCAACTATGGGAGAGCATTCATGATTTAAAAAATCCTTTAAACTATTCAAGATTTCAGGCAGGAAGATTTTTATCAGCGAAATGTGGACGTCATTGTCCTTGCTGCTCAGCTCGGTTACTGTCAAACACTCAGTGACCATTGTCTCTGTCTGCTTGCAGGCCGAGGGCGCCCGAGAGAGGCTGTCGGAGCAGCAGTACAGCCGCCTGGTGGAGTACATCACAAAGGCCTCTTGCCACCTCGCCCCCAGCACCGCCGCAGCGCCGGCCCCGCAAACCCTGGCTGCTGAGCAGCCCCTGACTATAACAAAAACCTATCAGTACGTAGTTGATCCCAATTTTGCCCAGGTATTCATTAGCAAATTCACCATGGTGAAAAATAAAGCCTTGAGGAAAGGATTTAATTAATAGTTATTTCTGGTGTGTGTAGGAATGCCGTACCAGTTTGAAAGCAGTGCTTTCTTTGCAGTAACCTACATCAAGTAAAGATGCATGTAATTTCTGAGGAGGTAGAAATTGATAACAAAGCCCAATAGCTTTTCTAATCTTGACAACATTCCTGCTTCCTAGCCAAAATACTAGTGCTGGAAGGAAAGTGTTCTGGCAAACGAATAAAGTGAGAAGGAGCAGCCTTGGACTTCAGCTTAATCAAAATCCTTTTTCTTTTCAATAACCAAAAATTAGAGAATGGGGGAAAATTACGTGCATACGGACGTTTTTACCACACACAGAAATGTGTATCAATACCTCTATATCTTATTTTAGGGTCTGCCAGTTTCTGTTATAAACCAGGTTTATAACTCAGCTGTAAAAACTTGCTCAAGGCTGAGCCTTTCCCCCCACACCCACACTCCCCCAACATGTGCGTCCTGAGGCAAAACATTTTCCCCCACTAAATCTGAAAAACCCAGTGTGGCTGTTTTAAGTTACTAGTGACAGCTGGGTTTTAGCACCACTTTAACCTTAAAATAGCTTCCTTTATTTGACTGAAGTTCTGCAGGACATTAGTCCATAATGTAAACTAGTGCCTTTGTGTGGTTTGGAGAACAAAACATGAACTACAACATGACTTTATTTTTAAAACTGTCTGTATACAGAAACTTTATTTTATCCACCATCAAATTTTCAGAAGTACTTTCAATGTATGTATGACCGTGCGTTGTCTGCTCATTAACTGGAAGCCAGTAACATGCAGTTCAAAAATTGAAGAAACAGAGCTGTCTCCTTAAAATCTCCAAGCTCAATGTAACCCAGATGTGCAGGTGCTAAGTACACCTTGTGGGGTCTTGCTCATTTCTGATCTGCCACCACTACATTGTATGTGCTCCCTTCAGCCCTAATTCATTTTATGCTTATCATCTTCAAACTGATAAAAGAAATGTGGCCTTTCAAATATGTACTAAGCCAAGTGAGATTTTTTTAAAGTTGATTGAAAACTATGGACCCACAGGCACCAATTACATTAACAGTTAATGGTGCCATCACAATACACTTACAAATATATGTTAAATACCTGCATTTCTTGTAGTAGACAAGAAATCAGTCTCTGGGCACAGTTAGATGACTTTATACACCAAATCTGGCCATGGCAGTTTCATTTTAAAACCAAAAGCTTACTTGGTTTCCAACTATGCTTGTTAACTTTTCTCTCCTTTTCTATATGTTTACCAAAATGAATTATGTCTGGAGATTCCTGAACATGGCTGGAATTGGAGTCAAAAACTGGAATAAAATGTGATCACCATTTGGAGCATATGCTTTATAGCTAATAACTTCTATGCATACTTGATATGACCAAATGCACACTAAATAAGAATGTAGTAACTGCAATGTTTTTCTCTTGAGTTCTGTTTTGTTAAAAGGTATTCCTAAAAGCTATGTCTCATCTACTGAGAATAAAGGAGGCTGGGGTCTGCATTGTCCTTTTCTGACTGTGAAATAAACCCATCCATTATCAACATTTCATCCAATGATTTAGTAACTTAGTCACTGTTTAAATAACATTGTTTAAAAATGTATATGTATATATACACATGTGCTTCATTCCTGAGTATTTTATGGAAGTTGTTTAATAGTTCTAATTTTGCATATTGATGGATAAATTGTAATATAATAAAATTGTTTAAAGATAATAAAGCTATTCCTGTAATACTTGTCCTTGTGAGCTGTTTATTCATTTGGTTACAAGGTGTAGGACAATGACAAGGCTGATGTACAAGCCTCATGAGGGCCCCATTAGATCCAGTTGGTCACTGGACCCTTGTAGTGTACCAGAAAATGCAATAGATCGTGACAATACTTTGGAAGTAAAAACTGGTGACTAGCTTGCCAAAAACGTGTGCTGAAAAGTTTTATGCTTTTGTGACTAACTGAATCAAAACAGCACTGTACTCACCATTTCAATTAGACTAATCTGTTCCTTATTTATGGAGTACACAGACAAGCCAAGGGGATGCAAACACACCTGTATAAAATGAGGAACAGCAGTTTCATTTCTAAAAGTTTGTCGATTTCAACCATTTTTTTTAAGATTCATTTGTGTTTTTCCTGAATTACATTCTCCTGGAATAAACACTTGCTTAAATTACACTTCAGTGAATAGAGCTGCATCTTTACTGCATTAGGCAGGTTCTTTCTCCCCCTTCTGACCACATGTATGGAAACGAGTGGGGACAGCACATAAATCAACTTCTCCTACATATGAGCTGTGTGAACTATGAAAACAAAGTTGTCCAAAGAGCAGCTGCCTGTACTTAGCTGCTAAAGCAGTGCAATGTGTACTCTTAAAACATGCCTACTCTCATAACGCTCTTTAGACCTGGAGAGCTCACAACTTCAAATCTATCTTTTTAGTTTGCTTCCAGAACAATCAATCACTCCTCAAACACTCCAGAATAAAGTAAGCTAGCCAAAAAATTTGAAGCCATAGTCAGGCAAGACCTTTCCCAAAGCAGTTCAGGTCAAATAATTCCTTTTTATATATCATTTAATACATAAATATAGCAAAAACCTTCAGACACTTGAGATAATCTCCAAGAGAGGCAAGCATGTTTTTCAGCTCTGCATCTCCTAGAAACAGAATGCCCTGTAACAAGCAACTGATTGGAGTCTACCTCACAGGTCTTGTACTATGCTATGTCCCACTTCAATTCTTTGTATGATAGAATTAGCTGAACTCTTGCTGGCAAAGGAAAAAAAAATTAAATTAAGGAAAAAAAAAAAAGAAACCTGGGGGGTTGGTGCTGATTTCAGAAAAGCAGGTGAGGTATCCAGCTTTGCACTCCCTTCCTACTCCAGAGGAAAGCAGGCTGTGGGATGGTTGGCATTGCCTGCTTAAGGGAAGTACTTGCCTTGTATTCAGTGTGAAACCAGACTGCATCCGGAAAGCAACAACTGCAGCCTGCAGACTCTCAAAGCACAGCCACAGAAGTTAGAACTCAGCTTCCTTTGTTAAATACATTTAGCCAGAGACAGCCCTGGGCTTGCTGTATCTGTCAAAAATTGCCTTCAGTCACAAAACTCTCATTTCTTTAAATCACATGAGCTGGTAGCTGAAGGAACACAGACTGCAATAACTGCTGCTGGCTGCAACAGTTTAAAAGAAACTAAGAATTTAACAGTAAATTAATTCATAGCAACTGTGAAGAATACAGGGCCTAGACAAGGGAATTATGTCTATTAACCTGCACACCTGGCAGTAGCAAGTTTCTTTGCCTCTGAAGCTGTCAGTAAGACTGAAGACCCTTGGCTATTTAAACCTGCAGACAGGCCTGAGAAAATGTTAGTCAGTACTTAATGGCATACACTGTTTATACTACACATTGGGAAGATAAATGGGTATCATTTGCTATTGTTAAGCTCTGGTTTACATTTATAGGAGCTGGGGTATTTTGATTACTAGATGGTTTCCCCAGCATCACTAATGTCAAATTCTTTCTTTGCTTAAAGGAAGCACTGTCTGCATGGGAAGTTTAAAGAAAATCCCATGTTGCTCTATAAAATGTTTTGGATCACATACATTACTTATGTGCTTTCATTAGTCCAAATGTTGTTCAAGGATACCTATTAAGTGTTAAGTAGTTAATGATCCATGTAAAATAATAAGAGTTATTCCAAACAGGATTTGAACCGAAGACCTTCAAATACAACACAGATGGCCTAATTTGTCATGCTGCATCATACAAAGACTTCCTTCCTTTCATGCAGTCAGCTTTTGCCTGCTCTCTTAAGTATCCACATTTAGCAAACAAAAGCTGCAGTCCTAGTACCTTCTTCATCCTGAGCAAGAGGCAATGACAAAGCCTGTTCTCACTGACAGGTTGTCATGGACCAAGACAGAGCATCGTGCCTCAGACTGCACAGAATGTAGCAGGGATCCAAACTATGCTTAGCTGACTACTTCCAGATATTAAAAAGATGATGCATGTCTAAAAGCAGCACGCCAAGATTTTTATTACCATAATACAATATTTACTTTGTCTGCCTGTACCCCCTTCCCTCTTGTACATCAATTAGATGGGAACATGCCTGCAGTTTGGAGTAATTTTCCAATTAGAGTAACTAATATACCATGTGTAAGAATGGGCATTTGCAGAGTCTGTAAGTCTTGCTGTAACAGTCCGCTGATGTAAGGAAGGCAATAGTGATGACAGCAGAAAAAGACAAAAAGGTTGGCTGGTGTATTTCCAGAATTTCTAGCCAAATTCTTTTGTCTCAAGGTCACCTCACCTTGTGAAGCCAGAGGTAACACAGACCCCTCCAGAAATCCATCCTCTCCCTTCCTGCAACATCTGTCCTCTCACACATTCCCATAAACAGCTGGGACAAACTAGTTGTCACTGCTTAGGCATATACTGTGCTATCAAATGTGGAATTTGGCCAAAAGAGAGATGCAAATAATTCCTGAAAGAAAAATAGACTTCGTCATCTTAGGCAAGTTCTGAAGACTTTCCACCCCTCCTTCCACCCACCCAGTACCTGAGCCTTTAAGTATTTCTACATTAATGAAGAGAACTAAATGTCACTGACATGTATTTTATTTATTGAGCTGCATTAGAGCGTGCCATGCACTGTGGCACATTGCACTTTACACTTCAGTGAACAAATAAGGTTCAGTCATCAAGTCTTCTTGAAATGTAGGGAATCTGCAAGATAAAAAAAAAGCCCATTAATTTATGATGGACAAACCTTATGCTCTAAGTGAACATATTAGTATGTACGAATGCAAAGCAGCAGAGAAATGTTTATGCGGTAGTTTAGTCTAGAGGAATTCCCCGTTATTTCCTGAGCTTGAAGTTTCACACACCCTTCATGTGGCAAACAGAAGTGAAACATGGAACAAATCAAGAGCTGGAACAACACTGCACAGCACATCAGATTCACTATTTATGCTGCACTGGTAACTGAATCAGTCTTGCTGAGGGTCTGCAGGAGAAAGGAACGCAGCTTTCGGAGAGGAGCCAGAGAGGAAACAAGTGGTGCAGGCAGCCTACCAAGGAAGGAAGAAAACCAATTTCAAATTGCTTCTCCCCATTATACTGAACACAATCCAAGACCAGCTGTGTTCCATGACAAGAGTCTTGAAAGTGGTTAGCACCAAACTCTGAGCTTCCCCGTTCATTCCATGGCTGAGCACACAGCAGATGCCAGATACTCCTCACACTTATACCTCAATTTCCACTGTCAGTATCACCACCAGAGTGACACCAAGCAGATGGAAAAGTGTGAATTCACAGGGAGGTGCCAAGGTGCCTCCATGCCCAGCAGGAACAAACTTGGTGTAGAGTGCCATGCTCCCACCATAACTAATGAACTCCTTCCTGCCCACCCGACCCCCTTCTCAATTCTGGGGCTAAGGACTGGTTCCACAGAGAGGATTCTGTGAGGTTAAGCCTCTGTATTTACTGCGACATACAGGACATACTGCAGTAAAATGGGAGATGCAGACTGTGCATGATCACTGTATCCTTTAGGTAACTACACCAAAATATGGCTAAAAATTCAAAATAGCTACAATTTAAACTTCTGAGGCAAACGAAAATGTCTTCCATCTGTTCTGGGTACTTGTCCTTTTTTTACTGCCTTTACAGAATATTTGAAACACTGGCATTGTTTTCCCCTTCCTCTACTTTTGTATTTA